>NC_142040.1:48255233-48588566 GCF_982192425.1 Myodes glareolus | reverse complement strand
GTGTGTGTGTATGTTTGTGCTTGTGCGAGCGTGTGCGTATATGTGTGTGATATATCCATGTGTATGATATGTATGGAGTGTGTGGTATTTCTTGTGTGATGGTGGTATGGTGTGGGATGGTTCAATTCTCTCCATCTTATATTTTTATTTTATTCTCTGCGATAACCTTTCCCATATTGTGATACTGCTTTCTTGAACCAACTCATAAAGAAATAGACCCTATTAATACCTAACATAAAAACAGACCCAACTAACTTCTATTGTATAGACTGTGTAATGAACATGTGAGTATGTAATTAGAAATGATTTGAATGTCTTTTCATTTATGTCACTGCATACGTTTTATTTTGTATGAAGAAAGTATTTGATCTTTACAGAAATACTTTCTGTGAATTTCCAACAGAAACATTTTGAAAGCTTACCAAATATCACAAAACAAATGTTAAAATAGAATCGGTACATAATAAACTCTGGTCATTATTTCTCAGTATTTAATATTGCGTGTATCAAACAATAAGTTTTTTTTTTCTTTCTGTTAGTTAATATAGTCAGACTTCAATACTAAGAAATCCTACTCTAAAAAATATTCTTGTTTTCCTCTGTTACAAGAACTTGGAAGTGGTATTTCTCCATATTTTATTTTCCATTTCTCACACAGATTAGTTTCCCCCATGTAATGATAAAGTAATGAAATTTCATTCCAATCGAACCCTACCAATAAGTCACTTCAAAAAACTTGCAATACAAATACATTTAAATATAAAGAACCATAGCAGGAAATACTGAGTTAAAATATGAAAAAATATTGCAAGTCTGTCACAAAAGCCTCAATGATAGGAACAAGGATAACTCAATAATACAAAAAGTACCAACCACACATACAGTGACACCCAAATGTTGTTCAAAATGTTTTGTCACCATTTGTATGAGATTAGAAGCAATGAGAAGTGCATAATAGAAAAGGTGGCTCTTAAATATCCATTAACTGAGATAGGACTTAGATTTTAAGAATGAGATAGAGGTGTAGAACAACAACAATTATTCTCAAAGAAAGGTCAGAGGAAGAAGGAAAATGACTACAAAATGTAAATGTAATTTTTTGTGTATCTTTCTCCCTTCAAGGTTATGTATTACTTAAAGACATGGATCTGATCATCTTTATATATATATATATATATATATATATATATATATATATATATATGAGTCCCAATATACAGCACACTGTTTCATTGAATGAAAAGTGATTTAACATTTTCTAAAGTAAAAAAAAAAATAGAGCATCTGGTGACAGGAACAAAGTTATAATGATTATGAAGCAAAAAGGAATTTGAAGAGTCCCTGAAGAATTCTGGGTAAAAGCACAAATAAACTATGTTTTGAGGGAAAAAAATCTGGCTGCATAAAGAAGACTATGATAAAGAAGACAGACTGCAGGAGGATGTCTCATCACCATTAACACCTTAGCTAGCTGTGAGCACAGTGTTATGAAGAGGAAATCACCTAATGGATTTACCATCATTGCTCTGTTGCCTGCTGTCCTTGACTCACAGAAATGGAACACCTGCCCCTTGCTGACTCAGCTCCCATGGGGCTCTAAACCAGGACGTGACTAGCTTTGTCGTGAGTTAGACTTTACACTCTTAAAACAGCATGAAGCCTGGGACTAGTCTCAGTGGATAGATTGGGTCCTTTCGCTATGTGTATCTTTCTGCATTCACTCCAGTTTTCTCCTGTGACTAGCCTGACAGATTCCTCGTCCCTGAGCCCCAGAAGCTCCGTGATGTTTTGTGACAAAGCTGGAAAGTGACTTTTATACCTTCTTGGACAGGTGGGACCCTCCTCTAGACAGCTGCTTCCTGCAAGACTGTTCCAAGAAAGTCTTGGTGTTCATTGTTTCTCACATCCTTCCCAGTCTAGGATGCCATTCCCATACCATGCCAATAAAAGCTGCTACGTCAAAGCATTCAATTAGAACCCCTCCTTTATTCTAGATCGGGCAATAGTTCTTCGTGAATCTTAAACTAATGATTTGGAAAATTGATTGCCTTAACTTTTTACTTCTCTTTCATTAAAAATTTCATGTGCCAACTGGAAAACCCATCTCCTGTAAGGGGTATGAATAATTAATAAAGTTCAGAACCCGAATAAATAAGCAGCATGAACATTTCTGGAGTATAAAAAAAATCAAGCTGAGAGTTTTAAACACTGATGGGTTCTTTAACTGAAAAGGGTTCAGAGAGGGACAGTTTGGGAGGGAATGAAACATGATTCACCTGAGATGACAAGCAGGTGAGATGTTAATAGACCAAATGAATCAATTCAGCTATAAGAGAATGTCAGGAGCTTAGATGAAGAAAGGTTGCATCTAAAGATAGAAAACCAGCGATGCAGAAAGCTCATCAATACATACTCATGACAATTAAGATGGTAACACAGCAAAGGGGAAGTTTGTAAATTGGATGGTGGAAAACCTTAGTAAATGATAGGGGAACTTCGGAGAAGAGAGACTAAAGAAAGCCAAGAAACCGTTTCACAAGGAATGTATCAATTATTCAAATGTCTTAAATATGTTAGAGTTAAAGGGTGTTTGTAGACCTTGTTGTTGTTGCTTTTGGTTAAGCTCACACAGAAGATCGAGTTGCTCTTCATGGGTATATTTTTAAAAGAACTTAGTATAAGGCAAAGCCAAATGAAAAAATAAAGCAGTGGGGGAGGGGGCAGTCAGATGGAATACAGAGTTTACACAATTTTTAAGAAGCTTTATATTAATAAAAGAAGAAAGCGCATATAATGTGAACTATATTGGGATAGACTTTTCATTCAACATTGTGGGGGGCCGCAGCCACATTTTCCATCATCAAGATGGCGCTGACATCCGGCTTCACCGCCAGGTGAACGCACACGTGTTGGTATTTTTCTACTAGTGTCCCCGCCTACTCCCGAGGCATTCACCTGGGATTATGGACAATTGACCAATCCAAGAGTGACACGTCCGAAGCAGGGTCTGTTTCCTATATAAGGGATGGGTTCCATCATATCTGGGTCCCCGGCCATGTTGGCTGATGCTCGCTCTCCCAAGGGGTATTAAAGCCATTCCTGCAGAAGGATCCTAGTGTTCCGCATGGTTCTTGCTGGCGAGGATAGTGTGGGACAACTGGTGCCGAAACCCGAGACGCCGAGGAATCCTGACCACCACACCTACGGGGATCTCTTGGATTCACCTTGGATTCAGGAAGGATTCAGAACTGTGGGTCTACCTAATCAGAGAGGTAATGTCTGCTCCTGGATTTTTCGGTTTTGAGCTTGACTTGTCTCCGCATTGGGAAGGTTTCATACAGGCCTTGATACTTATCTTAACAATTCTCTTATTTTCCGCCAAAAATTGCTTAAAAGATAAATCTTGCCAAGTGGTTGTTACAAAGGCGGAGAAAATCCAGGACAAAATATCAAAAACTAAATGCAGGGCCATGAGGTCATCCCAAAGGGCCCATCCGCCTCCTTATAGGCTACGCCCTCCCCCAACTGCCCCTTCGGCGCCTCCCTATGAGGAACGCCTTGGGCCAAAGACCTTTTCATTTATCCCTGACAAGGTCAAGAGAAAGCTACACTTGGCCTTCCCCGTTTATGAAGGGGAAAACGGGCGAGTACATGTGCCTGTGGAGTACAACCAAATCAAAGAGTTAACAGAGTCAGTCAGAAAGTATGGAGTGACTGCTAATTTTACCTTAGCCCAGTTGGACAGATTGGCCTCGTCTGCCATGACTCCAGTGGACGGGAAAGCAGTTGCAAAAGCATCGCTCATCAGCATGGGTCAATATTTGGAATGGAAAGCGCTGTGGCACGAGGCAGCCCAGAAACAAGCCAGAGCTAACGTTCAGGCCTTAACTCCAGAACAACAGCAATGGACATTTGACCTCCTGACTGGGCGAGGGTGCGGGGCGCATCCTGACCAGCAGGAATGAACGCCACCAAAAACGAGAATTCCTTCCCTGGTCACGTCTTTATTCGGAGCATTCCCTTGAGGAAAATTGGGGGAAGGGAAGATAGAGCAGGGACGAGAGAAAGCTTAGAGAGAGAGGGTTGGGCCCAGAGGCAGCTGCTTTTAAGCGGTGGAGAGGCTTGAACGCTGTCCTGATTGGTTAATGCCATTCTGCTGGTCTGAGCATGTGCAAGCAAGGGTGCAGGCAAGGGTGCTCAGCCCCACATGGCTACCTCCAAACTGCAGGACCACCTGTGCCTCCAGGTGGCTCCCAACAGCTCCCCCTATTAATGTCTTTAAGAGCAATAAGGCAAAACTATTTTCCAATCTGGTCCCCACTTCATGATGTGTGGACCGATTAAAGAAAAGAAAAGCAAGACACACCCTTCCCGTGCAATGGGACAACTACTTCCCTGGGAGTGCTAGGGCTGTGTCTGCACACCCTCCGTCTATGCATACCTTCCTCTGTGCCGTGGGACTATCTGGTCCCTAGAGGGTGCAAAGGCTATGCATGGCTAATTGCCTATGAGATCTTTTGAGGCTGAGAGCCAAACCTGGGGTGAGGATACACATTCCAAGCCTATGTTATAAAGACCTTGTCCCACCTCACTTGGGCTAGCAGGTAGCACACCAATCAAAGACATACAGCACTTCCACCTAGACATAGCATGCCAAGGATATCTCTGCTCCCACCCATTCCTAAGGAAGGAAAAGGCAAAATAGAGTCAGTCAGAAAATTGTTAAGAGATAAGAGGTTGAACAGGGTGTTGCTCAAGTCGATGGTGTGAAACAGCTGCTCTTGGCACCGCTCAGAAGGTCATCTCTGCTGCCTCCGCATGAATCTTCCACAGCAGGACACTCAGCATCGACTGGGTCATCTCTCTTCTTTATTTCTCTTGTCAGTCTTGCTGGCATCCAGATGTATGTCAGCATTCCTAGAAAAATGTAAACAAAACTCTCCTCCCAAATTAACATTTAAGAGTACTAAAAACTCTCAGTGTAAAAATTCAGCACAATCAGTACTGGAAGTAGGCTGGTTTTGAACTTAGAGATCTGCAGGTCTCTGTTTCAAAAAGCAAATCTTGTTTGCCTGTACCAGCAAAATTTTGAATTAAAAATTAAGTGTAAAGAATGCAAGAGAAATCCTTTCTCTGGGGGAAGCTGTCACTGGTAATCCCCCTCTATTGTCTAAAATGAAAACAGTTGTCACTGGGAATTGAACTCATGACCTTTGGAAGAGCAGGCAGTGCTCTTAACCATTGAGCCATCTCTCTAGCTCCCTCATTCAAATGAAAAAACCTCTAGGTAGCATTGTTTATTCCACCCGTTGCCTCAGGCAAAAGGTCCGCCTTTGTTACCTAGGATACGGTAACCAGGTGGACACGCCTTTATTATGATAATCACGACCAGTTCTTTAAGGGAGAATGGGCGTAGACCATCAATCTGACTACTTCCTGCTGACAAAGGGACGTTGTGAATTTTTTGGGGATAAATGTTTTTATCTGACTAAATTTTTGGTGACAAATGTTTTTATCTGACTGAATTTTTGGCGACCTTGGCTGAGGGCGGCGGCAGCAGCAGCGGACGGCGACAGCTCCGTCTCTGAGGCGCGGCCCACCGTGGCGCGCTCCGCTCCGCATGGCCCAAAGGCATGGCTCCGCCCCGGGCCGTGCGCGGGCTCGCCGGTTTATCCTGTGCGCCCTGCCTCACCTCAGGCATCGAACTCGCACCGCCGGCCGTGAGTCTTTTCCAAGCTCCGACGAGGGGGGGCATCCGCCCACCCGTGGAGGGCCCGGTTAGGGCCGCGGGGGCCCCAGTCTCAGACCTTCCCAGGGGCCGGGGAGTGACGAGCACTTAGTACGTGGCCCCGCCAGTGAGCTTCCTCCGCCCACCCATGTTGCTATGGAAACGCGGTTTTTCCGCAGAGCCTGTGCTGGGATTAGCTCTTGTAGACCAAGCTGGCCTCGAACTCACAGAGATCTGCCTGTCTCTGCCTCCCAAGTGCTGGGATTAAGTGCCACCATCTCCGGCTACTTCCTCAATCAAAGTTAAAGTTTTCTGTACGTGAGAGCCAGAGACTGAGCTCTCTTAACAAAATTAGGCGAAAATCACCTCAGAAACTGTGTGGCTCTTTAAGAACAGGGAAGGCAGTGATCGAGCCCGCCTCCCTACGAGACTGTTGCCTCGGAGTCTCTAACAGCGAGTACGGACGGAGGAAGCCGCGGATCTCCCAACTGTAAACCTCGCCTTTTTTGCTGTTGTTTTTATTTACATTCCTCCTGCACTGAACTTAAGGGATTTTTCTTCCCCGTTGCTTTCTGTACCATCTTATTGAGATCCAGGGGAGCTGTTTGTGTCTTCCCACAGGATCAAGAAAGCCCATTCTGGCTGCCAGAGCGATTGACCCGAACAGTGAAGAGTGATCCACAACACACGGATTCGCCTGAGGACCTGGCTGCTGTTCCTCCTGCCATTTTGCAGATGGATGACAGAGCACCGATGGAGGACACTCTCAGCTTTCCCGAAGCTGTTACCAGTCAGCCATAGGATAGCGGTGTTTCCTCGATTTTTTACAACCAATATGATTCTGCCCCCCCCCCACACCGTCCTAGAGATGATTTATAAGCTTGGCCATAGGATTACAGTTCTGGGTCGTGTCTTTCTTCCCCTACTTCAAAGAATGGGTGGGGGTGGAAATGTTTTGGAACGGTCCTGCTATGGAATAGTGTTTCTCCTCTGGATGGTCTGCTGACTCAAATCCCAAAGTCTTAGGGACAAAGTGGTTTTTGCACAGCGCTGGCTGCCCTAGAACAGGGAGCCTCTATTGATATGTGGTTATCTATGTTAAAGCAGTAAGGTTTTAGCCAACCAGCTCCTGCACCCCTAGGACTGTGGTCCATGGCACAGGGTGGAGTGCTTGGCTTAGCTAGCCCTGAAGGTTGTCGAGCTGAAGAGCATGGCACAGAGAATGGCCCTCTCTGAGAGATAAGTCGCCCTGCATAAGGGTTTTCTGCCGTATATTCCCTTTCCCAAAAAAATGGCAGAGGGCAGGCCGGATAGGTTCCAGGTGTCATGAACCTAGGGGCAGATTCCGCGTAAGCCCATTTTAGTGTTTCCACTTTGGGAAGTGTGACCTCTATCTTTACCTTCTGAGGGACTTGCCTTTCTGCAAGCAGTAATAATAAGGGGGAGATGTGGGGGGCCGCAGCCACATTTTCCATCATCAAGATGGCGCTGACATCCGGCTTCACCGCCAGGTGAACGCACACGTGTTGGTATTTTTCCACTAGTGTCCCCGCCTACTCCCGAGGCATTCACCTGGGATTATGGACAATTGACCAATCCAAGAGTGACACGTCCGAAGCAGGGTCTGTTTCCTATATAAGGGATGGGTTCCATCATATCTGGGTCCCCGGCCATGTTGGCTGATGCTCGCTCTCCCAAGGGGTATTAAAGCCATTCCTGCAGAAGGATCCTAGTGTTCCGCATGGTTCTTGCTGGCGAGGATAGCGTGGGACACAACATAGCACATTATTTAAAAGAACAGAAGTTACCAAACTTACACTTGATTTCTCAACTCCTCTATATGAATACAGTGCAACAAGACAGTATATTTTTGAAGAGATACAGGAAACTATATGGAGCATTTTGTCAGAATTCACTGGATAAGTTTTCTTGGAAGAAAGGGAGAGATGATAAATATATATATATATATGCATATATATAATTATCGTCACATATGTGTATATATACATAAATATACATTATAGAGAAAGAGAGGAAGAGAGAGAGAGACTCCAAATCTGCTTTGAGTCATTTTCTCTCTGTGTAAGTAGTTTCTAATATTATGCTTTATGTAATTTACACTGACATCAATCTTTGCCCTTATGGAAAATATGACTAGACTCCAGATAAACAAGTCTTCCTTCACAACTGCAATTTGGCAGCCAGTTGTGTGGAATAACTCTCCAGACTCCTGACACTTGAGCTGTATGCTTCCTCTGAGATACCCCACAAGAAGTTATTTATGCTTCTGATAGAATGGCCATCAAGGGTGCCTTGATCTAGGAAGCACAATAATACCCCTGTGTGCGCAGGGAAATCCCCATCCTACCTAATGCTCTGTTGCAGCTGGACTATATATCTATAGCAATCAATACAGTGTGGGGGATGCGAGCGGAAACACTACAGCAGAAGAGAAACAGAAAATGCTGGTTAAAAAAAATACAACTGCTGAGTTTAGGTTTGAGCTCTAACACTTTCCAGAGAGTGGCTATGAAAAGTTCCTTATAAATCCACATTTGAAAATCCTAAGGGTCATGGGAAATAAAACTAAATGACATCACAATGTCCATAAAGCACTGCAAAATCACCGATTGCATAGTAAGTAAGTGGTTAAAACTGGTAACCATTTAATCCGATGGAAGCATACATTCATGCAGGAGGTCAAGTTACACTTTGAGTGTCATATAATGGGAACAAAATCGCTACAACCAAAAGGAACTTGGAAAAAATTTTTACATTGCCATGAACACAAAAATTGCACTCCTACTTGCTACCAGAAACCCAGGTGATTAAAATATTGACTCTAATACCCCTATGAATGAGGCTTGAACTTCTAATATTTGATCTTCCTGCCAAAAACTTAATGTGTTCTAATTTACATCTGTCCATCTGTCCTAAATCTCCCAACTGTGACTTGCTCCATTTACTTGGCATATACATCTTCCAGTTACTAATATAAACTGAGATTCTTCTAGGCAAAGTGGTTAATGCACTTCATTCCAGACAAGGTGTTTCCTTACACGACAGACTCCTGGTCCATTTTGGACCTTGTGCCGACTCTAGCCTCAGTCCTGGGTCTTCTACTGCTGCTGCCACCTCCTACACATCTCTTACACATGCCGCATTCAGAAGTTGACTTCGGGTGCTGCTTAGGATGCCTGGGTTTCTCCTTGACCCTGCTCATGGTAATCCCCATGTACCTTGTCATTAGCAAGAGAGCTCAGAATACTAGATTTCCCTTCCTTCTGAGATAGTCTGAGTCTCATTACTCTGGGCACCCATCCCAGAGTGGGCACACTAGTTCTTCTTAATTCCTAGTCCTTTAATATCTATAACCACCCCTACCCCAAGCATAATGAGTAGTTGTGGCCAGGAAGTCACCTACAGCTCTATTTAGCTATCTGTCTGCATGGTTTTGACAAAGTAACAATACTCATCTAAATAGAAGAGAAATAAAGTGAAGAGGTATATGTGGCCAATGAGCACAAACTCTTTGTATAATTTTTCTGCTGGACTGAATAATAATAATGATTATATTATTATTATTATTGTTGTTGTTGTTGTTATACTGTATTATCCAATGAGCTTGTGTAGAAGACTAGAGTGAGCACAGATTATAGAGTCTATTTTTTCATTTGTTCCCAAAGACAGAAGTATGTACCTTAAAATGCTATTCTTATCCCAGTGATATTCTAGAAAAACTTAACAAATTACTGATAAATTGAATTTTCTAGGAAAATGAAAAAAAATGATTTTCATGGTTCTGAACACTGAAAGTCTGAAGTCAAAGTATTCAAAGTGTTGGTTTCTTTGGAAGGTTTTGAGGATAAAACTGTCCCATGGCTTTTTCTGATGTCCTCTCTGGAGGATTACCACTCTTATCTTCTCTGTTACTACATGGCATCTCTTTTATGCATGACTGTGTATCTTTCTCTTAATCTGGTAGGTGGTCATTTTAATTTAATTATATTTGCCAAGATACTTTTTCCAAACAAGTTTTCATGCTGAAGTTTCAAGTGAATATAAATTTGAATATTAGTGATAATATTAAAGCACTTTACTTGTAAAATTCCACAGACATAATTAGGGCCTAATAACTAACAATTACTGGCATTTATGGTTTACAAACTTGGCTAGTTATCATTGAGTCATGGTCAAGTGTGCAGGGCATGTAACAAAGGTCCAAAGCAATTTACCATGTCAATGTATCTTTTCTTTACATCATTTTCTTCTCAACACTACACAGTTTAAGAGCAACCCTCAAGTCAATTAAGTTCAGTTCTGAAATCAATTACTTTGCACTACTTTTTATAAACTACATCAGTCCTCCTGAAATATAAGCAGAGAAGTAGCAGGTCTGCCTTGTGTCTGGAGTCAACTTTTGGGTCAAACTGTGCTTTGCACTAATAATAGATTGCCCAGTGTTTCATTAGAAAAGGGAGGATTCAAGACTGCTTCAAATTACACTGTGGGTTTTCTGTTTGTTTTAATTACACAGTCTGCTCTACTCAGTTTTAGTGGAACCAATGGCTGCTACTTCCTTGTTCCTTTAAAAAAATTTGTAAGTGCAAAAATCAAAATTGTAATATTTCTTACCCTTAGGCATCTCTGTAGTGAAAAGTACTGACCCCCTAGAGTTGACTGTGGCTGCTAGCAAATAGGATGGCAAACCAAGTCTTGGGAGATTTGGTGCTCCTTGCAGAAAGGGCTTGCTCCTTCTCTTTTTGGCTTGACTGTCATTCTCCTTCCCAAATCATTGCTCTTTTAAAACATTGAAAAATATATTGATAATTTATTATAGTTCAATGCCTTTTACATCAATAACATAGATGAACCTGGAAGACAAACCAAGCAACGAAGGACAAATAACTCATCATCACTCATGAAAACAGGATGTTATGTGGATTGCCAGGAGCTGGGTTGGGGGAGGGGTGTAGAAATGGGTGGTGGATTGTTCAAGAGTCCAAATGTTACATGAGGTGAAGTAGGTCAGTTCTATCGACTTGATGCTCTGCAGTATTCTTAGTCCTGAGAACACTATATGATGCCGAAACATTTACCAAGACATATCCTGTGTTAAGAGTTTTCATTACGCCATAGAGTGTAGTCTCAAAATACATTCTGTGAAATCACTGCACAAACAGTTTTAGAGGTCTATATTGTTAACAATCAATAGTGGTGGCTTCAAAATTACTTCACTTCATTTTCATGGCATCTTTAAAGTAAGTCTTATCACCGTTTTCATCTGTCAAATGATGGGATGGAAAGGGGAGGGATGAAGTGGCCTTACACAGTCACACAGCTAGTGAAAAGGAAAAATGCAGCACTAGCTGGAAAAAAGGTACAAGGCAAAAACGTGTGTCATTCTTTACCTTGTAAAACAATAGGGACTGAAGAGGCGACTTAGCATGTAAGAGCTTATATGTTTGTGGAGTTTGGTCCCAAGCATTGAATAACTTACAACCATAACTCCAGCTGAAGGGATTTGCCACCTTTGTGGACACTCACACTAACATGCATAAGCTCACAAACAAATATACATAGACACATAAATAATAAACTTTTTCAAATATTAAATGAAGATAAGTAGATTATATTTGCAGAAGTGTTCAAAGGACAGGGCCAACATCGATAAAAGTGTTCATTTTGGGAAATGAGTGTAACAGGTGGAGAAATTTCAACCCTTCAATTTTTACAGTATTGTGTTGGATGTGCCAAGGTGGATATACTCAAGAATAAATCATTAAACATAATTCCTTTTGCTTTCATGCTTTAATAAAGAAGCACATTTGTCCTGCATTACATGACTGAAAGACTTTGTGGCATAAAGTAACAATAGGAATAAATGTCTTTTTCTACACTGTTCTTTCTATCAATGTAGATGGACTATAAAAAAAAAACCCACACATCTAAAGGAGGATGCAGTTTGCTTTTGCAATTTTTAACTTCCTGAATTATTGTATGTTGTGATACCTCTAATTGACTTTGAGGGACCATATGTGATAGTCTCATTGAAGACTGTAGTAGTTTGAATGTATTTAGCCACCATAGGCTCATATGGAGTGGCACAATTAGAAAGTGTGGCCTTATTAGTGGAACTGTAGTCTTCTTGGAGGAGGCTGGATGACACAGGCCTTTAATCCAGAAACTGAGGCTGGAGGACACATCTTTAATCTAGGTCACCCCTTCTATTAGAAGTATGTCACTGTGGGGGTGGGCTTTGAGGTCTTTTTCTCAAGCTTCACTCAGTGGGACAGTGAGGCGACTTCCTGTTGTCTGCAAGAGGCAGTACTCTCCGTTCCAGCACCACCTCTGCCTGCATGAGTCAATGCACCACACAACGATGCACTCAACCTCTGAATTGTAAGGAAACACCCTCAATTAAATATTTTCTTTTTAGGAGTTGTCATGGTCAGGGTGTCTCCTCACAACAGTAACCCTACCTAAACCAAACACGCTGTTGTATTTCTTAAGAATGTTTCAGAAAAACTCATTTAACACATCGCTCCATAGGTTTCCTCTAAAGACAAATGGCAAACATATTTTTCTAGACTCGAGCTTGAGAACTGTTACACTCATACAAGTGAGAGTTTTTCCTTTATTGTAGACACTTTGGGAAAACTGACCAACCATGACTGTGGTGCTTCAGTGGTTTATAAGAGCTTGACAATGCACCAGGAAACTGGCCATGCCTCTGTAATGTGCACTTAGCCTATGAGTTAGACTTGATTTCAGTTTTTACTCACTTACATCCTAGATGTATTAAATGTTTTCAAAAACATCTTTTGGTCTTATATTTATTAATCTTCATAATCACCTTAAATTTTTTTTCTTTACAGGGTTTCTTTGTATATAGCTCTGGCTGTCCCAAAACTTGATTTATAGATTAGGCTGGCCTTGAATTCCCAGAGATTCGTCTGCCTCTGACTCCCTGAGTATTAAGATCAATGGCATGTGCCACCATGCCCAAGCTCACCTTAAACCTATTAAGAACAAGGAAAAAATATAGAAAAATATTTAAATTAATTAATAAGAATGTTGGGTTTTAGAAAACTCAGTTGAATTAGGCCTAGTCATGATTATATGACATGTTTTCTAAGATGGCCATTACACAGTGAGTTTAAGTCGGTACTTGGTGAAAAGACTTGTAATTTTCTCAGGTTATAGACATCTATAAAGAAAAAAATGACTAAATTATAAAGCATTGTAATTAATATGCTATTAAAACCAAATTTTTCAAGGTCATTTAGATATGCTGTAGAGAAAGCAGGCTTAATATCTCTCTCTCAGGAATTTAGAATTATGAATAATAATGCAGCGGGTCTACATCTAGCAGTTAGTGTCCCCAAAAGATCCATTCTACAATTTTAACTCCCTAAGAACACGGTGGTCTCATCATCATGACTGCCCAAATGGGAGCTGAGCAAGGATGACTTCGGCAGACATGCCGGAGGAGACAGAAGAAAGCCCATGAGGCCTCAACCCTAATGAACCGCAAGCACTAAGGAAAACTGGGAGTGGAAAATATGCTCTTCCCCAGGGACAAGAACTTCAGTTTCTGGTCAGATGTCAAATAGTCAGTCCTGAGAATATTCATAAAAGTAACATTATGCATACTGGGGAGGTTTTATTTAGGAGTATATATAATGTATGTATGGATGGATGTATGTATAAACCTACGCACATATGAATTCAAAAACAATTAGTGCTGAAAGGAGCCATGAATTTGAAAGAGTACAAGGCATATGAGAGTGGGGTTGGAAAGGAAGGTTTGTAAGAAAGGGAAGGGGAAAGTGTTGTAATTATACTACAATCTCAAAAAAGGGGGAGGGGAACATTAAAGGGACGTTCAGATCTTGTTGAAAACAAGTACAGAAAAATCTCAAATGAGGTTTTTGTCTCTTTGAGATAAACAAAAGACAGTTGTCAAGATCCACAAGGATTTTAACAACTTGTAAATAACTCCAACTAGTATCTTTCTTTGTATTTGTATATAAATTTGTTCAGACATCAGTTCACAACAAGAACCTTTATAATGTCATGGCAATTCTATTCCAAGCCACAGGCTTATGTTTAAATACCCCAAGTAAGCACATATAAATTTCAAACATACTAAAATGTTCTCAGCACTTGCCTTATTCCAAATGAAGTTTCATATTAAATTCCAGCAGGGGGAGACAAGATGGTTTCATGGTTCATCATTCATCTTTTCTCTGTCTCTGGTGCCAAAGACCTCCTCCCTCTGCAAAATAAAAATGCAATAATCATCTTGAGATGTCAGCAGATGTAGTTCCATGTAATTTTCATGACATGCTACAAATATAGACAAATATGCCATTGCATTAACTGCTTTCCAGCTGCCAGGCTCTAGGCAGGCACCATCTTAATTTCTCGGCGTTGATGAGTGTTATCTTTCAGCAATAGGGCATTACCATCAGGTTGTGGATAACAACCAATAACAAAGGAGAGAGGTGAACCCCAATCTGGCTGCAAATCCATTGATCTATAACGGTGACCTTTCTGTAAGATACACTGATCCAATAGTGGCACAAAGCTTGGGAGAGTAACCAACCATGATCTGATTTAAACAAAGGCTCACTGGGTGAGATGAAACCTATACCCAATGCTGCTTGGGTGGACAAGAACCTAAGACTATATAACGCAGGGACCTAGAAGAAAACAAGGTACTGCTGTTTTGCTGAAGGAATGTAGGAATACAATGAGTCCTAATGACATTCTGCTATAGTTCTAGATCAATGCCTTGCTCAACTATCATCAGAGAAACTTCCTCCTGCAGCAGCTGGGAACAAGACAATGTCCCACAACCAGGCAACTTGCAGAGAGTGGGAGACCTTGGAACACTCAGCCCTAGATATGTGTCTCCATCAAAACCCTTCTATCAGGGCTCAGGAAACCGTGGAAGAGGAGGTAGGAAAAGAGTAAGAGCCAAAGGGATGTAGTATACCAAGGACAACAAGGTCTTTTAAACACAGTAACTAGGATCACAATAGACTGTGCCACATGGTCCTGTACCTGATGGGTCTTCGAACTGAAAGGAGAGATGGACACATGACCCCATCTCTGACCAAGAAGCTAGCTCTGATTGATAGCCGTTTATAAGTGAAAAATTAGTTTCCTCCAACAAAGTCTGACTGGGGAAACAAACCAAGTTTAGGTCAGCCTCCATACCCAGCAGGAGGTGGCCAAAACAAGATGAATTCAAAGACAACTCTAGAGGTTCTTTGCTTCCTAATGTTATGTCAGAGAATTTGTTTTCAACCTTACAGGTCCTTTGTGTATGTATCATGGTATCCAGTTTTATATTTTTATAGACTTATTGTGTGAATGAATATGTGTGCTTCTCTACCTATATGAGTTTCTACTAGTTTTTCTTTGGCTCTTTCTCTTCTATGTTTGTTTTGTTCTGTCCTGATTTTTATCTTTTTGTTTTATCTTATTTATTTTATTTTATTATTATTCCTCAGGTGTTTCTTTTCTCGGGAGAGACAGAAAGAGTATGGATAGGAATGAGAGGGGTGATGTAGGAGTTCCTTCTGTCTGTGTGTTGTTTTCATTGGATAATGAATAAATAAACTGCCATGGCCTAGTTGATAGGACAGAACTTAGGTAGGCGGAGTAGACAGAACTGAATGCTGGGAAGAAGGGTAGAGTGGCAGATACCATGGATCTCCTGCCTGAGACAGAGGCTGGTTAGAATCTTGCCGGTAAGCCACAGTCACGTGGCAATACACAGATTGATAGAAATTGGTTAAATTAAGATGTAAAAATTAGTCAAAAAGAGCTAATTATAGCTAATGGGCCAGGCAGTGTTTAATTATAAATACAGTTTCTGTGTGATTATTTCAGGTGTAAGATAGTCGGGCGGTCGGGATGACAAACAGCCTGCTCCTCCTGTTACAGAGGGGAGGTGGGGAGCTAGAAAGAGCTGGGGGGAGGGGAAGCCATAATCATAATACACTGTATGAAAAGAATCTACTTTCAATATAAGAAAACTGAGAACCATGACTATGTAAAATGTAATTTTTTTTAAAAAAGGAAAATACTAGGGAATATCATTAAGATCTAAGTAATGAGGGAACAAAGATAGTCTTGAAAATGTGTTGCCTTCTAAATTTCCTTAAGTTGATCTGCAAGGATCTGTACCTCAGTGGGGGATTCATAGAACACAAAATGGGGTGACAGAAGAAAGAAAGGAGTGTACAGTTGTGCTGTGAATCTGAAAATAAGAACAAACAGGTATTTATTTCTGAGAACCAAAGGAAAGTTCTTATAGCAAATTAATATTTAAAAGAACAGAAATATTTGGAGTAAGTGCGTAGCATAGCTGAAGCTGTATGAGCTGGGACAGCGATTGCAAATCTAAAGTATTGGAGTGTCTGTTCCTCAAATTCATGTGAATCAGCAAGTTGATTCAAAATGAGTATTTAAACAAGACAATAGAGGTGAGTGGAATCCTTTTAACCCTGTCTCTCTTTGCCTCACCTCCTGAAGTTCAGTAAGTACAAGATAGTTCTATTTAATCTTGGGAAAGTGCTCTAGTTTCCAAGGGTAAATCAGTATATTAGTCCCTGGAACATTTTAAATCCTTGTGCTACCAATCATCTGATTGGGGGCCTTTTCCTTCCTTCCTTCCTTCCTTCCTTCCTTCCTTCCTTCCTTCCTTCCTTCCTTCCTTCCTTCCTGCCTTTTTTCTTTCTTTTTGTATTTCAAACTGTTTTATTGAAGAAATAAAAAATAAATTTGATCTAGCCTAAGTTCACATTATTCAAAGTCTTTGGTGCTCCCTAAGCCACGCAGGGAAACGGAGAAACCTGCCAGTTCCATCCACAATGAGTGCCCCGTACGAGCACACTGTTTTATCTCTGTACAACTCCTGTGCTTGTTCTGTGGTTACATATGTTTAGGTCTATAAATCCTGTTTGGTTATACTTGGTACAGTATTTAATGTAGGAGCCAACCATGGTAAGCTAAATAGGAACAGATAACCCAAAGAAAGTTCTTTACTACCAACCATTATCACCTTCCAAAGTAGGACTCAGCTGTTAATAAGTTTAATGGAGGCCTGAGTCTCAGTAGTTTACCCTGAAGCAATACCTGGTTGCAGGAAGAACCACAAACTGAGATTACCTGAGCACCACCCAAGAACAGACCACCCAAAGGAAATGCCTAATATTCCAACCGTTATAGATAGGATCGCCTGCCAGCACACACTCACCAGGACACCCCCAGACAAATGTCAACTAATCAGGGGCCCTGAACCTCAGAAACCCCTCACCCCCACCTTTACTACTATAAACACCCAACTCTAACTGAGCTCAGGGCTCTCCATTTATTCTAATACGTTGGACATGCGGAGAGACCAAGTTTGCTAACTTGCATAAAATAAAGGCTCTTTGCTTTTACATATGGGACTCTGTCTCCTTGTTGGTTTTTGGGGAACTTTGCAGATTTGGGCATAACATTTAGTATGGGGACAAACTGTAGAGAGTCACAGTTGGCAAACGATAGCCTACAGACTATCCACGTAGGCTCACCTAGGACTCACCAGTAGGAAGAAGTTATGTGTGTTCTGGAAACTGTGTGTCTTTGAGTAAGCGAGTGCTAGGGGCTGGACTTGCAGACTCAGGGGCATACAGTGTCACATCCAGAAAGTAAGGAGCCTACTGCATGAGACTGCAAAACTAGAGAACTTGCTATAGGCATCCAAGCTGGAGACTTATGGGTATGGGCCTTGACAGCCAGCAGTCCTGATACTTGGCACTGTTTGTAATCCTACCGTGACAAGTGGCAGTAACAGACAGCAGAGGGTAGCCACAGGAAGCTTCCGTATTTAACTCTCAAACTGTTCTCAGCTGCTGCAACCCTCAGACTACATACAGTTACAGGTATCACAACTTTCAGGTGTATGGTGTAGGGATGAGATCTTCAACATTTTACAGTTGCGAGGCTTACAATTCTTAGGTCTCATGTGCCAGGATTCCTTGTTCTTGTCAGACAGGACGAATACAAACTGTCAGACCTGTGATGCCTGGTGCGATTGGTCCTTAAGGCAAGATAGCATCCTAGGACTCTTCCAATGAGCAGAGCCCATAACTCCTCATCTTCCACTCTTATTAACTCTTGCCTTCCCATCGACTCTGCCTTTCATAATTCTACCCCCAGTGACTCTCTGGAGTTTTTCAGCTGCCCTATGACCACCACAGCTGTTGTATGTTGTTCTATCTTCAGCACAGCGGCTGTGCCTTAATCTGTTGCTATATCAGCCAGCAATTGCAACTCTGTAGTTACTGGCCTGCTTCCCTAGCAGAGATCTGGCCACTCAGACCACAACCTGGCAAGAATTCTGTTTCCACAGGCACCAACTCTGTTGCTGCCACTAAAAGCAGTTTTAACTAAATCTCTATCATTTTATTTATTAATAAGACTCAAGATTCAAAGGCTGGGGTGAAAACCTGCTAGCTCAGAGAGGATGTGTCACAACAAGCTAACATTTTTGTTAGCTTTCCTTACTCGTGTCTCTGAAAAGACCTATGCTTTCTGCTTAGACAAACCAGAAAAATCTCTGCCACTCCAAACCCCTCCCTAGTACTTCCTATGCCTCTCTATCTCTCCTGGATGGCCTCTGGTGCTCTATGATTATTTTCTGTCAACTAACTGCTGACTCAGCTCCCTGACCCAAATACTTTTATTTAGTCAACAGGAATGCAAAGTCAGGGTTCACAGTGTGATCAAATATTCTTTGTGCGTGTGTGTCTCTCTTCACTCTAACTGCTATGGCTTCACCAGCACTTCCATCATCCTCCCCTCAAGTTTCTACCTCACCCCACCCTGCTAATGATAAAAATCAAAAGTAGTAATGTAACAGGAAGGCTGCTTATTCGTCCCGGCCACCCAAAACTGAAATAATCACACAGAAACTGTATTAATTAAATCAATACTTGGCCCATTAGCTCTAGCTTCTTATTGGCTAACTCTTACATCTTAATTTAACCCATTTCTATTAATCTGTGCATCACCATGAGGTCGTGGCCTACCTGCAAAGTTTTAGCATGTTTATGGCTCCATAGCATCTCTGACTCCGCCCTTCTTCATCCCAACATACAGCCTAGCTTTCCCCACCTATTTCTGTTCTTTCCTGCCATAAGGCTCAAAGAAGTTCTTTATTAACCAATGAAAGCAACACATAGACAGAAGGACCTCCTACATAGCAATAATCTACTTTTAATTACCTAGAGAATGTTTTATTGGAAGTCATGGTAGATAAGATGGTGGCTCATACAGCAAGTTTAAAGACCAACTTAAGTGGCCAGATATGTGCTATGGCAAGGTGTTTTCATAAAGCAGGATAACTTTCATATGAATAAAGGATACAGTCTCTCAAATTCTTACAATCACAAAATTCTCTAAGGCAAATGAATAACTGTGTTTGTGCCTGCCACTGGGCTTCTATTGGTCACCGTGGGAAGTGTTCTCCCTCTGGATCGACTAGAAATTGCTATATGGTCATCTAGAGTTCACCAAGTCTAGGATGTAAGTTACTAGTGGTGTAAGTTATTTGCAACAGCTGTGATTAAGACAGTGAATTTGACAGTCAGTGTTGTGTTCCAGCAGCTAACAGTTGTGGTTACCATGTAGTTTCTACAAGCCATCTTCAGAGTTTCCAAAACAGCTGGTGCTGGCATAAGGGTTTTCTGGTTAGCGGGTTTGCTTATAGTCCTTCTTGTGAGGAAGCTGGGGTAACCAAAAAGGATTTAGCTACTCTTGTGGATTCTAAGTGTCCCAGTTCCCAAAGCCTTGAAATATGTACATGAAAAACAAAAATTAAAATAGGCGCTTGATATCAACAAGATTTAACAAAACTCTAACAGTACTCAACTCTTGCCTTAATGTCCCATGTAGAGGTAATTCCCTATAATTTCTCAAATTTGTATTATTTTTTACTTTTTGGCATATGATGGTTTAAAATAAGCTCCAAAAATAAAATATATTGTTCTACTATTGATTCTATTTCTTTAAAATTTTTTTGCTAACACAAAACTTAGTAATATTCCCAGAAGTAAGTTACAGCTGTAATAAATACAGAGAGCTTTTGGAAATGTGCAAACAATAGCAATTGGAAGGATTTTGAAATGTATTATGGAAGCCAATATTGGCATGGAAGGAGTCTAAAAGTAATCTGTGTCGGTGTCATGGTAATTGAAGATAGTTTTCTTCTTAAACATTACATAAATTATTGGGAAGATAAAACTTGCAGAAAAATGGGTAGCGATGTTTTTTCTGATGAAGTTGCAGATAAGAATGAGGAATATAATAAATGATGAAGAAATGTCAATCACTGTTATAAAGCCATAAAGAATTTTATTTTTATGTTTTTGTTCATTTTACGATTTTGTTCATTTTCCTATGTTTTTGTAAGGTAGAATCCATAAGTGATGGAACTAGGTACTAACTTTGGTGAATCCAAACAAGGTTTAGGAAAAACAGCTTCATTCCAACCTAATAATAGTGAAACTCAAGAAAAAGTGATTGAGGGTGGAAAGTTAAGCACTAAGAACCAAATTCAAAATTTAGAAAGTTCTCAGCCTGTCTATTTTGTCAAAATGTAGTGAGAATGTTCAGAAAAGAACTCAACTGAAAGAGTTGGCTGAAATCTTGATAAGGAGATTGGTGTGTGTGAGGACAAGAAGATCCCATAAAGCAGCACTGTGGGCAGGCACCTTACCTAAAGGAGCTTCAGAGGAAGGACCATTGCTCACATGCATCCAGAAGGCAGATCTCTTGCTTCCTTCTTTTTTCTTCCTCATTTAGTGACATACTGTTTAAAAGGCTGCCCTACACTCTATTTTAGAAGGACACACTTTATTCAGGTTCATGAGTTCATAACTAAAGAGCATTTCTTCACAGTTTTATGAATATCTGATTTCTATGAGACTTAGAAGACAGTTTGGATAAGAGGTAAAATTGTTAAAAACAAAACTTTTTGAGCTGTTAAGACAAAATGAACATCTTTTGCATATGTCAATTTTATGAATCTGAGAATCCAGGAATTCGATGATGTGGACTAAATGACTAGTTTTCATCAAAATTCTTACATTAGAGCCTTAACATTCAATGTAACAGTGTTTAAAGGTAGCACGCCTTCAGTAGACCAATATGCTTATAAAATCACATAGGTCATTTTGTTACAGCATTCTTAAGTAATAGATAGCTTAACGCTAGGAATTTGTATGTCATGCAAGGAAATGATTCTGATCTAAACTATGCTTGAAAGATACAATGAGAATAATACTGCTTGCCAGTGTTTTCCATGAGTTGGGAAAGAGTTTTTTTGGTAAGGTCTATGATTCAGTTCATATGTAGCAAGTTACAAGAGATGATTCCTGCAATAAAAGTAACATACAAGCTAGAAAAGGAAACTCAAATAATTTTCTGATCAAATTTTGAATTTAATTAATATTTTTAAAATCATAAATCAGGCACATATTAAATACAAAGAAAAATAAAACAGTAAAATAGAATTATTTTATTCATAATATCAAAGAAAATCCAAATTATAAAAGATAGCAGCCAAGATAGAAAATGTCTATATGTAGATATATCATTTATAAAGTAAAAGTTAAGTAACACATTACATACATTCTACATTGTTTTATTCTACCATAGCAATATGGTATAATAACCTCCCAATTTTATTTGTATGTGTTCCCATGCTTTTAAATTATGGATAGTATTAGTTCATTATAATGAAACATTATAATTACTTAACTAAGTCTACTATCTAATAAAAAAGCAGGAAAAACTAAAAGACAAATAAATCGCCCACAGAGTTTTTAATGACAAATAAAGAAAATGTCAAGTGTCTTTAAGCATCGTAAAGAAATATTAAAACACCCATAAGCTGCTGTCTCTCATCAAAAGAATTGGTAAAACAGAAAGATTACACAATCTTTTTGCTAGAGTCCTAAACACTGAAATATTTGTAATCATAATGTAAACAATAGGTTTTTATCTCTATTCACTGACTGATGATTATTACATATTGTCCAAAGGCTAGCCTTTTATAAAGTTTCCACTTACTCTCCCAAATCCTCTATTAAAAATATGTTGTTTTCTATTGGTTATCTCTGAGACTCTGTGTGTCATACTCAAGCCCCTGTTTCCTACACCATCAATCTTAGTGTCTCTTAAATTTCTACTATGAAAGACGAGAAAGACCAAACCCATAGATTACTTTCCATCTCTTCTGTTAACCGTATTCCCTGTAATGGTTAACCTTCATTGTCAGTTATCAATGCATCTACTGTATGAACTGACTTTGTGGGAGCCTAATCTGTTTGGATGCTCACCTTCCTAGACCTGGATGGACGGGGGAGGACTTTGGACTTTCCACAGGGCAGGGAACCCTGACTCCTCTTAGGACTGGGGGGGGAGGGGGAGGGAGGGAAATGGGAGAAGGGGAGGAGGTGGAAATTTTTAATAAATAAATAAAAATTAAAAAATTCAAATAGATAGGATTACAGTGTTGAAAATGATCAAAGAAAAAAAAACAAATAGATAGGATTACAGTGTTGAAAATGAACAAAAAGAAAAAAAAGAAATGTTAAAACATCAATGGACTGTCATGTCCTGTCAAAAGAATTTGTTTTGCCTAGGAAACACACCCCTGTGTGCATCTGTCAGGGCATTTTTAGTTTTGACTGAGGTGGGAAGACATACCTACACCTGGTCAACATCATCCATAGGCATGAGTCTTGGACTGAAAGGGAGAAGGCAGATTAAGCATGGATGTTCATGTCTCTATGCTTCTTGACTACAGGTATAATGAGTATCTGCCTCACCTCCTGACATCACGCTTAAAAGCTATTTATTCTCCCGTGCCTTTTTCACCATAGGAGACTACCTGCCACTTCAAATGGTGACCTTAAGGCGACCTTAAACAAACCTTTCCTTAAAATGTTTTTGTTATGATTTTGTCATAGCAAGTAGAAGCATAACTAATATATGCCTTGATATATAAAGCCATATTTAATTTTTATGATATATACAAACTTACTGATTTTTAATTTAGATTTTGTGTCTTATTGGCTAAAATAATCAAATATAAGAGTTTTATAGGGGAGTCTTTACATTTTCTTAAATACAAAATTAGATCATCTACTAATAAATTCACTTCTTTCTTTACCATTTGTGTCTTAATTGTTAGTTTCTACAGTCATATTGTGAACACTACAACTTCTAGTACTAAGAAAATATACAAAAGAAAAAGCAGTTAATAAATACATGAAGAAAACTTCAACAAATAAATCTAAACATGAATTGTAGTAGTGGTATAAGAAGGAAGATTACTTTAAGTTTTATCATATTAGCACTTATTTATAATTGTATATATATATATGTATAGTCATACACTTTGGAGGCTGAATCAGGTTAGCAAGTTCAGGGACAAAGTGGACTACATAGCATGACATTGTTTAAAACACTGCATACAAAGTTTATCATATCAGATACTATTATGGGTTAGACATAACCCTGCTGGCCTAGGTCTGTTCATTTCTGGTGTGGATTAGATTAAGGGGCTAATAAAGAACATGTGGCACAATAATATCATATTGTCTTTGTAGTGAATGCAAGATTTATTTCAAATTGTATAGTGAGTTATTAACATTGATAAGGGCAGATGTTTTTATATGAGAGAAAATAATGGGATTCAAAGAAACAGAAAAACTTAAGTCAAGACTATAAAATTCATTAATACCAGAAAAATAATAAAAGAAAACATGAACCTTTATTACAAAAGAACCGTAAATAATTTTAATCTTTGGTGGTGAACAGGTAATTAGATGTACAAAGACTTCCTTACCCAAGGAAAGGCATTATTCCCGAGTGCTGGTACATTAAGACTGTGGATAGTGTAATCAATCAGCAGGGAAACAAGAAGTGCCCCTGCTTCACAGTGTGATTTTATAAGTGTCATTCATGCCCTTAATTACAAAAGGGCAGTTTAACTCAAGGACCTGTACACAGCTCACATCTCCGAAGCACTTAACTTAATGACCATCTCTCCCTCTTTATTGCTGTACTGTAACCATGCTACATATCAACCCAGATGGTGCTTGGGAAAGTCACAAAGCAATCTATAGATTCAGTGTCGTGGAGTTACTTTTAAATTTATATACATCAGGTTAAGATAATCCACCTCTGGTGCCTTCTCCTGGCGAAAACAGAATAGAAATTCTGGATCCTTTTGCACCTGTGAACGGATGAGTCAGCTACTCCTGTTTTGGGTGCCTCTGAAGTTGGCAACGTGCTTGCTCTCCCCCCAGGGCTGGGTGCTATGTGCAATCATTTCTTTTGTTGTCTTTTGGCAGCCTCTTGTCCCTTATATATAATATGTGTGAGGAAGGCCAGTCACACATATGGTTTGTTCTGTGGTATTTTCTGCTATGGATTTTGATCATAAACATTTTTACATTAGACAGTTTATCAGAATAATTTGACATTAACCAAATAGCTTAAGAATGAAAGGAATAAAATATCACATAAGACTTTCATAATTCAAGTTCTGCTTAAATTTTGTTATGGTAGAATAGAGGCTTACATTTGGAAGGGAAATTGTCACCATTCATTTAAGAATTTTGACTAGGATATGTATATGTATATGTATATGTATATGTATATGTATATATATATATATATATATATATATATATCACAGGTACTACAACTAGTCCTATTGCTGCCTCAGGTGAGGACTGTCCCTCCTCAGCCGCCACCTCCTCACTGCTGAAGCCACAGCCCAGGAAAGCCTTGGAGTCCAGCCATCACTCCTTAGCTGCCTCCACGAAGTTGTATAGCTAAGTCTACATCCTTTTGTTTTATCAATAAAGACTCGGGAGTCCGATGCTGGGGTGAAAATCTGCAGGCTCAGAGAGCAAAGAAAGCAGTAGGCTGACTTTCCTCCTCCACAGGTGTATCAGAAAGGGAGCCCCTTCTCTGCTGCCTAAAACAAAACTCTGCCTACCAGATGACCTCCCTTCAACTTCCTGTGACCCTCTCTCTCGTCTCTCCCACCTCCCATCTTCGCCTCACTCTCTATGGTTACTTCCAGTCAACTGGTTGCTATGTCTGCCTCTTGACCTATGGCTGTTTTTATTTGAATAACGCAATGTCTGTGTTCTCAGTTGTAGCACGACTTCTAATGGCTTGTAATAAAAACCCAGACTCAGATATGAGGGGCTGAAAGCTGAGCTATCAGAGAAGTAGTGCAACCAGCAGCCACTAGAGAGATCAACTATCTCACAACAGGGATGCTTCTACAAAATTATTTCCTCAGGCTTTAAAATGTTAAGCCTTTGCAATTAACAAAGTCAAGAGTACTAAGCAATTTTTCTCCTTCTGCCAGAAGACTTTGTTTTTTCTCTTAGAGAAAAATGTATGTAATTATTGCATTTCACAGTGTCAAATGGTCTTCATTTTTAAAGTAAAAAAGTACTCAAGTTGTTTGGAAATGTTCACACAATTGATGACAAAGTGATGAAATTCAGGGTCAATGGTGTTTTCAAGTATCTAATCAGGTACTTTATTCATGTGACAACAATCGTTATTTGTCCACTAGAAAATATATTCATTATCTAGCTTATGGTAACTCTTGCTAAGAAACAAAACTTTTAATTAACCATTTTATTGTTAAATTACCTTCCCTATGGAAGACATAAACAATATCTACAATCCCAATAGCAAATTGAAATAACAATTTCACCAAAGTTTACTCTGGGGTACCAATGAGTTTATGAGCCTCATTTGCAGAGCAAAAGATGAGGGTTTGCAGGCAGAAGCATGCATGAACCTAAAGCAGTCACACTGGAGGGGGAAAGGTCTGCACCAATCTTGGAAGATGAATTCCCTGTGTTCTCCAACACTATTTATCTGTAGTCCCCTCCCCTCCCCTTCTCTTTTCCTACCATTTACTCTAGCCCATTCCGAGACTCCAAAATTTCATTCAATTAGGGATAACTGCATACAACTTCTTGGGATAGGTGGTTGGATTTTCAGGTGAATGTCCTATGACCCTCCTTGGCTCTTCCTTCTATGATGGAGAGGCAACAGTCAAGAAGTTCAGCTATGATGATATTTGTGGGCAGGGCCAGCTGAATTATTGCAGATGTTGGCAATGTGAGTTGGAAGATAGTCCTGTATATCTTGCTTGAAGGCATAATTGCCTAACTAAGATAGGCTGAATAGGTCTAATTAGAAAGATGTGTATCATTTCTGAGTTTGAATTTTTAAAGTAGATAATCTTTTTGTCATTGCTGTTACTCTGTTTCCATCTGTCTCTTAGGCCTTCATAGATGTTGAAGCTATAAGATTGAGAAATCCACAGTCCTGAAACACTATGTAGAAGGTGACCATATCGCTGTGACATCCTTGGTCAGCCAACCAAAGGCTATGCCAGAGAGATAACTTTGATTATGGTAAATCACTGAAATTTTTGTTGTGTGTTTTTAAATAGCTAGTATTAGCCTGGGTATTTGAGGCAAACAGATACACATCACCAGAGTCCACATTTTGTTCTGGCTAGTTTGAAAAGATAACTCAATCCTCAGTCTGTTAGCTACAAATAAACATAACTAAGTCTCAGCTCTCTCCCAGGAAAATCTCATGAGCCAGACCTGTCCTCATCTGAACTTAGCTGCACCTGCCGCCATTCGGGATTTAGTTATGCACAGCTTTCCACTTCCTTTACCTCCACAAAAGTCAACCCTCTCCTCACTGACTTTTATAACAGAGTGGTATGTTAACATTTGTCTGTATGATTATTTTACTGATTTCTATTTTCCTCAATAGACGTTTTTTCCCCTGTTGATTCAGGTAGCTTTATTTACTTGTAATTTTGTGCCTTTTATTTTTTAAATTATTATTGAAAACAGAACCTTTTCTCATAAACTACATCTCTAACAACAATTTCTCCTACCCCAGCTCCCCACCACCTACCCTCTCCCCCAGTTCCACACTCTTCAGAAAAGAGCAGGTCTCCAAGAGACAACAGCCAAACAGGACAAAACATGATACAATAAGATAAGGCAAAGCCTTCAGATTATTTCTTTTATTTTTTGAGATTATTTATTTTCAGTTTCATAATTATACCTCTCACATACTTTAATTTTTAGTAATCATATAAAAACAGTAAACTGAAATCCATAATATATCTGCAGAGGACCTGGCATAGGTCCCTTGCAAGCTTCTTCAGTCTCTATGAGTTCATATGCGCTTCGTTTAAGATGATTTAGAAGGCCTGTTTTCTTGTGTTCTCCATCTCCTCTGGCTCTTATATTCTTTTCACCTCCTCTTCCATGCGGTTCCCTGAGTTCTGAGAGGGGGCATTTGTTGGTGACATCCCATTTAGGGATGGATGTTCTGAGGTCTTTGTGTAATGTCTGGCTATAGGTCTCTGTATTTGTTCCCATCTTCTTCAAGAGGAAACTTCTCTCATGACAGCTGAGCAAAGCACTGACCTATGAGCATAGCAGAATATCATGTAGAATCATTTTACCACTCTTCCCCCCTTCTTAGACCACTATTATTTGCTTTAGTCCCAGGGCTATCTAGTCCCTGGTTCTTGGTCACCCAAGCAGTGTCAGACAGAGGTTCCATCTCACCAAGTGGGCCTTAAATCAAATCAGACATTGGTTGGTTACTCCCACAAATTTTGAGCCACCATCTCCATAGCATATCTTATAGGCAATGCACCATTATGGAAAAAGTCTTTATGGCTGGCCTGGTGTTTACATTTCTCCTTTGAGAGCATGCAGGGTACCTGTCTGTACCGTGGATGCTGAAAATTAGGAATGAAGGCTCTATGTAGGCACCAGCTGACATCTTCATGTTCAGTGAGTTGTAGAGGTATTGTCTTCAGCAATGGGAACTTGCTATCCATTTGTGGAGAGCAATTTATTATCTTAGGAACTGCCTGGGTTATTTGCAGACTCTTGTGAGTTCCCTTTATCAAGCAACTCAATTAGATGTAACCCAAAACCAGGACAAAAGATGGCTAGTTGAGACTCTGTCTCCCCCAGAGATTTCATTTAGATCATGTAATCACTGAGCTCATGTGCAAAGCTGGATGGAATAGCATGCTGGGTCTGCAATCCTAGAACTCCTATTGTAAGACAGGAGATGAGGGCAAGGGAATCAGCCAGGAGGTCCAGGAGAAGCTAGCCAGGGATACAGAGACACAGAGGGAGGGAGGGTTACTGCAGTAACCAGTAGTGGGACTGGGACACTAGCCCAGCCACAAAACCTTCAACCTACAATCTTTTCTGACTACCAGATGTATTGGGGCAATGGGGTCACAGAACTTGTACGTGTGACCAACCAAGTACTGGTCTAATTTGAGGCCCATGCCATGAGAGAGAGCCTATGTCAGATAGTGCTTGAGAGTCCAGGAACCAAAAGCTGGACAGTCAAAAGACATAGGATAGAATAAAAAAAATCAACAAGACCATTCCTTCTGGTTTTCTTCTATACTCATAGATGAGTTCCTGGGCCATTTGTCATCAGAGAGGCTTCCTGGAGCAGCTGAAGAGAGCAGAGGCAGAGCCCCTAGTCAAACATTTGGCAAAGAGAGAATCCAGACTGAAGATCTCCATCGGGACCCTACCCTTGGAACTTCGGGAACCCCACATAAGAGGAGGAGATAGAACTGTAGAAGCCAGAGGGGTTGAGGACACCAACAAACAAACAAACAAATAAACAAAAACAAAAAACACAAACAAGCAAACAAAAAAAACCCACAACCCACAGAATCAACTAAGCAGGGTGCACAGTAGCTCATGGAGATTTAAGTACCAATCATGGAGCCCGCATGGATCTAAGCTAGATCCTCTGAAAATGTGTTAACGTTTTTTAGCTTTGTGTTCTTGTGGGGCTCCTAAACGTGGATGGGAGGGGGTCTCTGCCTCTTGGACCTGCTCTTGGGACTCTTTCTCCTACTGGCTTGCCTTGTCCAGCCTTGATATGAGGGTTTATGACTAGTCTTATTGCATTGGTATGCTGTGTTCTGTTGAAATACCTAGGAGGCCTGTTCTTTTTTGAAGGAAAATAGAGGAGGAGTAGATCTGGGGGAGAGGGGAAGTGGCAGGGACTGGCAGGAGTAGAGGAAGGAGAGACTGCTGTCAGGGTGTGTTGTATGAGAGAAGAATCAATAGAAAGAGAGAGAGAGAGAGAGAGAAAGAAAGAAAGAAAGAAAGAAAGAAAGAAAGAAAGAAAGGAAGGAAGGAAGGAAGGAAGGAAGGAAGGAAAGAAGGAAGGGAGAGAAAGAGAGAGAGAAAGATAGAGAGTTAAGGAAGGAAGGAAGGAAGGAAGAGAGAAGGAGAGAGAGAGAACAAAACCACAGCATGTCAGAAAACATAACTTCACTATGATCCTAGTTTAGCTGACTTTTGGGTGATTTTTCTTTATCTACTCTGTTTGGAAAAGATATAGCTCAAAACAAAATAAACACTTATGGTAACATATAAATATTTGAGGCACAGAATCTGAATATGGCCTAAACTGGTGAGTCTAACTTGGGGTTTCTCATGAATTTATGGTCTAGATGTTGCATCCTGAGCCTTGGCTTGGGCAGGAAGATGTTGCAATTGAGTGGGAGAGAAATATGGCTGAGTTAATTAATGCAAAATATCAAAATTAAAGAAGCAATTCTTAATCATTCCTGTAGTGGGATATATAAGAGGTTAAAAACCAGAGAAAGCATCAATTCTTCCTGCTGCATTTTCTTCCACGGAATGGAATACACTTGTCAGCTCTCAGTTATAGCTATGCAGACACGGGCTCTCTGGTTGTTAGGGATCAAGAGGAGGAGAGCTGAGAGTGGAAAACTACTGAGTATTGAGAAAGAGTGGAAAAGGATTTACTTCGGTCTCTAATAAGAAGGTTTCAGCAGAGGCTCCCAGCTTCCCAAGAGGACCTCAGATAAACAGCCCTAGAAATGGACGGGAATGCAAACTTGTGGAAAACATGCCAAGCACATGACCCGAGACCCTACTACAATTTCTTCTAGAAGCTGTGGTGTGGCAGCTGTGGCTCAGGCTTGGTGTGAGTGTCCTTGTGTGCTGTATACTTGGCTGTGGCCAGACCTGATCATCCCTCCAGCTCTTTGAAGGAACATCTGCTTCTCAGCCGGCTTCCTCACATAGCTATTGACAGGGAGCCTGAAATTCTCACTCCGTGCTTCTCATCACGGGTCATTCAGTTTCCTCAGAAGATGCTAGTCCTTTCCCCAAGACTGGCTGACCCGGAATAAAGAAAAATAAGAACGCATCAACGCCATGCACATCTAAATGTCAAATTTGACTTTTTCACCTTAGCCACATTTTCGTACTTAGAAGCAAATCATTTACCCTATCCACACTGAAGAGAAGAGGATTGTTTAATGATAGAGAAGTAGATTCTGCTTTTCCGAAGAAAGTACTGAGAAAACTCTGCACCTGTTTTAAAGCAACAATACTTAAATAGTTTACCCTAAACTATTTATATGAGATAAAACTTAATATGAGATTAAGAACAGGACATGAAGGCTTCTGCCTGGGACAAAACTATTGGGCTACGGAACCTAGTTTGTACTTAGACTTGTGTGTGTTTTCCTCTGTTGCCAAACTTACGAAAGAAAAGAAGGTGTAGCAGAGTATTAGTCTTAGGTCCAAGTATAAAATAGAAATTTTATATAATAAATATATTTCACACCATCTGTAAATTCATTCAATCTATCAATATAGAGATAGAAAACATCAATTTTTCCATATAATCAATTAATTATTGGCTAATTATGGTAGCTTCTTTAGCTCTGTTAGTATGATACTAATGGGACTGTTTTCACTTAAAAATAAAAAATATCCACGACGGTTAATATCCTGATGATTTTAATCAAGATACAAATGATATCTTCTGAAAAATAAATTAAGAAAATATACAAGCATTTCAACTTTTATAATCAGTTGTTTCAGGTGTCAGGATAAAATGTGGGAAATGACAGAAATCCTTCTTACAGGAATACTAGAAAATGAGTAAGCTAAAATTATTTTATTTATAAGTGGAGGCAAGAAGGCAGCAATCTTCGAGGGGTTGGTGTTTTGTTTTATTTAATGTTAAGAAATGTTGGGGAACTCTCACTTCCTCTCAATTTACAACTCCTGGTGTGGGGAATTTACTGGAACGAAAAGTGCAGTTTGTAAACCCCGCTTGGGAAATAAGAGCAACTTTAAGTCGACCATGGCATTACTTTTCCCACGGAACTTCCTGCCTCTTGTTATGCAATGCATTTTCGCTTGAGAGCCCCTATCTGTATCATGACAGCAACTAATCCAAACAGAATGCATTAGATCCCCAGCAGAGGAGGGAAAATTACTGGCGTGTGCACATTTAACAGGAGACTTCCAGACACATCTTTCGCTTTAACGCTGTTAGTCACTCTTGGTCAATTAGTTTTCTCTGTCTGTTTTAGTTTTACCAAGTGGGAAGTGAAAAGGGAAACAGTTCTAAGTAGAACACCCATGGCTGGCCGTCCTCATGGTGGCCATATGCAAACGGTCTCTGTGCCGTCCAGTTATGAGTTTGCTTGGTTTTTGTTTGCTGATTTGTTTCTCAACACAGAGTTTCTATGTGTAGCTTTGGAGCCTGACCAGAAACTCTCTGTAGAACAGGCTGGACTCGAACTCACAGAATCCACCCGCCTCTGTCAGCCGAGTGCTGGGATTAAAGGCATGCGCCACCACCAACAGTACAGCTCAGCAGGTCCAGGTTCATCTCTGGTGCTTGGTTTGTTGCCTCACTGATTATAACAAACAATTGTGGAATAAATTAGAAATTGCTATCCTTTCCCTTTCCATTTTTTTTGGACAAAGGGTTTCACTCTATAACCCTTGCTGACTCGCACTTGTAACAATCCTCCTGCCGTGCTTCGCAAGCAATGTTATTCTCTAGAGTTAACTGCTAATATTTACACTCAAACAGAAAGAAGCAAATTTATTATGACTTCTCCTTTGTGGGTGAAAGAACTTTCCACAGGCTAAATGTATAGTTCTCAAACAAAGACTTGAAAAGAGGGTATTTATATTATAACTGCTATGCTATCTATAATTTCTTCAACTTTCAGAACAGTCTTGATAATTATCTAATTGTTGATGTCACAGTTTTTCCAAATGCAGAATTTTAGAAATAAATTTAATTTAAACATTTAGTGCACAAAAATATTTTATGATGTTTTATGTGTTCAGATGCTGGGTGAGCACTAGGAACCCTGAGATCCAGACGCCACCCTCTAAGAACTTATATTCCAGTAACAACTTTAGATTTACACAACCTATAACGCAGTGTGCTTCTTTAGCCTCACTGTGACTGCTAGTGACAGGGTGGCTCTGAGAACATGCCACAGGAGAAGTGCATTGGTCTGAAGGGCCGGGGATCTGCCCATGGAGGGAAGGGTATGTGCCCTGAACTGGATAAGAGGAATAGAATTCATGGTTAGGCAAGCAAGGGTTTAGAACACTCAGGAAATGTGCTCCTGTTTTCTTCCACAATGCTCTAAGGCAGCTTAGAGAACATGGTCCTCATGTCTGAAGATGACTGTCCTGCATTGTATTACACCCAGAAGAATGCTGCGACTAGACAGGGGAATGTCTGCGCTGCATCTTGAGATTAGGTTGAACCTTTTAAGGGTTACCGCACCGTCTCTGTTATTGCTTCCCATGCCCTTAAGTGGATTCCAACTTTGGAAAAAGGAAATGAAGATAACACCAGATTTGGTAACAAAGATTTTTTTTCTGAAAGATGCTCACATACTCTGTAGATTTCATTTTTAAAATGAGAAGATTAAATAGAAACTAATATATAAAAACAAGCTTATAAAGATATTCCATCACTACAGAGATCTTAAAATATCCCTGATCATATCTAGCTTTGTTTCTCGGTCATTTTTATTAGCCTGTAGTACACACAGCATCACCATGTGTCCACTGGTGTTTCCTGTACCCACTGTTCTAGTCACCATGCTAGATTCTTTATATAACATTTTGTTTAATTTTCAGAATGATGTTAAGTATTGGGAAGTTTTAATAGGTTTTATGAGTGGCATACTTAAGACTAAGTGATGCTTTGTAACTTGTTCAAACCCAGAACTAGTTAAATGGCCAATAATCAAGCCCACACATCTAAGGCCCTGAACAGTGAGATACCACTTTTGCAAATATAAGTAAAGAGTGTGCATCCTTATCATTCTGATCTGACATATTTCACGGCAACACTGAAGGAAAAGAAATAATGCCACAAAGCACTTGTAAACTCTGGGCAGCTATTGTGTACATAGCAAACCTGGTCATTTCCACATAAGGAAACAGTAAATTCAATCTGGGGCTTGTGCAAATGAGGCCTGATATAGGTGTAGTTAATCACAATAATTTGACCTGTGTTATACAGCCTGGATCTGGAATTCTCAAGTTTTCATATGCAAAAGGGTCAGTATGGTGATTTATAAGAGTGCACAGTTTTAACTCAGAAGAGCATTTGCACACGTTTGCAAGGACCACGTCTAAGGATGGATTGGCTTCTGCTAGGAGCTTTTGATCTGGCTGCCACTGGAAACACAGCTGTCATCACCTTTGTGTTCAGTGCTCAAAGCGCAGCCGCAGTAGCAGTACCACCTATAAAGCTCACACAGGAAGGAATGTTCTCATTTAGAACCTTGTGGTTTCCTTTCCCCCCTCACCGTATCAGCAGAAGAAAAAGGTTAACTCTTTGGGAAAGTTTTATTTTTTAAAAAATAACATTATCTGTGGCCTAAGGATGAAGCTGTTATAAGGTTAGAATTGGTCCCAAGCATGCAAGGCATATTTTTAAAGAAAAATATTTTTAATACAGAAAAATCAAAATTCAAAAACTTGTCATAAATTAAATGGCAGTGTCCTTCACTGTGCCAACAAATCATTTCAAGTTAAACAATTTATAAATAACCTTTGCAGCCATTTTTTTATATCACAGACCACACAGGAAAACTAATTGCTCATAACAAAAGTTATGAAAATCATGAGGATACTTCCAACAGCGAAGGGGGATTGAAGTCATATAGATAGTTGTAACAGAAGTGGTAGCCTATGCTCACGGGTTGCAAGTTCAACAGAAACTTATTTGAGTCCTCAAGGCAAAGGCTGCACAGACCAGCAGGCCTGCTTAGTAGAAGCTAGAATTACAGCTACTTCGGGAAACATTCATAGGTGAGGTGGGTGTCTTATAATTAGGAACCATCTCTCTACATGCTACAGAAGAGAACACAAGGATTGAGTCCATGAAGACAGAATAAAACAGACACGTCCATGAAGCAAACATTTTCCGTGTTGTAGTATGATCAGAAATTAAGGCAGATAATTCAGAAAGATGTGTTTGGGAAGATTCTGGCAGGTGTAAATCAGGAAATGACTTTAGACAAGGGAATCAGATGACTAGAATATTCAGTAAGTATTATATTGGATAAGTCTTCAAATCCTAATTTTACAACCCAGGAAAATATAAAATACGTAAAATGTACACAGTAAAAAATAAACAATAAAGAGTATGCAAGACATACTGTGTTTTATGCATAACAGATCACAAGGTATTGGAGAGTATTAATGCTGCTATTCTGTTTTAAATTACAAAATCCTTTGCTGTTTACTTTAGTATCAGCATTCAGCTTATTGATCTCTAAGCTCATATTTGAAGACCCATTATATACAAATTGTATATATCTCTACATTGGATTCATAGGCAGTGAGCAGAAGAGGAGGAAGGAACCCCAAAACTCATGGTTTTACACATGTCTTCACTACAGCATTCATAAGAGGAAGGCAAAAGTATACGCACCTTGCACTGTTCGGGTTCCCGACACAAGTCGGTGACTGGTCTATATTTGGCATGTCTTTCAGATTTTCTATGACTTGATTCTACATCTATGCAGTTGAATTTGAGTACTGGCTGTATATACTCATTTTGATGACTCTATTTTGCTCAAATACAATGATGAAATACTTATAACCTCAGTTTTTGGCTGTGTATTTTTAATTTTCTAACAAGCTTTATACTTGTTCCTGTATTAAGCGTTAGAAGTTATGCTGAGACAAAATTAAATTATTATTTATTTCTAGCTCATTAGTGGGGAAATACTAAGACACAGTGGTTCAGTACCTCTACCAATGAAATGCAAAGGGGGTGCTACTTATACAAAGCACACAGAAAGAAGACAGGATGTTTACAACTGTACAGTTGCCTCACTGGGTCTATCTGTTGGGAGTTCCCCAGTTATATAAGTTCATTGGTGTTTTTTTTTAAGATTGGTTGAGCTTAAGTTCTTTAATTACAAGTACTTAAAAGAAAAAAATTCAAATTAGGTTTTGTTTATGTTCATAAATCAAGAGGTTGTCACTTGTGAGACCTAATTGATTTTCCTATTCACTGATTCTATAAGTATGGTCAATATACTTGATTTTGTAGTTATTGTTGTTTTGTTTTGTTTTGGGTTTTTTCTTTTGAGAAAGAGGGAGAGAATTTAAGTGTATTTGGAGGATATGGGAAGATTTGTGAAGACATAATCAAAACACGTATGAAATATTTAAATGAATCAACAAACATTTTTAAAGAATATATAAACACTCATGTGTGTATAACAGCAATTAAGGAAATAGAGGACAGGAATTTAATAGAGATCAAGGGGTGGGACAGGGGAGAATAAAGAGGGAGGATAAAGAACTTGGAAATGATGTGATTGTATTATAATCTCAAAAAGTACAAAAATATTTTAAAATTACATCTTTACCAAAATTACTAGGGAAGACATACATGATTTCATGTTGCTCTAAACAGAAAAGTAATGAGTATGAAATGAATAAAGTTTAGTACATGTTTCAATCAATTCCCCATTTAAAGCCACACTCTACAGAAATGTGAGAAGCATGGCGTAGGCTTTAGATACAAGCAACATGGGGTAATCTTGTCCACTTCCACTAGAATTTATCAAATTCTAGCTAAAACTTAACCATCAGATATTTTTAATTCCCAAAACTGAATAATCACAGCTATGGTTTCCACCCTTAAATTGCTATTTTTTTGTCCAAATTTATTCAGAGGGATTTGTTCATTTGTATAATAAAATCTGAACCATGAAAAGGAGGTGAAGTGTTAAACTTAAGAAGAAACCAAACTAACAAGCTCTTGACATGCTCAAATTTATAGCCTCATTGATTGTTTTCCTCTTGGAAATATACAGAAGCAGCATCACAACAAACGACCAAATCTGTCACTTAAGTGACAACCTTTAATATATGAATGTAGAGACACTGAGTCAGTAAAGGACAGTTAGCCCAAGGTTTAAATATAACAATTCTAGAGAAAGAAAGCTTCTTGCTGCATTTGAAAAATAAGTACTGTAATTCACAAAAAAAAAAGGATGACAAATAGAGAGATATAGGATCCCTAGAAATATGTTGATCATTTGGTTGCTGATCCCCGATTTTTGCACTTGCTGCTGGCCGTGGAAGGCTATCTAAAACCTGATCAAGAAAGATTGTAGTTTTTCATAGCGACAACCAAGTGCAAATTACTTCCTAAGTCTATGAAGTTCTGTTCCAAAGAAGAAATAAGTTTGTGTGAATCGGTGTGTGGGTGATAGGCTCAGGGAATTGTTTTTGATCGAGTAGTTGCGTGTTGCTTATAAACTGTGTCTATAGCCACCCACACCATCTTCTAGGAAGTCACTTTTTGCAGACTGGAGGTGAGAGATGATTAATTTCTCCGTCCACCCACGACGAGAGATTAAGCCACTAAAGATAAACACAGAAGTCTAAGTGAGGAACTCTGCTGCAATTACAGTCAGGTTTTCCTATAAGGTTGGAATGGAAAGCAGCTCAGGAATGCTCTCTCCCACTTTGCTTACAATGTATCCCAGCTGAAGACTATTAAACCCCCAGCATTCCTCTCCATGGTGGCTTTTTACTCCATCGGTGGAAATAAAGGGGGGAAATAGTTTCTGACTTGTAGTATTGTGCAGTATCATTTGATGTGTCATTAGGAAAAAGAAAAAAGTTTTTATAAAGTAAATGATAAGCATGGATAAGATCATCCAATCACTCAACGCATCTCTTCATGAGATTAGTGAGGAGGTTTCCTTGTGGAAATTCGATTTCATGATTTAAAAGATGTAGCACACAGGCCCATTTTATTCTGAAGCAGCAAAAGCATATGTCTTAGGAAAATATTCAATGAGAATTTAGTGGTGTCAGTTGTACAAGAGTTACCAATTTCTCTATGTTATGTAATATTGGTACCAGATCACCTTGCAATCCCTGCTTCTAACCAAAGAGAGTTGAAGGAATCTGCATTCCAGCACCCAGCTGCCTCTTTCTTTTATACCGTATCAAATAAATTGCTGAATATTCTTTGAGCGAGCAGAGTTTTGGATACATCGCACAAACAATGAAGTAATATTCAAGTTATTTACTATTTCTAATTACAATCAAAATAAATTGATTAATGTATGAAAAGTGGCCCCTTATTTTCCCTGATTATTAACCAACTATGTAATTATTACTTGTTTGGCATGTTAATTAGGTAAACCATAAAATATTAGAGCCCTACATAAGACAATTTTTGCCAATGCCAGCTGAGGACACATATTAAATAAGATATGATCCTGCAGTTCAAAGACAATAACATTAAAATGACGGTTATAATCTGCAAGCTGGCACCAGGGCTGAAGTCCATAGGGAAGGTATGAACTGCTGCTTTGAGTCCCTCAGAAAATGGATACATTCCAGAGCTGTGTAAAACCATGGTACACAGATTAAAGACACTGCTCAAGCACAAAACATTAAGTCACTCCTGTGGTTATGATGACAAACACTTGCTAGGGACACTAATTAATAATAACACCCCATCATATGTGTAGACACACATTTGAAAATGTATTGTTCAACTCTTACACCAAGTTTACTACCTTTTCTCTTGTCATATATTTGCTTTCTAAAAAGATTAGATGGAGAACTGCAACTAAACACAACTTAATGAATATTAATGATTAATAATTATGTTGGATTCTTTGGTGACTAGAGAGTGAAATAATAAACATTTCTACCTATAATATACAGTTGTGGACAATGAGTATATGCAGTGTTTTATGTGCTTAATAACATAAGCTTTGAAATTGGGCTAGTGGTTGTGTGTTTGATTGTTTGTTTATTTGAGACAGGGTCTCATATCTCTCATATTGGTTTTGGGCTTTGAAGGGTGACCTGGAACTCGTGTAGCAGAGGCTGGCTTTGAACTACTTATCTTTCAGCCTCTGTCTCCCAAGTTCTATGATTATAAGCATGTGCCACCACAGCTGATTTTATGGATCTTCTTCTCTCTAAAATTACAACAAACAGAATCAACCCAAGAGTCATTGTGTGGAGTAATTAGAATAGATGCTGTGTCACAACTATTCACCTACAGTAATACTTGGAAGTTAGATGAAAATGACGATGCATTGTACTCTTTTCTGTGTCAATATATACAGAAACACTTTTAACAAAATCCTACTTTCTTTCACAATAACAGTGATGTAGAGACTGTCATGGAGGTAATAATCTCACTAGATTTGAGGGCCACTCCTCCAGAAAGAATTCATACTTCATATAAGGGAATTTGACCTCATACTGTAAACGTAGTCAAAAGCCTATGGGTTGGATATCCTATCAGAAAAAGAAATAGAAATACTGTTGCTTGGCTAAATTATCATGACACCAGACTGCCTCCTAATATTTATCTTTATATCTATAGACAAAGGCTACTCTCAGCTTTAATCAGAGAAGTCACTCTTTACCTTGAATGGTTGTGAATTCAGGGATGCTCAAGGTGCTAAAAGTAAGCGACTGTTGAGTACTCAGCCATAAAGAGGGCATCTATTCAACCGCCGTAAAGTTAAGTGTAGCCCAGAAGAGGATGTAGAAAAAAATGAGACCCAGAAATATAGAAGAAGGGCTGTAAAATGTTGCATTCTGGGCAAGGCACAGCCAATGCAATTATGACCTCATAGCTTCTGCAATGGCTGACACAAGACTGGAAATAACAACAATTAATCATGTGTCAGGGAAAAATTTGTGGGATGCTGTCCCTCCTTGATGAACTAACTACCAGCTACTGTTGGCTTCTTGGGGTGGGAAGTTCAGCTGTGAATTCATTGCATAGGCTACCAGCTTCCAGCAGATAGTTCCAAATCCATTTTCATACAGAAGTTCCTGGCTAAATTCAATGAGCCTCAAAAGAATAATGAAACATGAATGTCAGAACAGGACTTGTTGGTCACAGCCGTGGGAGGGACCCTGGGAAATAGCAAGAATATATTTTACACACATATGCAATTGTCAAGGAGCAAACCAAGTAAAAGTTAAATTGATTCTCCTCTCCTAATTTGTAAAACTAGTGAACACAATGTAGCAAAAGTGTTAAATAATATTATCTGATATAGCAAAAATATAATTTAATTAATGTCCTAAAAATGGGAGTTTATCCTATATTGTTGAGGCCCTGGATGCCATCACCAGTATTCTTACAAGGGCAGCAGGAAAATAAAATTCACAGAAGAGAAAATGTAATAATGAAGGCAGGCATTAGAGTGGTGTGGTCACAGGCCAATATATGATGGGGTTTTCCCAGAAATTAAAAGAGACAAGAATAGATTTTGACCCTAGACTTGCCAAAACCTTCAAGTCAGATTTTTGGTCTCTAGAACTATGGGAAATTTCTGTTCCTGTAAGAAATAAAAACTATAGTAATCTAATAGGCATCCCTGTATGGTGTGGGAGAATTGTCTGCATTCTGTCAATCATATTTTAATAAAACGCTGATTGGCCAGGCAGGCAATATAGGTGGGAAAGTCAGACAGGAAGTAGGGGTGGAGCAAAGAGACTGGGAGTATTCTGGGAAAACAGGAAGCTCCCTCTGCTACTCCTGTGCAGACCACCAAAGAGACAGCATGTAACCTGCCCAGCTGAAAAAGGTACTGAGCCGTGTGGCTAACATAGATAATGATAATGGATTAATATAAGTTACAAGGACTAATAAGAAGCCTGACCTAATGGGCCAATCAGCTTATAACTTATAGAGATCTCTGTGTAATTGATTCTCTGGGACTTGCTGGTTGTGGGGTACCGGGATGGACAGAAACCCCAACAAGCCGGCCCTCATGTTACATTTGGCGCCAATGTGTGGACAACTGTATCCACATAAAGCCTGAGACAGCTTGGGAAGTAATTCTAGAACAAAATAACAGCTTTATGCATGGTTTCTTGGTAGCAGCAATTTCTCTGGTCTGCTCTGCTTGCTAGAGGCAAGCAAGCACTCTCATCTAAGAGAGGCTTCTTGACTCAGCTTTAGCTGCAAAACTTTGCAGCTCTTTTAAGAGGTCCTGCCACAAAACACTTACACTGTGTTTAGGAAAAGCTGAACGCATGCTTTTTGGTTTTCAGCCATAGCAAAAAAAAAAAAAAAAAAAAAAACAAAAAAACAAAAAAACAAAAAACAAAAAAAAACCAAAAAACCTGCGCTGTTTTAAAATGCCAGCTTTCTGGGCTGTCCTGCCAGAGCAAATCTCTGACTCTTTGAGGCAGGCAGTCTGACTGAGTGTGGTCTGTGAGCAGAATGCTGCAACTTGCTTGCTGGCAGGGACCTTGAAACGCCTCAGAGTTGTGGCAATAAAAATGGCTCCAGCAGTACCACTGCTATGAGGCTGGAAAGCTAAGGAATGGGCTGGATCTAGCCATCAAAGCCACAACTTTAATCCTTTCCTTAAAGACTCATGTAGTCAGAAAAAGAGAGATATACAGTAAAGATAGATTCAAAGAGGAAGAAAACCTCTAAATGAATTACAGTGTGTCAAAAATATATGCAGGCTAACGGTTAAAGTCATTAAAAATAAAAAAGGAAAGAGAGTAGTTGGGTGTGGTAGTACACACCTTTAATACCAATGCCTGGGAGCAGAGGCATATTGACCACTGTGACTTCAAGGTGTGGTAGCACACACCTTCAATCCCAATGCCTGGGAGGCAGAGACAGACAGATCTCTGAGAGTTCAAGGTGTTGTAGCACACACCTTTAATTCCAGCACTTGGGAGGCAGAGACAAGTGGATCTCTGTGAGTTCAAGGACAGCCTGGTCTACAGAGTTATTCCAGGACAAAGATATACAGAGAACTTGTATCAAAAAGTAAAAGTAAAAATAAAAGAAATAGAGGTTAAAATAAAGCCACATAAAGATGGAAAATACACAGAGAATCTTGATACTATGTGTTATTATGCTCTCTTTAAATTGTTTGAATGTTGAGGAAGGAGCAACAGCTGCGAAAAGATATTTGCTTATAAATGCTGCTAAATTAATCCAAGATAGATATTTTGAAAATACCTTTGCTTCAAAATTGAAGTCAAAAGGTATGCTACTTTGGAGAAGAGATTTTGCTTTTGTTTCCACAGAAAATGAGAGGCTCTGGATTTATTCAGAGTTAAGAAAAATCACCTTTGATCAAAGAAGGCCACCTGAAAAATCTCCGGTAGAAACAGATGGCCCAGATGTCTGAATTCTACATCCAGAACAGATTCAAGACTGCTGCCTGAGATGATCAAGACTTCCAGGATACTTCAGTCAAGACTTGATTATAACTCTAAATTTTCTTTAGGCCCCCATAAGATTATCAGCGCCCCCAACCAGCAGGAAGTAGCCTGAAATACTACACCCACATTCCCAACAAATGGACTATGGGTATTTTCCTTTGTTTAAAAAAAAAAGAGGGAAATGGTGTGGGAGAATTGTCTGTATTCTGTCAATCATATTTTAATAAAACGCTGATTGGCCAGGCAGGCAGTATAGGCAGGAAAGCCAGACAGGAAGTAGGGCTGGAGCAAAGAGGCTGGGAGTATTCTGGGAAAACAGGAAGCTCCCTCTGCCACTCCTGTGCAGACCACCGAAGAGACAGCATGCAACCTGCCCAGCTGAAAAAGGTACTGAGCCGTGTGGCTAACATAGATAAGGATAATGGGGTAATATATGTTATAAGAGCTAATAAGTAGCCAGAGCTAAGGGCCAATCAGTTTATAATCTTATGGAGTCCTGTGTGTGATTTTTCCTTGGGAATTGCCGACTGAGGGGTGCCGGGCGGGACAGATACCCCAACAAGCAGGCCCAGCCTTCTCATGTTACACCTGTAAACTAGCAAACACACATACAACACTATTGGGATCATGATCATAGCAATATCTATTGCAATACCTTTTATATCTGGGATCATGATAAAATGATGCTTAAATCCAGGTTCTCTATTTTAATACCGTTGTTGAGAGCTCAAAAATGTCAGCAATTAAAGCCTTCTTATCCCTGTCCTGCTGAGTTGCAGAAAGGACACCATAAAGATCCACATTAGGCACACATACAGAATTTCACAGAGAGAGAGAAAAAAAACATAAGAAACTTCTAAAGAATGTAAAGTAATCTATTGAGGATTTTAGAGCTAATTTTGTTAGGTAATAGTTTTGGCCACTTAGCTCAAGAGTAGAGATGTTGGACAATTATAGACAACCTTAGACTCTTTGGAAAAGGGTCTATAACTTTGTATTTCTGCAGGCAGGCTCCTGGGTAAAAATATTGAAGCTACTCTGGTGCTGAATAAAATTTATCTCTATGGGAAGATGCAGCTAAGGTGAAGGGCAGGCAAGGACAGGCTGCATTAACAAAATTTCAGTGATGTGCAAAAGTCAGACTCCAGTACAGAATATTCCATTCACACTCTCAACCAAAGCTCAGTGTCTCATCAATTCCAAATTTAGTTTTGCAAATTCTCATATAACTAGACAATATAAGAAATCTGTCTTGGTTAGTCAGAAAAAGGAAGACAGAAACGTCCTTCACATATTGCAAGAACCATGGATCTTTATCTATAGCCCTTGCAGACAATGACTTCCTTTTTCTTTTGTCTGTGGTTATAAATGGAAATTGATGTGAGGGGAAATTTTATTTGTTCATTGACATTTTCTATTTCAATTTGGGAGCTGTACCATTGTGACTCCTTCTCTCTGTTGGAATCTAAAACCGATATTCTCCAGTCCTATGAATGAATTAGAAAATTTAACAAGTATTTTAAGGTAAACCTCATTTACTAAAGATAAACTGATGACAAAACTATTGCATACAACTATAAACTTAGGCTTTGGAATGAGATACAAGTCGATTCGTATTCTGCCCATCCGTAAGACAGACATGCAATTTTGGATACAATTCTAAGAGATCTAAATCTAAGCTTTTCTGTGAAATAGATGATAAAATACCCTGAATCGAATTAAATAAGAAATGTGGGGCTGATAAAAACTGTGTCTCTGTGCAGAGGTCAAGGGGCAATCTCACATTTCTTTTTTCAAGTGTTAACCCTGTCTGTATCTAAGACCATCTCTTCCTAACTTGAAACTCAGTAGACTAGATTGACTATCAAAGGAATCCTAGTGACCCATCTGTCCCCACCTCCTTTCCTTTGGGATGACAAACACATGCTCAAATAAACTTCTTGTGCCTGTGTCATGCAACAAATAAGCAAAAACCCAGACGTCTGCACTAGATGAGCAATGCATACTGCTAGTCATTGGAGGACTGCCCAGTACCTTCTCTAAACCATCAAGACTTAAGTACTGGGTTCCATTACCAACTTGTTACCATGATGAGGAGTCAGAATCCACAGAACGCAACACTGAGATGCAGTTCTGCACCCATTTTCGAGGCCTACCAAGAACCTCAAACAAATGATTTAGAATTAGAATTGTGTTGTGAGAACAAAACACTATAAAGTTATTAGTGACAAAAAGATTAAAACAAATCAATATTTACCGTTCAAAGCACTCTGTGAGACTAGAAAGGCAGAAACTTATCGCACTTCCCATTTTGCTAATGACTTCTGTCGTACAGAAATTTTAGTTTGACGCAATTCTATTTTCTATTTTTACTTCTTGTTGTCTGTGCTTTTAGGTTCACATTCAACAGTCCTTGCCAAGATGAACATTCCTCTACCTCTAAACACCCAAATATTAATGGTAGTTTCTTCCTTTCTTCTTGAACCATTTATTCTGCTTCCCTCATGATGTTTTTTCACCACAAAGGATACTTGCTGAAAGAGTTAGTCTAGTTCATATTTGGTGACATGCTATTAGCTGGTTAAATTGTAGATGCATTGAAATAAAATATCTGATTAGGGTTAGAATTGGAAACCAAGAAAACGCTCTCACAGGCCCAAAATGACAATGTCCCTGAACTTAGAAGCATCACACTAGAATCCATTGTTCTCATGTGTATTGCATATTTAGTGTGCCCTTCACTTGCATAATACTGTGATGTGACTGGGGGAATTCCCTTTCCTACCAGCCAGTGGCTCTGGTGATATGGGTATTCCCTGTCCTCCACTTGCCTATGCTCGTACAGACAGGCTCATAAGAACTTAGACAATCATCACTCCCAGAGCTAAAGTTCATTGAACTTCGTAATCCCCTGGGAAGGTGTTTGAGGTAATTCCCTACCACTGTTAAGGCTTTCTATTAACCTTTCATGACCTTAAAAACCACACTTGCTTGAACCTGTTCTTTTAAAAAAGATTTTTGTTGGGGGGGGAGGACCAACAAGTGCTCAGAGCTGGAACTGAAGGCATTTGAAACACATCTGGCTTATTCTGTGGATGATGCTGGGATTTGAATTCATGTCTAATTTTAAACAAATTAAACTTCTTTCCATAATGATTAAAATACAATCTAACTAGGGTTTAACTTTATTATTTTTCTTCTTATGAATGCCTTGCACAAAGAGCCAGAGGAGCTTTCTACAGTTAGCAGTTACCACACTTAGCACCAGCCAGGAGACAAATGATCCCCTTCACAGAGTTCTCTGTACTCATCAGAACTGTGTGGGATTTAGAGGGTTCTTCATATTCTGTACTTTATGAAAAACCTTAGAACAAAACTTCCCTTTGACAGAAGTCAAACAATAACAAGAAAATCGTTTCATGAAAAAGATGGAGTCGGAGCTGCATAGATTTTCAGAAGTTAAGACAGCTTATGAACCAATCATAAAAACCAGAGTCTCAAAAGTTTCTGAAAAACACTTTTTTTAGCTGAATACTTGCTACTTACCAAATGTACTCCAGACATCTTTGTGTGAGATTAATTTCCTCTGTTCTCTAATTTTTATGATTGTGATCTCTCCTTCTTCTCCCCTCTCCCAATTCCTTCCCTTCCCTCTCCTCCCCACCCCTCATTAGTTATATGGATAGTAAAAGAGTTATCTCTGAGAATAGCTATAACTGGTTGTCTCTATAAATTCATCATGTAATTATTTTGTTTTTAAACGTGGGTAATTCCACAAGGTCAGCAATTCAGTAATAAATTCGTTTCTTATTTATTTCTCTTTGCTAATTGATACCACATATTGTTTGTGTTCTTGGACCCTCTTTACACTTACGCTCAAATATTCAGGTCATTTATAATCATGAATAACAGAGCCTTGAACTCATAGGAGGTGACTCATAGCCAGACCCTGTGCTGTCGTCCATTCACAGACGTTACATGTATATAGGATCTAATTTAGCCTCGACAAATCAGTTTTTCATTACTCTATGTATGGTCTTGTTTGATGGGTCCAAATACTTACCTCAGTGAGGTCATAATTCGCTGTGGATGGATCAAGATCAAATGGCAGCAATGAATGCTGCAAGGAAAAGGGAAGCAAAGGCAAAGAAATGTTGCTCCGAAGGCATGTGTTCAGATACTCTTATATATGTCTGTTCCAGACATTTTCTATGCAAAGCTGGCTTCACCTAATTTTTACGTGATAATAAAATGCTGTATTTATTTTTCAGAATTGAAAAGGAAACCTTAGAGAGGTGTAACCTGTTCGTAGTCTTGAAGCAAAACATGGAAAGCTAAGGTTGAAATTGAGAACTGTTTGGCCCACAAAGTAAAGGCACAGACAGCACAACAGAACACAGAACGTGGAACTGCAGGCCACAGTGACACTGTACTAATGAAGGGTGGCTTGACTGTGTCAACTGATCATGGGAAGAGATAACTATTTGCTAGAGCACAGTCACCAGCACACACCCTGGAAAAAGCATAAATTCCGTTTGCTCTTTGTGAAAGTCAACTGTAGGACATTGTAAGGTCAAACCCTGGGAAAGGTGTGCTTTCATTATCAGACAAAGAAGCTTGATTTGTTTAAAATCCATAATACATGATGAGAATTACGTGGTCATAATAAATATTTTGAATAGTAATAGTAGTACAGGAGAAAACACTTGAAAAGAAGAGAGATGGAAAGAGGCAGGGAGATGAAGTCAACATATTTCTGGCAAGAGAAAGTATAATCTGTGGTGGCCGTGGGACTGGAAATGGCACAGATATCAAAAGAGGCCACCACGCTGGAACAAATTCAGTTACATGTGGCAATAGAATGAATGGGATTGAGAAGAGCGAGAGAGACAAATGGGCAGAAGATGCCCAAGATGATAATTAGGGCATGATTAAGACATCGACGGTTGAGCTGTCTGACTTAAGAAAGCAAGAGTCTGCTGCACATAGCAGGAGCAGGGTTGAGGCTGGTGACCACAGCAAAGGCAGGGCTGGTTCACACTGTGGGGCAGGGATGAGGCTGGTGCACACAGTGCAGCAGGGATGAGACTTGTGAACACAGCAGGGGCAGGGCTGCAGCTGGTGCACACAGTGAGGCAGGGCTGAAGCTGGTGCACACAGCGGGGGCAGAGCTGCGGCTGGTACACACAGTGAAGCAGAGAGGTGGTTTGTGTGCCAGGTTGTACATCTCTCTCACTGCTGGAACATCAGGGTAATAACTATGGCTGGCTATAGTTATAGAGGCTTCACCTCTTAAAAATGAAAATTACGCTGTAGTCAGATTCCTGGAGATATCTATTTCAAGCACATAGTGATTTTCTTTGAGTATAAAGAAAGACAGCACAAAAACAAAACCAGAAGATTCTTTGGAAGCTGTTATGGAACTTTCTGCAGTCATAGAAGATGGAGATTACTGGGTGTTTCTTCTGTAGACCTCATCTTGAAAAATTGATACTTCTCATACACCAATTCCAAGAATTTAACACTGAAAGATGGAAAAGGAATTAAGGTTCAGCAAATCCAAAACATCTGAAATCAATGGGGGAAAAAATCTCAGTTATCTAAAATACCATCTGGAAAGTAAAATCAGCAAAGAAAATGGGAAAGTCATGAAATAGAGAAGGAGGACATCTCACAACATGACTCAAGTTTCCTCTCAGTCTCGATGCCAGGACCAAGTATTATACTCCTGTGGGAGAGATGTGTTACTGGCAATTAGGTTCCACATGGATGTATCTGGTAAACATCACAAAGAGGAAACGGTGAATAAAATGCCAAGAGAATTTAGATGGTATGGTTACATCATTATCTGCACCAATGTAGGGAAGGAAGAATTTGAGATGTCAAGTGCTCTTCAAAATATATTTAAAATATATTGCCTTTGTAGGCACATTGAAACTGACAAAATTCTTCAATTTGTTAATGTGAATATCTATGTTTAATATTCATAGGTCCAAATTAAGACGTGACAGTCAAGAATAGTGGTGAACACCTGTAATGTCAGCATGTGGGAAGTTGAGGCAGGAGGAATGTCCTGAGTTCCAGGCAGGTTTAGTCTATTAGGTGAAATGCTATCTCAGAACAAAAGAAATCAGACAAATAGAAATGCCAAAAACAATTGAGTTCTGTAAAAAAAAAAAAAGATAAAAAATTCAAGTGGTCCTTGTTGTCTGCCTGATACCAACTTGTTCAATGTTTTATTATCATGAATATGATCAATTATTTAATAGAATCTTTTAAAGATTTTTCTCTAAAAAGTATTTTGGAAAATACTTTCTGTTGGTCATATGTGTAACATAGCTAAGAAGAAAACAAACATGTGTAAGACTTGGAACATGCCTAATAGTTTGAATGGTACATATGTAAGACAGGAAGGACTATTGAATGAAACAAGATGAAAAAGCCCAGTGGAATCTCATCCAGACACATGATTCTGTTGTCGAATTTTACCTGTTGAGTTTATATGCATAAGTTGTCTGTCTGCATGTATGTCTATGTACCATGTGCTTGCCCACTTAACAACGAGGCCAGCAAAAGACATCGGATCACCTGGCACTGGAGGTGTGAGCTACATGTTGACTCTGAGAATTGAACATGGGATTTCTCTGGAAGAGTGTACAGTGCTGTTAAACACTGAGCCTTCTCTCCAGCCATTGTCACCTTTAAAATCCAGTTCACACTGGTAATTTCCTTCTGGAGTTTTGAGATCAACCCTTTAATATTTTCTTTGCTTTTCATTTTGAAATTAAAATATAAATATACCATCTCTCCCTCCCTTTCCTTCCTCCAGCACTTCCCATACACTTTACCCATTTGTTCTCTTTCTAAAGTTCAGTATATAATATATATTTATATATATTCTCTCAGTTCATATACTGTTACTTGTGTGTATTTTATTTAAGGCTGGTCGCTGGCACTGACTAGCCAATTGCAAAGAATAAGAAGTTTGCAGCGTTGATTTTGTCATCTAGAAATTTCAGAGGAGCTACACCCATGAAGCATCATCAACATGTCTACCTAAACAAGGCATGGACAGGGATGACACCAACAGACAATCTGATATGGAGTTAATTACAATACTGTTTGGCCAATAGTTTAAGCATATTTCTAGTTAACTCTTACATCTTAATTAAACCATTTCTATTAATCTGTGTATCGCCACGTGGTTGTGGCCTTCCGGCAATTTTCTGTGGGTATTTGTCTCCTTTGGCAGCTGCATGGTATCTCCCTGACTCTGCCTACTCTCTTTCTCTACATCTCTGTTTGGATTTTTCACTTGACGTTATTCTGTTAAGTTATTGGCCAAAAACAATTTCTTTAATATCCAATGACAATAAAGCATATTCACAGCATACAGAGGGGAATCCCACACAAGTTATGCGACCTCAGAACTGGCAACTTTAGCAGAACATATATCTCTCTTTTCATAGCCCTACCAACCTTCCATAAAGTATATTTTACTCCTCCCTTTTACAAAACTAATTTTCCACACTCCAGGTATATATGATCTTAAAGAAATATTTTTCTAGTCTTGAGAAAATGGCATTAAATCTATGTATACTTTCCATTCAGCACAGAAAATTAAGGACTGCCCCCATTGCAAATGCATTTTTCTATTAATCTTGGTAAGCTTTTTTGCATAAATAGTGGAAAACTTTTTGTCTCCGTTTAACTTACCATTTGCCATATGAATTAAACATGAACAGCTACTTTGGGGCTCACTGAACCTTGTAGTGAAATCCAAATCACTACAAGACATTCACTCAATTTGTCCCATGTTCCAGGGCTATTGCCTCCAGCAGTTTTCCCTTATTTAAAGCTTCTCCTTCAGTTAACTATGTTTACAGAAAAGGAAAATCACAACCAGTACCACAGTGAAAAATTCTACCTATTGAGGTCATTTGAATTTTGGATCAGCCTGAGGAATGCAGGTGGTGCCGTCACACTAGGGAAATTATACGCAATATATATGTGCATGAAAATTCATGTGTGCACACAAGTGTTTATGATATATTTATACAAATATGTGCATATTTAGATATATACGTATATTCTCCATGCTGTTTTATTAATTAACTGGTAATCACACAGCATTCATCAAAGTCATATACTAGTTGATCAAATTATGATATATGTGTCTATGTCTATGTGTGTGAATATAGATGTAATCAATGATAACTTATAAGTATTAAGCCTATAAAGCTAGTTCATAATCAATTAATCATGTACAGGTGAGAGAGTCTTTTTCTTTGTTAGTAAATTTTAACATAATTTCCTAAAATATCATTGTATGATGAGTGTTTTCAAAATACTTCAAATAAGTCTTGCCAAAACTTGCAATTTTTAATGTAGGAAGAGATGAGCAAATGAGACACTTTCTACAGAATAACACGGAGAACTACATCATTTTCACTGGTTTATAAAGACACCTGCTTTCTGCTTTGTGTCAGTGTTTTGAACAATTTTACCCAAAATATTTATTCTCAAAGCAACATGGTGGAATCAATGTCTCTAAAGCAATAAACTTGCCCACCCAACTTTACCATTTCTAGGGCCACTTCACTGCTAGTAATCCTGGTGAAGTATCTTCATAAAGCGAATTAATCTCTAAAAACTTCAAACAAATCTATATGGCAAATGCTAAGATTTCAACAGTACCTGTACAAAATTATGTTCTTCTGTCTTAGGAAACGACTTCAGTGTGGGCCCCTCAGCTACAAGTGCATTAAGAAAAACTACTAACTGGAGTGCAGAAATCCCTGACACAAATGCTCATCGGCTACTGCCAATCATAGCCTCTAGCAAACACAAACTGTCTGCCTTTGTTAGTTAGTAAGGATTCTATTTTGTTTTGTTATTTTTGTAGAAGGCAGAGTAGAAGTTTCCTTTTGTAGAAGGAAACTGGAAAGTAGAGACTGGCGTGTTCTTGTGCTTTATAGAGTTGGAAGCACCTGTTCCTGCAGAATTGTGACTGCTCATTTGCAGAGGTTGCATCAATGGAAACAATACAGGAAATGCATACAGATATCAGCATCTCACCTTTGAGTGCAAATCTATCACACCCATGCAAAAAAAAAAAAACCCAATAGACTGATAACAGTTTAACAGGATGCACACTAGACTACCCACAGAGTCTTATAAGGGCAGAAATGCATGTACTAATAAATAGCACATTTGGAAGCAATATCCTCAACACATCCATAGTGAGATGGGAAAGAAGTAATTCACAAAAAGAGAATATGTTCCACATGTTCAGGATAGAAAAATCTTGAGGGAGAAAATAAAGCATCAAAAGGAGACAGATATATACTGTAAGATATAAAGAAAAACATTTTATCTTTTCTAGACCTAAACTTTGAACCTAAATAACACTCAGAATATACATAGTAATCATTTATTACTATACAGTATCTAGAATCTACTGGCATTCACCTACTGAAGAGTTTTGTGTCACTCTGGAAATTTCTTAAATGTTTCTAAAAATATGTTTATCATACAAGAAAAATAAATGAGATATAGACGCCCAGGTCGCCCTGCAGTGCTGGCTACCCCCTCCTGCCTGCCATCACAGCTCCCATCCAGGTACGAATTCCTATACTTCTCCCTTCCCCCTGGGGCCATAAAATTTCCCCAGCTCAGCTGCCTTGCAAGCTGGGCCTGGGCTGCAGGCTCATCCCGGCTGGAGACAGTTGCTGAGTCTTAAAGGCCTCCCTGAGGACAAATGGACCAGGGGCCAGCTCAGCCACATTCCTGACCAGCAGGGGCCCTGACTTCTAGCAGAGGGCCATCAGAGGGGTGAGTTTCCTTCGGGCGGGGCAGGGTCCCGGTGAGGAGGAGCTTGGGCGTTTCCCGACCCCATAGACGCCCAGGTCGCCCTGCAGTGCTGGCTAACCCCTCCCGCCTGCCATCCCAGCTCCCATCCAGGTACGAATTCCTATATTTCTCCCTTCCCCCTGGGGCCATAAAATTTCCCCAGCTCAGCGGCCTTGCGAGCTGGGCCTGCATTGTAAGCACATCCCGGAAAGAGGGAGTGCCTGTGCTTCAATAGCCTGCCTGAGGAAAGGTGGGCATTCTGTCAGTGAAGTCCCTGTCCAAGAAGGGAACCTGACCCGGTAACAGAAGTTCCAATAGAGAACATTTGAAGTAAGAGATGGGCAGACGCCAAGGCAAGACCTCATCCAACAATCTGAAAAACAACATGAAAACACCAGATCCTAAGGACCCTACAATAGAAGGACTTGAACACCTTAACCCAGAAGAAGTGGAAAAAAGTGCCATTATGAAAGCAATAGAGTCCCTTAAACAGGATATGAATAACTCCCTTAAAGAATTGGATGAGAAATATAACAAAAAGTTTGAAGAAATGAGTATAGAATTAGATGAGAAATATAACAAAAAGTTTGAAGAAATAAGTAAATCCGTGAATGAGACCCTGAGAAACCAAGAAAAAACAATCAAACAAGTAAAGGAAACAGTCCAAGAATTGAAAACTGAAATGGAGGCAATGAAGAAAACACAAACCGAGAACCGGCTGGATATGGAAAACCTAGGTAAACGAGCGGAGACTACAGAATCAAGCATAACCAATAGAATACAAGAAATAGAAGAACGAATCTCAGATTCAGAAGATACCATAGAGAAAATAAATGCTCTGGTCAAAGAAAACGGCAAATCCAACAAATTCTCTTCACAAAACATTCAGGAAATCTGGGACACAATAAAAAAAACCAAATCTAAGAATAATAGGGATTGAAGAAGGAGAAGAACTGCAGATCAAAGGCCCAGAAAATATATTCAACAAAATTATAGAAGAAAACTTTCCCAACCTAAAGAACGATATTCCCATGAAGGTTCAAGAAGCATACAGAACACCGAATAGACTGGATCAGAAAAAAACATCCCCTCGCCATATAATAATCAGAACACAAAACATACATATTAAAGAAAAAATCTTAAGAGCTGCAAAGGAAAAAGGTCAAGTAACTTATAAAGATAAACCTATCAGGCTTACACCGGATTTCTCTATGGAAACCATGAAAGCCAGAAGATCCTGGATAGAGGTACTGCAGAAACTAAGAGACCATGGATGCAAATCCAGACTACTATACCCAGCCAAGCTATTGTTCACTATCAACGGAGAAAACAAAATATTCCAGGATAAAAACAAATTTAAACAATACGTAGCTACTAATCCAGCCTTACAGAGAATTTTAGAAGGAAAATCACTACCGAAGGAATCCAACATTCCCAACACGGCCTACAATAACTCGAACATCTAGCGACCATTCACAAGCACAAATCAAAGAAGAAAAACACTTACACTCTACTACCTAAAAAAAAAAAAAATGACCGGAGTCAACTGGTCATTAATATCACTTAATATCAATGGACTCAATTCACCTATAAAGAGGCACAGACTTAGAGATTGGATACGAAAACAGGATCCAACATTCTGCTATTTACAAGAAACACACCTCAACCACAAAGACAGACACCTACTCAGAGTAAAGGGTTGGGAAAAGGTTTTTCAAGCAAACGGACCTAAGAAACAAGCGGGTGTGGCCATTCTAATATCTAACAAAATCGATTTCAAACTAAAATCAATCAGAAGAGATGGAGATGGATATTTCATACTCATAACAGGAACAACTCATCAGGAAGAAGTCTCAATCCTGAATATCTATGCCCCTAATATAAAGGCACCCACATATGTAAAAGAAACTCTTCTAGAACTCAAGGCAGTTATCAAACCACACACGCTAATAGTAGGAGACTTCAACACTCCTCTCTCACCAATGGACAGGTCAATCAGACAGAAACCAAACAGAGAATTGAGAGATTTATTGGAGGTTTTGAATCAAATGGACTTAACAGACATCTATAGAACACTCCACCCAAATAGGAAAGAATATACCTTTTTCTCTGCAGCTCATGGAACCTTCTCGGAGATTGACCACATACTCGGTAACAAAGCAAACTTACACAGATACAAAAAAATATTAGTAACTACCTGTGTCTTGTCAGATCACCATGGACTAAAATTAGAATTCAACAACAATGCTTCCCCCGGGAAGCCAACAAACTCATGGAAGCTGAACAGTCAACTACTAAATCACCCCTGGGTCAAGGAAGAAATAAAGAAAGAAATTAAACTCTTCCTTGAATTTAATGAAAACAAAGACACAACATACTCAAACCTATGGGACACTATGAAAGCAGTGCTAAGAGGAAAGTTCATAGCACTAAGTGCCCAATTAAAGAAAGCGGAGAAAGCACACATTGCACACTTGAAAGATCTAGAAAAAAAAGAAGCTGATTCACCCAGGAGGTCTAGAAGACTGGAAATAATCAAACTGAGGGCTGAAATCAACAAAATAGAAATAGAGAAAACAATCCAAAGAATCAATGGATCAAAAAGCTGATTCTTGGAGAAAATCAACAAGATTGACAAACCCCTATCCAAATTAATCAAACGGCAGAGAGAGAACATGCAAATTAATAAGATCAGAAATGAAAAGGGGGACATAACCACGGACACAGAGGAAATTCAGAGAATCATTAGATCTTACTATGAAAGTTTATATGCCACAAAGTTGGAAAATGTAAAAGAAATGGACATTTTTTTAGATAAGTACCATATACCAAAGTTGAACCAAGAACAGGTGAACAATCTAAATAGACCTATTAGTCGCGAAGAATTAGAAGCTGTTATCAAAAATCTCCCTACCAAAAAAAGTCCAGGACCGGATGATTTCAATGCAGAATTCTACCAGAACTTCCAGGAAGAGCTAATACCTATACTCCTTAATGTATTCCACAATATAGAAACAGAAGAGTCATTGCCTAACTCCTTTTATGAAGCTACAGTTACCCTAATACCAAAACCACACAAAGACACAACCAAGAAAGAGAATTACAGGCCAATCTCACTCATGAACATCGACGTGAAAATTCTCAATAAAATACTGGCAAACTGAATCCAAGAACACATTAGAAAAATTATCCATTATGATCAAGTCGGCTTCATTCCAGAGATGCAGGGCTGGTTCAACATACGCAAATCTATCAATGTAATCCATCATATAAATAAACTGAAAGAAAAAAACCATATGATCATCTCACTAGATGCTGAAAAAGCATTTGACAAAATTCAACACCCATTTACGATAAAGGTGTTGGAGAGACTGGGGATACAAGGATCATACCTAAATATAATAAAAGCAATATACAGCAAGCCGACAGCTAACATCAAACAGAATGGAGAGAAACTCAAAGTCTTTCCACTAAAATCAGGAACGCGACAAGGCTGTCCACTCTCTCCATACCTCTTCAATATAGTGCTTGAAGTTCTAGCAATAGCAATAAGACAACATAAGGAGATCAAGGTGATTCGTATTGGAAAGGATGAAGTTAAACTTTCGTTATTTGCTGACGATATGATAGTTTACATAAGTGACCCCAAAAACTCTACCAAAGAACTCCTACAGCTGATAAACACCTTTAGTAACGTGGCAGGATACAAGATCAACTCCAAAAAATCAGTGGCCCTCCTATACACAAAGGATAAAGAAGCAGAGAGGGAAATCAGAGAAACATCACCTTTCATGATAGCCACAAATAGCATAAAATATCTTGGGGTTACTCTAACCAAGGAAGTGAAAGACCTATTTGACAAAAACTTTAAGTCTTTGAAGAAAGAAATTGAGGAGGATACCAGAAAATGGAAAGACCTCCCCTGTTCTTGGATTGGGAGAATCAACATAGTAAAAATGGCAATTCTACCAAAAGCAATCTATAGATTCAATGCAATCCCCATCAAAATCCCATCAAACTTCTTCACAGACCTTGAGAGAACAATAATCAACTTTATATGGAAAAACAAAAAACCCAGGATAGCCAAAACAATCTTATACAATAAAAGAACTTCTGGAGGCATTACCATCCCTGACTTCAAACACTATTATAGAGCTACAGTATTGAAAACAGTTTGGTATTGGCATAAGAACAGAGAAGTCGACCTATGGAATCGAATAGAAGACCCAGATATTAACCCACAAACTTATGAACACCTAATTTTCGACAAGGGAGCTAAAGGTATACAATGGAAGAAGGAAAGCATCTTTAACAAATGGTACTGGCATAACTGATGTCAACCTGTAAAAAAATGAAAGTAGATCCATATCTATCACCATGCACAAAAATCAAGTCCAAATGGATTAAAGACATCAACATTAATCCGTTCACTTTGAACCTGATAGAAGAGAAAGTGGGAAGTAGTCTACAAGATATAGGCACAGGAGGCCTCTTCCTAAGTAGGACCCCAGCTGCACAGACAATAAGAGAAACAATGAAAAAATGGGATCTACTGAAACTGAGAAGCTTCTGTAAAGCAAAGGACACTGTCAGTAAGACAAAAAGGCTGCCTTCTGACTGGGAGAAGATCTTCACCAACCCCTCATCAGACAAAGGTCTGATCTCCAAAATATACAAAGAACTCAAGAAACTAGACACTAAAACTCTAATTAACCCAATTAAAAAATGGGGTACTGATCTGAACAGAGAATTCACAACAGATGAACTTCGAATGGCCAGAAGACACTTAAGGTCATGCTCAACCTCCTTAGCGATCAGGGAAATGCAAATCAAAACCACTTTGAGATACCATCTTACACCTGTCAGAATAGCTAAAGTCAAAAACACCAATGATAGCCTATGCTGGAGAGGATGTGGGGTGAGGGGAACACTCATCCATTGTTGGTGGGAATGCAAACTTGTGCAGCCACTGTGGAAATCAGTGTGGCGGTTTCTCAGGAAACTGGGAGTCAACCTCCCTCAGGACCCAGCAATTCCACTCTTGGGAATATACCCTAGAGATTCCCTAACATACTACAAAAGCATTTGTTCTACTATGTTCATAGCAGCACTATTTGTAATAGCCAGAACCTGGAAACAGCCTAGGTGCCCCTCAATAGAAGAATGGTTAAAAAAGGTGTGGAACATATACACATTAGAGTTTTACTTAGCGGTAAAAAACAATGACATCTTGAATTTTGCATGCAAATGGATGGAAATAGAAAACGCTTTACTGAGTGAGGTAAGCCAGACCCAAAAAGAGGAACACGGTATGTATTCACTCATAAGTGGATTCTAACCATAATTAAAGGTCTTTGAGCCTATTATTCGTGATCCTAGAGAAGCTAAATAAGAAGGTGAACCTGATGAAGATTATTTAGCTATCCGCCAGGAGGTAGGAAATAGACAAGAGTCCCAGGTAACCTCGGGTGCATGGGGGGGTGGGGTTGATGGAAGGGGAGAGGGTTAGAGAGAAGGGAGTAGTGGAGGAATGGGGAAAGCTCGGTGGCCTGGGATGGGGTGGGGAGGGAGGAAGGATGAATATGGGATCAGGGAAGAATGTATTTCAACTAAGGGAGTCATTTTAGGGTTTACAGGAGACTTGATTATATATGGGATCCCAGGTCCAAGGAGAGATCCCCAGATTGTTCTCTGGACAGAGGAGAGGGTGCCTGAACCGGCCTTGGCCCATAACCATACTGATGTATATTTTGCTTATCACCATAGATCTTTCATCTGGCGAAGGACGGCGATACAGACCGAGACCCACATTGGAGCACCGGACTGAGCCCCCCAAGGTTCAAATGAGGAGCAGAAGGAGGAAGAACATGAAAAAGGAAATCAGGACTGCGAGGGATGCTATCACCCACTGATACAAGGGAACGGATCTAATGAGAGTTTACCAAGGCCAGTTGGACTGGGACTGAACGAGGACGTGATCTAACCAGATTCTCGGAATTTGGCCGGATTCTCTGAATGTGGCTGGCCCGAAGTCTTTCTGAAAAGCCATTGGCAATGACACTGGGACTTGTTTCCTCTGCATATACTGGTTTTTTGGGGATCCAGTCTGTTTGGATACTCACCTTCCTGGACCTGGAGGGAGGGGGGAGGAACTTGAACTTCCCACAAGGCAGGAAACCCTGACTGCCCTAAGGGACGAAGAGGGAGGAGGAGAGGGAGTGGGGGGAGTGGGAGGGTGTTGGGAAGAGGGGCGGAAATGGAAACTTTTATAATTTAATAAAATTTACTTTCAAAAAAAAGAAAAATAAATGACTATCACTGCACCCTGAAATATGCAACAGAAGATTAGAAAATTAAGTCTATCGAGAAAATTATCATGCTAAAATCTTCTCTCTAGATCAAGACAATTCACTTAGTAAGCATTGCATGGACATTATTTAACATTTTATTGAGTGTCCAGATAAAATGACAACTGAAGATGTGTGCATTAGACATGGCCTGTCATGCAGCTCTTGATGAAATGAAGCTATTTGGGTGGAAAGATTAAGAATACTTAGTCTTTCTTTAAGGGCATCTAGTCTCTATTTATTTAATAATCTACCCCCTAATAATACTCAGAGTTTGAGTAATAAAATGATGTGCTTACAAGTATCAGAACCAAAAATTTGAAAAACAAAGGGGCATGCCTAGCATTGACTAAAAGCATATTTAATAAATGAATGAATTAATGAATGAATGAATAAATAAATAAATAGAAGCTACTTTACATCTCTACTTGCAATCTGCCAGACATAGAAAGAATTAAAGAGACCCAGGTGGCCATTTTGTTTGGAACGAGGAATTGAGTTTATTGCATTCTTATATATTAGTGTTTGCTTGCACTAAAAGAATTTACTCTGTAGGTCAATTTTTTGATTGTCCACAATGTTTGTCATGTGATGTATCAGCCTGTCTAATTTGGGTAACTTTGCAACAATACGTTATCATCCTCTGAGTTGTAAGCATGCCCTAAATTCTTTTCCTAACTTCTGATAGTGTCAGCCCCTATTTCCATTTTCCTAATTTGTAACTCAAGTTAGTGTGTCATTGGAATTACACAAGAATTGTATTCTTAACACCTTTGTGCTTTTTACTCAGAGCCCAGAGGCCTCTGAGGTCTCTTGTAAAGCTAAGCTATATAATCTTTCACTGAGGCAGATGTCATTGTAGCTGCCACCAGAGGGTGAATAGCTTCTTATCCTGAAATCAATCACTACTTTGATCTTTAAAAAGAATGGTTGGCAAACTCTGAAATAGGCTAGAGAGTTCATTATTCTTAGTCAAACATGGAAACAAAATTTAAAAATTAAAGTTTATATTACTTATTTCTCAGAACTCTTTATATGAAAAAGAGTTTGAGGTCACAATGATGATGATTTTCCAATTAATAGTGCAAGGAGACAGAGTTGTGCACCATCCCTTCTGCGCTGTTCTGTACAAATGGAGCTGAAGGGCGAAACTCTGTTTCCAGGTTCCTATTCTGCTGCTGGTTTCCTAAACGGCTGAGGTTTCCCATTGGGAGATATTCCCAGAGCAGGTGAAAGAAGCTGCTGATCTTGACATTGGCAGCAATGATGGTGGTTCTAGAAGTCACTGTAGTATGGATGGGACAGGATTATTGCAGACCTTGGCCCTGAGAGAACAATAATAGGCTCTGTGTTACTAGCATACCCAGGCTGGGCAGCAGCGGCAGCTGCCCTAAGTGCTCCTGTCAACAGGTACTAGGCATTTTGTCATGTCTCTAGTTCTCCTCTCTTCTATTCCTCTAGCTCTTTGATGTAACTGACCTGGACCAGCAGGTCATTCATTCTTCTTCAGTGACAGGGTCCTAGGTGGGAAGGGGCCAGAGGATGAAAAGATGATGAATACAGAAAGCCAGAGTCTTGAGGTCTTACATATGCTATATCTTTGTGTCAAGCAAACTTAAGAAACACGGCCTGTTATGTACTATTTCCAGGGTAGGAATGGGGCAAAGTCAGAGAGAAGCTAACCAAGCATCTTAGCATAGGAGGAACACAAGTTATCTCAAGAGCATTACAGACTGAGTACACAATGACGTTGGCACTGGTATTTGCCTGGTACAGTGGGAAGAGCTGAGTTTCTTAGACCTGAAGTCCAACTCCCTGAAGGCCCTGGCCCCAGGTTATCACCAGCTCTGTCAAGTATATTCCTGGTTCTAGAGAGGGAACTGTATTCCATCCATCTTTATACATCAGAGTCTCAAGGAACAGCTCCCAAGGCCCTGCCCATAGGCCATTACTGGCTCTCCCTTGACTAAGCTTGTTTCTGGTTTTGAGGAGGTGCTATGTTCCCTCTCAATACATCAGGCAAAACCTTCAATCCCCCCCAAACCTCAACAGTGACAGGATTTTTATATCAAGTCTCCCAATTTTGCTCTTACCAGTTCAGACTTTTCTAAAATATACTTTACTATTCCCTCGGTCATGATCACGCTAGAGTCTTCAAAATCCATATTGCTGTCACCCATTTGTTTGGAAAAAAAACCATCTCTACTTAGGCTTCAAGGTGGGATGATGAATAGAGAAAAAAATAGATCAGAGTTTAAAGGAAAAGAGCCGAAGTGATGGTGTCTCAGTGATCTTTGAAGCATAAAATACAGCTATTATGTTTTCCTCTGACTGTACTAGGGACTTGCCAGATGCTGACGTTGGAGGAAGAATCATCGTGATCTTCCAGGTCTAAACCCCTTGGAGAATGACTAATGTGTAAGGACAGAAACTTGGTTTTGCCTGCCTTTTGGACTTTAAATGCTAACAAGCTCCATGCTTTCCTGATATGGATGCCATATCATTTCTGTCTCTTCACTAATTTTTTTCAGTTTGAAGAAATCTGAAAGAATCAGTTTCCAACCAAATCCCCCAGTGATTGAAGTAGTATTTTCTTATCTCAATATTTTTTTCCTTTTCTCATCTAATAACCAAAACAGAATATTAATATTTCTACCAGACAATGTTTGTGGCTACATTACTCATTTCACTAATGGGTTTTCTATAAGTCCATGCATTTAGTTTCCAGGAAACCATCCATTTCTATCTTCAGGGAGGAATGAAGGTTTTTAAAGTGTCTTAAAGAGACTCTACTTGTCACACAGTTGAGTGTGCAGAGGTAACCTGAACTAGGGCCAACACTACTGAGTCAAATGATGATCCAGCCCTGGATACAGAACAAAATGATCCAGAGAAACTGAAAATAACCATCTAAATAGAAATTTTATTGGGAATTTCGACACCTTAACCCTTTGGATTTTTACCTTTAGAAATTCTTACTACTGGAAGCATCCTGAAATTAAAATAGCACTGCTTTCCTCCAAACAGGCTCAAATCAACATAGCTCCTCTTTGTCATGGATTTAAAAACTCTTAATTTTTTTTATTTAACATGTAAGGTATGAGACCAGGGATTGATGGTTTGCTCACCATTTGCCAGAATATGTGTCTTCTACTCATAGACTCATTGAGTTTTTTCCTGACATCAATCACTAACCAAGTTTTCAGGTCTCTTCAGTGGGACACCTCCACTTTGACTTGCTAGCCTTGCACCTGAATATACAGTATGGGTTTTATGTCCATGAGGTCTCTGTAGCCATCCTGGACTGGACTAAAATGGTGTCTCACTTATTTTGACTTTTGTAACTTCAATATGATGCTGAGGTACTTTGATTGCTTTCCTGGGTATTTCCAGTGAAAATTAGATTCTTCTCCATCACCACAACCAATCCTCACTTTGAGCTTCTGAGAGCCATGTAAAAAATGGAATTAATACCACAATGAATTTTAATTTGGAACTTGGAGATTCTCCGTGCCCTTTCAACAAGAATAAGAAAACAATTACAGATATGGCACCTCCAGGTGAAGGCAGAAAGGAAGTTGACAAGAACCACTCTGCTAAGATGGATCTGAATCCTGAACATTTGACCCTAGGCCGTCCATCTCCTCTGTGCATGGTATCTGTTTTTTTGGTCTTTATGTCTCTAATTGTTTGGTCTATCTCTTTTGTTGCTGATTTTAAATTTTTATTTTATTTCTAATTGTGCCTGTGTGAATGAAAGAGAGAGAGAGAGAGGGAGAGAGAGAGAGAGAGAGAGAGAGAGAAAGGGGGCAGAATCCAGAAATAAAAAGAAAATTACCACTTTGTGTGAATGAGTACGTGTGTGTTAGCCTGTGTGCATGTGTGTCTATCTGTTTGTCTATAAGAGGACAACTTGAAAGACTTTTTTCTACTCTTTCACCATGTGGTGCCTGGGGATCGAAATCAGGTAATCAGTGAGCACTTTTACTCACTAAAACAGTTTTAAGTCTCCCCCCCCACACACACACTATTTTACTTTTTCAAAAAATTTTACTAAATGAGACAAGGTTTTTCTATGAGTTCCAGGTTTACATGGAACTCAGTTTGTACTTCAAAGATATCTTCAGCCTCCAGAGTGCCAGAATTAGATGTGTGTTATAATTTCCTTGCCCATTTACACAGAAGGCTCTTATTTCAGTTCATGGAATGGACAAAAAGTATGACCTTCCATCCTTTTTCCTCTCTGTCTGATGCATCCATTTCTATTTTCAACAGCTTTCTCTCGTCCCTACCAAGGAAACTCAATGGATTCAGGCATTTTGTTTGTTTTTTATTCACTTAAATTTTAGTCTCAGAACAAAGGTTTCCCCTTGTCTGTCCCTTGCTTATCTTTTTGGTTTTTTTGGTTTTGTTTTTGTTTGTTTGTTTGTTTGTTTTGTTTTTATTTTTTGAGACAGGGTTTCTCTTGTCTAACAGACTTTCCTGGCTTTCCTGGAACAAACTTTGCAGACAAAGCTGACCTCAAATGCACAGAGATCTAACATCCACGGAACTCTCTAGTCTTTTATAAGATTTGAACATTGATAAAAGATTTCTTTATATTCTAATGTGTCTACATGCTTCAGAAATCTCAAGTCTCTTATAAGATTTGAACATTGATAAAGATTTCTCTATATTCTAATGTGTCTACATGCTTCGAAAATCTCTAGTCTTTTATCTTGAATTCACTTTAGATCTACCACCTACTCAATTCAACAGAATTCTAGACTGAAGCCACCATTCCTGGTATCCTCTATTGATATGTTCTTTCATGAATTCTGCTGAAATACCCATTTAAGACTGGAGAAAATAGGCTAGTTACAATGTTTGAAGGACTAGGAAACTAAGCTTTATCCAAAGCAATAGGATAACATTTAAGGTTCAGTGAAATAAACTCTTCTAAAAGTATTTCAAGTTTTGAGATAATTAACTGCCAGGGTGATATTTGAGGACAAAAATCAATGAAAGATTTCTGGTATCTGCTCTGCCAGCTCTGTGGAAGTCCTTGAGCCAGACTCAACTTTTCTCTGTTCTTATTCTGCTGCAGACTCTTGGACATAGAGCCAATGCCATTGTCTACCAGAACTAAAGTCACCAGGTACCACACATACCTTTGCTCATAAGCTCATGCCGTTATAGCTCAGTGTTCACATCCAACAACAGGAGAGCATTCAAGCCAAAGGAAAGAGTAATATGGTTTATGCCACTTAATTCATCTTCTCTTGACTCCTCCATCGATGCTCTGAATTTTACATGTAGAAGGATAATAGGACAAAGAAAGCAAGACTGATTCTGGGTTAACTGATACTTACCTAATCAAATATTCTAATTTGTTGTTATGCTTGGGCCAGTTCTTCTGTATTAAAGCTCAAGATGCAAAAAGTTTGTCTTTTGTATCCCTCTTTGATTATTCCCTCTGTTATTTCTAGTATCACCTTTACAGTCTAAGTGTACAAAGTGTACATCTATGAAGGTAGTTCTAGGAGAAAGAAATATACACATTACTCTTTCCCAGACAATCCTGTCACACATTTATAATATTGGCTTCTCTTTGTAGGCTGGTTCAAGACTTCTTCCAAAATGAATCTTATCTAAGGAACTTGGATAAGATGCCTTCACTGCACACCCGAACTGTAGGTCTATCAATATACTGAAGGAACCCATATTGGGGTGCTCTGCTTGAGACCCTATATTGCAGTCATCTAGGACACCATGACAGTATTCATCCTCACATAGGATCAACATTTCCAGTGAGAATAATGCACTGGGTTTGACACTGCTATGGCCTCTCCTGTATCTGTGCCATCAACCTAGCTCAATTACAAGTGACTCCCTGACAAGTGCTGTCCAGTATGAGAAAGAAATGAGGGCTGATTGTGAGTTCACAGTGGAAAGATGTGAGATAGTGAAGAAAATGGGTGCTTTGACGAGCATAAGGGATTACTGCTTGTAAAATACTGGGGTAGCTGTTGATGAGTTATCGGGAGTGTAAGCAAAATATCGAGGTTCAACATCTGTGAAGGTAAAAAAAAAAAAGGAAGAAGAATACAGTATACAGAGAAGCTGAATGGTCACTGATGTGAAAATCTTCAGAAACTGGTCGTTTGAATGAGATGGGCCCCACAGTCTTGGGCACTGGAACACTTGTTTTCCAGGTGGTGGGGCAGTTTGGGATGGATTAGGTGTGTTATTGAGGAAAGGTCACTGGTGGTGTGCTTTGAGAGTTTAAAGGCTGTCTCTACATTCTGTCCGTTCTCACCACTTCCAGGTTGTGATTCAAGATATGAGGCCCCAGCACTAACCTTTCAGCCCCAGCTGACATGTCTGCCAGCTGCTGCCGTGCTATCTCTGCCGTTATGAGTCCTAAACCTCTGAGATGGTTAGCTCAAATAAGCCCTGCCAATTCAATGTGATGTGGCCATGGTATTTTATCAGAGCACAGAAGAAACGTAACTAAGACATAAACCAAAAAGGAGCTCTAGGAAGAATGCCCTGCTCAGCAACGTTATTCTTTATCATTGACCCTTCATAGGTCAGACTGCCCTGTCTCTACTTTAGTGCATGTGCACTGATCCAGGAAGCGAACAACCTTGCATGAAAAGCTCTACACAGTGACACAGATCTTAAGATAGCCACTGGAGGTGACTGCCAACCACCGTCTCTGTACCTGGCCAGTAGATCCTCCTTTGAAAGAGTTCCACTCAGCAAATCAGCTTGCTTACTGGAATTCCAACCACAATTTGAGCAATATTTGACAGCTTTGATTCCAACTAAATAGACAAGGAAAAAACAGAGAATTTGGGCTTGAGGTTAGATAAATATTGTTAAATAACTGGTGCTGGCTACAAGGACTAAAAGTTTGAGAAGGTAAGCAAAAATAAGGCAGAGTAGTCTATGGGACTGAGATCCAAGATGTAGCTGTTGCTACATATGAAAATTGGAGAATTAGGGTTGAAACTGGGATTCAAGAGCAGGGCAAACAGAGTTGAAGACTCCTAGATCAACAACTCCCGCAAACATCAAGGCAATGGATGAGAATGGAGACGGGTTACAGGCAGTGCGTGCAGCAGAGCTAACAAAAGGTAGACAAGGAACAGCCACGCTATTACTATGTGCAGTCAGCTAAGATGGGAAAGGTGATTCTTTGTGAAGCTTCAAGAATTGCTCAGTTGCTTCCCGTTATTGTTATCTTAACAGAAGACAGAGTTTTAACTAAAACAAGCTGCATTAGTGACCTAAAGCAGGATTTTTTACTTTTGTAACAAACTGATATTTATGAGACTTCTATTTTTCATTGAATAAACATGTTTCTTAAATATTTATCACATTTTGTAAGAGTTTTAATGACACAAAAAGATGGCAAGATTAATGCTTTAAGGAGAAAGATACAGGTCTGGTTACATACATCTAAGACAATGCCAGGAACTCTGACTTGTTTTCCAAAATAATAATATTGTTTTTGCTTCTGAATTTAACCAAGCACACTTAGACTCTGTCAGAATTGTCAGTTACGAGGAAGCAAAACAATGACCTGGAAGATTAATTAAAATATTTACTTCCACCCTCATGTTGCAATTACTTTATCAGACAATTCATTTCAGATTTTCAGGGAGAAAGTAATTAAAACCATCAAGAGCATCAAGTTAAACAGTTTTTAATATAAATATGTTTATGTGAGGGAAACAAAATAAGAATTATTGCTAGGGGTAGCATCCCTTTCGTACATTTGTGAAGAGATGCATAAGCTTTTCCTGACTATAGCTTTTATCACATATGAAAATAGCTGTCATATTTTCAGAAAAATATTATTTGCTTTTTTACTTTGTACAAAATTTCCACACTTATCTTTTTAAAGAGAGATATAAAGGGCTCTTCAAACCTCTGGCTAATATTGGTGGGTCACAAAACAAAATGAGCAGACATGAACTTGTGAGATAGATTTGTGGGGCTGTTTCCTGAGGTAGGAATACAGGAGGTGGGAATGGCCAGTATACAAAACATATGCAGGTGAAACTGTAAAAATGAAAAATGTTTAATTAAAGATGAAAATTATGAATCTAATACTTTTTTCTTGCTGACTGCATCTCATGTTCAAAAGGGCTTTTATGTAAAGGAACTAAGGCATACTCTAGCAGTAAACATTATCAGATCATTAGCACATTGACATCTTAGATTAGATCGCATGAGAAATACTTGTTTTTAGATGGACGATGAATTGTCTATCACAGTATCTAACTTTTAGGGTAACTTGCTTTGAGGGTGATGGATTTTCTTTGAGGTAAATTACTTAACAATTATTAGCAAGATGACTTCTGAAGTGATGAGTTTAGGCATAACTGTTACTTGCTTTTTCTAGTCTGTTTACAAAAGCAAATTTCCAAAATTTCAGTACATACACAAGAATGTACTGAACAATGTTTGTTAGCTATAAACAATACTTCTTTCCTTCCACCACAAGACGTATACATTGTAGCATTACCCTCATTTATGGCATTCGGAGGTTAAGTCTCTTGAAAATGAAAGGACATTTAGGATGGAAACCACATGAAATAAGTTAGTGCCCTTATAGCAAGAGTCCACGGAGAATTCACTTCACCTTATACATGTGAGAGTGAAAAGAATATATATTTCATGGATCACTATGCCTCCAAGGAGACACTGGGTCTGCTGGTACCTCATATTCAACTTGCCAACATGCAGAACTTACAGAGATACATTTGGTTGCTTATAAGAAACCTAAAGTGTGTATAGCATTTTACTGTATATAGAAGCATGAATAGACTGAAAAAGACAGCCAGAAAGTTTTTCAGCTGAAAATCTGTATTCTATATCTTTTTCTGTTCCCATATCACACTGACAAATAGCATCCATGTGGGCCCATGGGTTCCCCCCTCACTGAGGATTTACAAACAGATAATGGTAGATTGGGAAGTAAGAGACATTTCTTCAGTGGTGTGGTCATTAGTCAAGGTCTCAGGAATAGTAAATAAATCCTCACCTATACACACACACACACACACACACACACACACACACACAGAGGGAGAGAGAGAGAGAGGGAGAAAGAGAGAAAGAGAGAGAGAGAAGGAGATTACAGGACTTTAGTATGAAATATGTTATGTACATGTGTGGAGATGTCATAATGAAATGCATTATCATGCATAGCTAATATACTAGCATTTTAAAATGCTAATTAATTAATTCTGTGACTTGGTACACTAGATTATCAATTCCAACACCTTTTGGTAGAGTCATTACAATTTTTAGTTATCTATTAACATTCATAATTTGAGTTCCACTTTTAAATTTGATTAGTTTAAAAAATGGCCTAGTTCTTACTGACATCCTTTCATAAGTTAAATAAGGATAGTAGAAGTTGATTGCTTTTCTTCTTCTACATATAAAAGAAAATGTACTCTAGATTGTGAAAATGTATTATTTCCAACATTTTCCCCTTCAAGATAATATTGGCTGTAATTTTTCTCATTTACAGCATTTATCATGCTGGAGTATATTTTTTATATATACCTGATTTGTTGAGAGTTGTAGATTTATTTTTTTAGTCATGAAAGTGTGGTAAAAACTTGCCTACTTCTGTCAATTTACCACAATGATTTCATGGGTTTTTTCTTCATTATGTTAAAATTTTACTTACTGATGTGTGAGTGTTGAACTACCACTTAGTGAGTAGAATAAATTCTACTTGATCATGTAGTACAAACTTTTTTTCAAATTTCATACATGTATAAAATATGTTTTGATAAGTCAACCTCCATTTCTTTCCACTCCCATTCCACCCCTGTCCCCACCACTACCACCACCACTTTTCCCTTCCAACTTCATAGATTCTTTCTTTTTGTAAACCAACTGAGTCTATTTAGTGGTGCCCGTATATGAATGCAGGTGTAAAACCATCGTAATGAAGGATGGATAGCCTCTCAGTGTCCACATTCCTGAAGAGAACTTATTCTCCTTTCCTAACAATCATCAAATACCAATAACTTTTTAGTTAAGAGTGAGATTTCATAGACTCTCCACCCATCAATATTTGGATTTGGTCTGGCACATCCTGGACACACAGTGACAGTATATGTGGATTCATATGTGCAATGATAAAATAATATACAGAAAATGCTTCATTATAAATGTTGATCACCCAATGTTCTCTTAAGTTTAATTTGCCACCAAATTTTGATGATGATTTTTTTCTCTGTTCATCGGGGATACTGATGTTAACTTTTCTTTTGCATCTTTACCAGATTTTAGATCAGCATGATTCTGACATTAGAGATAGTGTATAGCAAAATGCCTTCTTTTTATATTTTTTGAATAATTTATTTAGTACTTTTATAATATATTATGAAGCAATTGTGAAGGTACTGTGTGTTAAACTTTTCTTTGATGGGAGATTTTCTTAAAAAACAATATTGGTCACTTTAGTCTTCTATATCTTCTTGCCGCAATATTGATAATATTTATATGTCAAAGAGTTATTCATTTTTCCTGGGTTTTTCTATTTGCTAGTATAAATCTTTGGTAGTTACTTCTGAGCCTCTGCATTTCTCTGACAGCAATTATATTCCAAATATTATTTTGCTGCGGGAGCTCCTTTCACTCTTTCAGCCAATAACCCTTAAGATACCAGCACACTTGGGCATGGTCTATACTGCTTTTTAAAGAAATGGTAGCCATGAGCTCTCTCTAGACTCTTAATCTCAGGGTTGTGGGTTCATGCCCCACGTTGGGTGCCAATCTGTAACAAGAGGAGTGGACTGCTTGTCATCCCAGCCACCCTGCTAGCTTACACCCAAAATAATCACACAGAAACTGTATTCATTTAAACACTGCCTGGCCCATTAGTTCTAGCCTCTTATTGGCTAACTCTCAGATCTTGATTCAATCCATTTTTAATAATCTTTATGTCACCACAAGGTCATGGCTTACCAGGAATGATTCAGCATATCTGACCTGGCAGCTCCATGGCAGCTCTCTGACTCTGCTTCTTTCTCCCAGAATTCAGTTGTGTCTCCCCACCTACCTAAGTTCTGCCCTATCACCAGGCCCAAAGCAGTTTCTTTATGAATCAATGAAAGTAACACATACACAGAAGGACCTCCTACACCAATATTTTTGAAGTTTTTCTTCATTTACCTTGCTAGTTTGTCCATTTTATTTATCTTTTTCAATACAAACTTGTATTTAATGGAAGTCACTGTTATTTTTATTATCTCAGATTATGTTTATTTCTGCTCTGATTTTTATTATGCTTTTCATTTTACTAAATCAGTGTTTGGCCCATCTTGTTTTTTTAAGTCCTTGAGATAGATTATTATATTATTTGAAATATCTGTGGATTTCATGTATAAAGTTCCACCTTTATTTGGTGCTGGGGATCTCTAATCGGTGTCCTCACAAATGTTGGATAAGCGTTCTACCCTGAAACACAGCTCCAGCTCTAGACTCCACTCAACACTCTTTCACCCTATGCCATGGACTCTGAGTTTCTCTATTTTCATTTGTTTTGAGAGCATTTTAATCTTTCCTGGATGACTTCTGCTTCCTCTGACTGGAATATATTAAATTTGTACTGTAAAGAAGTAACAGCATTTCATATGACTCTCATTTTATTTCAGAATTACTGTTTTTCATATTACCTGTGGGCCACAAGTAAAATAATCCTCTGACTTTGAGTAATTGTAAGCACATGAAGTGTACAATGGAGAAGAAAAATCAGCTACTATGAAAACCTCATCTAAGTAGCATTTAATGGGCAATTCTGTGATATTACAGGGTCAGTTCCTAGGGACATATTTTCTACCTTGTGGGTGATCACATACCTCGCAGTCCTTATTTCCTTTTTCATTTTCTTCCTCTTTCTGCTCCTCATTTGGACCTTGGGGGGTTCAGTCCGGTGCTCCAATGTGGGTCTCCATCTGTATCGCCATCCATCATGGGATGAAGGTTCTCTCTGATCTTGCCACTGATACAAGGGGACGGATCTAATGAGAGTTTACCAAGGCCAGTTGGACTGGGACTGAACGAGGACGCAATCCAACCAGATTCTCTGAATGTGGCCGGATTCTCTGAATGTGCCTGGCCGGAGTCTTTCTGAAAAGCCATTGACAATGGCACTGGGACTTGTTTCCTCTACATATACTGGATTTAGCGGATCCAGTCCGTCTGGACACTCACCTTCCTGGACCTGGAGGGAGGCGGGAGGAACTTGAACTTCCCACTGGGCAGGAAACCCTGACTGCTCTTAGGGATGAAGAGGGAGGAGGAGAGGGAGTGGGGGGAGTTGGAGGGTGGTGGGAGGAGGGGCGGAAATGGAAACTTTTATAATTTAATAAAATTACAAAAAAAGAAAACCTATGCCTATGTTTGAGTGCAAGAAAATTGATGAATTATTATCTTCCACCTAATGATCATGTATGCTTATGGGAATATTTTCTGAGCAGTGACAAGAAAGAGAAACAATGGTCAAGATGACAATAGGGGGCCTTGTTCTCAACCATAAAAAGGATTTGAAAATATATATATATACTGACCATGGAATGGTTTTTTACACTACGCAATTTCTCACAAAGGTACAGAATAGCAATTACTTACATAGGACTTAGAGAATCTTGACTTTTAAATATATGTAATGTAGAGGTGATTTAAGCTGCATGGGAAGATGTGCATAGAATTTACAAAATATTGCATCATTTCATATAAGGAATTTGAGCATGTAGATATTATGGGAACCTTGGAGTGGGACTGGAACCTAACTTTGGAAGATACTGAGTGCATATTTTATGATGTAAAAACCATGTGACAGTAGAGAAACAGGAAAGATGCAAGGGCAGGAGTCATGGTTTCTGTATAAAAAAGTGGGTGGATGGAGGTGAGCAGGTTTAGGATTGGCTAGTTGGAATAATCTTGGGGTGGTTTGTCTGGTCTTTGTCCCTAGACTGAGTAAGAAGATTGGATGTTGACAGTGAGTGTGAAAATCTGAAAAAGGAATGGAGTGCGCACTTTGGTTGGTACACTTGGAGGCTAGTTACTTGCCATCAGTCCCTCAGAGTCAGAGGGGCCCCAGAATACTCAAGCACCAGAAAATGAAAGTTATGGTATAAGTTATGGTATAAACCATATGCCACAATGGCATATAACCATATAACCATAAGCCACAATGGTTCAGCAAACTAGATATTTGGATAAACACACTGCCTATGAGTGGATAAAGAATAAAGCAAAATTACTTGAAAAAGCTCTTATTTGTAAAAATGAATAGCATTTAAATGATAAACTGTAATTGTACATATATATGAGGTTCAATTTGATATTTTGATGCAAAATTGAATGACCGACTCACTCTCATTGGGAGGGAATGTAATTTTCTTCAACCACTGGTAAATGATCTCCCACCCACATGTAGAAAAAAAAGCAATTAAGCAAGGTGTGTCCCACACAGCAGAAAGGGGATCCTGTTGGGTAGAAGCTCCATAGTAGAGGATGGTGAAGGGCAGTTAAGGGATGAGGTTAAAGCAGCTAAAATTCATTCTATTAAATGTATGAATCTGCCAAATAATTAAAAATACATATTTAAAGTATCAATCCATTCCATATTTGGTACAGGCATATTTTCCCAAATATTTGTCATCTGCCCACAATTGGTTGAAACTTTAGATACAGAACCCAGAGACATTAAGGATTGAATATATCATTAGATTTTTTTCCTATAATAATACAATTCATGGTTGAAAACTCTAGCTAATAGGCAAGCCCGGTCAGCTTATGTTTGTACATAAAGTTCAGTCGCAACCCAGACTCATCTCTGTAGCCACTGACTGAAGCCCTGCACTGATGAAAAGGGCCAGTCGCAGCATATATATGGTGGCCTGAAAGAATAATGCTACAGAAAAAGCTTACCCCTGTTATGTATTGTATTCTTTCAGATCATTATACGTTAAAGCATCCTAATAGTTCAAATTCCACAATGATCCATTACCAGTGTACCTTATAATTTTAAAAGAGCAAGCATTAATTCTTGGGCCTTAATGCTACACTGTCCACAATTGAATTTTGAGTCTTATTTACAATATATTCATTAACAATATTTAAATGTTTTTGGACTACAATGGTTCATAGAAGTCTAAAATACTGTTAATTAATACATTGTAAATAAGACTCAAAATTCAATTGTGTGTGATGTACTTTCAAAGAGTACCACATGATAGCACATGACTATTAAGGCACACAGCATTGTTCCTATTCACAAACGTGTCTGAAATGCCTTCTCTTCCTGCACCAGAAGGTTCTTTCCATTAGCTTGTTGTCTACTGCAAGTTTGCTAGTGAGTCATTCTCATGTGGGCAATAACTATAGACTTGGGGAATATTTCGACCTGAGATGAATATGGCATACCATAACAATTTACACTGAAAAAATCAAACCATATGTGTCTCTCACATCTAGCTTTTTTGTGATATTCCTTAGCTTCATGTATTCTCATAAAAAAATCATAGAGCAGGGGTCTAGAGAGATACCTCAGAATTTAAGAGTGCTGGGTGTTCTTCCAGAAGTCCTGAGTTGAATTCCCAACAACCACATGGTGGCTCACAACCATCAGTAATGAGATCTGGCGCCCTCTCCTGGAATCTGTATGTAAAATAAATAAATAAATTTAAAAAATCATAGAGCATTTATTTTCCCAGAAGAAGTAGCAAAGCATAATGCAGCAAATACTCTCAAACAGGTCTGTAAAGGCTGAGCAAGAAAGGGCTTGTAAAGTTATTGATGGAGGAGAAAAGGGTGAGAGAGAGATTTTAAACTTTTTAAACTCTTATCCAATTCCTTTGCACTAAGATTGTGAATTTATTTACAATCAGTAGGCTAATTGTCTTTATTAAGTGGCATCACAATCCCTGACTTCAAACTCTACTACAGAGCTACAGTACTGAAAACAGCCTGGTATTGGTATAAGAACAGACAGGAGAACAAATGGAACCAAATAGAAGACCCGGATATTAATCCACACTCCTTCAAACACCTGATTTTTCACAAAGAAGCCAAAATATCAAATGGAAAAAAGAAAGCATATTTAACAAATGGTACTGGCATAACTGAGTATCAATATATAGAAGAATGAAAATAGACCCATATGTATCAACATGCACAAAACTCAAGTCCAAATGGATCAAAGAGCTCAACATAAAGCCAACTACACTGAACCTTATAAAAGAGAAAGTGGGAAATACACTTCAATGCATTGGCATAGAAGACCACTTCCTAAATATAACCCCAGCAGCACAGACACTGAGAGAAAAAAATAATAAATGGGACCTCCTGAAACTGAAAAGCTTCTGTAAAGCAAAGGACAAGGTCAACATGAGAAAATGAAAGTCTACAGAATAAGAAAAGATCTTCACTAACCCCACATCAGACAGAGGTCTGATCTCCAAAATATACAAAGAACTCAAGAAATTGGTCATGAAAAGAATACATAATCGAATAAAAAATGGAGTACAGACCTAAACAGAGAACTCTCAACAGAAGAATCTAAAACGGCTAAAAGACACTTAAGGAAATGTTCAACATCCTTAGTCATCAGAGAAATACAAATCAAAACAACTCTGAGATTCCATCTTACACCTGTAAGAATGGCCAAGATCAAAAACACTGATGACAACTTATGCTGGAGAGGTTGTGGGGGAAAGGAAACACTTCTGCATTGCTGGTGGGAATGCAAGCTGGTACAGCCAGCCCCTTTGGATGTCAGTGTGGCCATTTCTCAGAAAATCAGGAAACAACCTTCCTCAAGACCCAGTAATACCACTTTGGGGTATATCTCCAAAGGATGCTCAATCATGCCACAAGGACATGTGCTCAACTATGTTCATAGCAGCATTGTTTGTCATAGCCAGGACCTGGAAACAACCTAAATGCCCCTTGCCCGAAGAATGGATAAGGAAAATGTGGTACATCTACACAATGGACTACTACACAGCAGAAAAAAGTAACAACATTTTGAATATTCAGGAAAATGGATGGAGTTAGAAAATATTATTTTGAGTGAGGTAACCCAGACACAGAAAGACAGTTATCACATGTACTCACTAATAAGTGGTTTTTAAACATAAAGCAAAGAAAAACAGCCTACAAACCACAATTCTAGACAACTTAGACAACAATGAGGACACTAAAAGAGACTTACATAGATCCAATCTACATGGAAAGTAGAAAAAGACAAGATCTCCTGAGTAAATTGGGAGCATGGGGACCTTGTGGAAGGGTTAGAAGAGGAAGGGGAGAGGCAGGAAAGGGAGCGGAGAAAAATGTAGAGCTCAATAAAAGTCAATTAAAAAAGAAGAGGTCACAACATGCATAAGCATGCTTCATGTGAAATCTCCCCCCCCCCTTCCTAGGTGTTTTAAAAGAATGATTGTAGTTATTTTTATAATTATAACATGATTGCATCATTTCTTCCCTTCCCTTTTCTCACTCCAAAATCCATTGTATACCCCTCCCTGCTCTCTTAAATTTGTTGCCTCCATTTCCCATTAACACTGCTTACACATTTATGCATATTCCTGCATATGTATGTGTGTATGTATGTATGTATATTCCTAAATAGATAAATACAACCTGCTCAGTCTATATTATACTACTTGTATGTTTTCTTATTGAATAAATGCAAGGGTTAATAGGTACTCTGTGTGCTTGTTCAATAGCAATAAATAAAAGCAATGACTAAATGAATCATTATAAAAATAAGCAAGAATAGAGCTGACTTCCCTTCTTCGGGTCCTTCTCATTTTTGCTTATCTTTCTTATACCATCAGTGTTTAGGCGACAAGGTAAACTCAGGACAGGGATGACTCTAGCGAATGAACTTCTGGTTTACATTGTCAGACCTTCTTCTCAAGTCCAACAGAGCTGTGCTCGGCACTGACGCAGGAAACATTGCCAAAGAGGACGACAGAGGTTAGAATGTTCGCAAATAATTACAAACAAATGACTTGTTTACTTTGTCTCTAAAGCTTCGGGAGTCAGTCGTGCTCCAACTAGCAAAGCCCTTGCAAGCACCCGAACACTATGGCACCTGCTTCGTTTCCCTGCACCCACTGCAGGTTCCCATTTTCCCACACATCTCACAACTCAAGTGTTTTCTTTCCCCATATTTTCCACCCTGCCAATTGGAAAGATTGCACAGCAATAATGAACTTGTTAATAGATTACTATGGTAGGCTCCCGGGGTGTGCTAGCACTCTGCAGGGCTTAGTAAGTAAGCTGGCCGAGCTGTGTTATTATTTTTTGGTGTGGGGAAGAGGTCCTTTACAGACACGAACACACACACACACACACACACACACACACACACACACACACACACACGTAAGAGCCTAATATCTTCCCGGTTTACAGAATGTTCCTGCTGGCATGCATAGTGGAGTATTGCTCCCGCAGGTTACCTCGAGTCACTGGAGCATGGCACTGCCCGGCTGAAAGCACAGTTTGTTTCTTGAGGAATGAAACAAACAAGGCCGGTTCAAGGATGTCACAGAAGCAGCCATAGTGGATTATTCTTCCTCTAGATTCTTGAGTTCTTACATTATTACTTCTGCTGAGTTTTTGTTTTCGTTTGTTGCTTCTTTGTCCAGGAGATCTCTAAACAATCCAGGTTGGCTTCGAACCATGATGATCCTCCTGCTTCAGCCTCCCAAATGCTAAGATTACATGACTCCCCGCTGACCACTCTACTCTTCTTCACTGGTGGATTTACTGAATGTGTTCTCTTATTATTTTAGAAAACACTTTTAATTGTTGAAAAATAATTCATAGATTACAGGAATGAACAAATGAAGGAGCATATTAACATAGATCTTCTTCCATATCTCCTCCTTGTCTCCAGTGGTGGTCATATGCCCAGTCCCTAAGAAAGAACACTCAGATCTACCAAGCAATGCCACTGGGGTGTGAATATGGAAATGCGAGGCTTTAGATATTTTGATCAGGTGACATTATTCAGTTTTATTCATATTTTTACCTTTGTTTTTATGATTTGGTTTTGCTTTGATTTTGAGCTGTTTTATCACATAGTAGAGGTTGACCTCCAACTTTGCTGTGTAGTCAAGAATGAACTCAAACTTTCAAGACCCTACCTCTACCTCCCAATTGCTCAGATTTCTGATGTGTGCCCCAAACCCAATTTGTGCTGCTAGGGATAGAACCAGACCTTCACATATGTGAGGTGAATACTTTGGCAACTGAGTTACATCCCTAACCCCTGTATTTATTACTGTATTTACTTAACCATATAGTATAAAGTATGCTGATAGAACCATGTCATATTTTTAAATCATTAGTTGTGCTTTGTGAGTGCACACACACACACACACACACACACACACGCACACACACATTAATGTAAAATAGCCTATGTATGGAAGTCAAAGAACAACTTTCTAAAACTGGTTCCTTTCACTGTGTGTTCTAGAGGTCAAACTCAGGTTGACATACTTGTACAGCAAACTCCTTTTCACTGAGCCATCTAGCAGCACCCTCATGTTCTTTAAGAACAATGTGTCTGAAGTGATATAGTTAGCCAATACTTTCTAAAGCATACGTTGCAGTGTTTCTAACTCTATCGTCTTGTATTTGCATGGCAGTTAACTACTTCATACATGTAGGCTGGCCCAGAACTCCTAGCAACATCTGGACAATATTGATGATTATCCAGACATTGTTACATGTGTTTTCTTCACGTGGTTCTCACAACAAGCCTCCCAAATTAGGATTATTACTATCTCATGTTTGGAATCCTTTTTCTTAAGAGACAAAGGGGATAAAATAAATGTTTCACTTAACCACCAAATGATAACCAAGTTTGAAACTTTATCTATCTCCAAACACAAAGGTGACTGCTACACTGAACAGTGGCTTGCCTTGTTCCAGCCGGTGAATGTGTTAGAACACTTTGTGCCTAGCTAGTGGTGTTGTCTACGGAAGTAGTAAGCCAATGAGATCTGGAACCTGGCTTAGTGTCTTGGGGTTTCCATTGTTATGTGAAGACACCATGACCATGTCAACTCTTATAAAGGAAAACATTTAATTGAGGAGATGGCTTACAGTTCAGCAATTCAGTCCATTATCATCAGGACAGGAGGCTTGGTAGCATCCAGGCAGACATGGTGCTGGCAACATCTTGATCAAAGACAACAGGAAGTGGTCTCCGACACTGGGTGGTATCTTGAGCATAATAAACCTCAAAGCCTGTTCGCTCAGTGACATACTTCTTCCACCAAGGTCATACCCACTTCAATAAAGCCACACCTCTCCTAATAGTGCCACTCCCTATGAGCTTATAGGGGTCAATGAAATTCCAACTACTACATTGAGTAATATAGGCTTCCTTGGGAGAATACTAAGGATATCCCCTCTTTAGTTCCAAGTAGCTGTCTACTTGGTGATCTGCTAACAAGAACAAGGCTACTCTGGCTTTTTAGTTTGTAGTTTTCCTCTGACCCTGTGAGTCTGAATTCACCCACTGACATTTTTTTACGCATTAACAATACCAGTTCAAACTTTTGGCTGAACTGGTGAATTAACACAAATGGACCAGTGATTTTGCTTTTTCTGTTTCCTCTATTGATGCTCTCAAAATTGTTATCCAATAACATCATTGTTGAGCAAAAGTATCTAGTATGATATTTATGGCTCTTCTGCAGTGAGGTTTGAAGGCATATGCATTAGATGTATGATTTAAAATATCCCCATATTTATGCAGAAGAGCCAGAGTCTGTTAGCCAAGACTGAAGCAAAAATCAGACTGAAGTCTTTGGAGTGTAAGGTAAAGATAACTTGTAAAACTGTTGAGAAAGAAATGGGTGGTTGGAAATTAAATCTCAACCCATGTGAAGAATCAATGAAAGAGAAAGAGATATTTTGTAAAATGATTTTATAGCCCTCTAGAAGGAAGGCCCTTGTTGATTCCCAGCTGCTCAGCCCTGAAACAATCACACAGAAATCATATTGTTTAAATCACTGCATGGCCCATTAGCTCTAACTTCTTATTGGCTAACTCTTACATCTTAATTTAATGCATCTCCATTAATCTGTGTATGGCCATGTGGCTGTGGCTTACCTGGTAAAGTTCCAGCATCTATCTCTTCAGGGCTACATGGCTTCTCTCTGACTCTGCCCTTCTTTCTCCCAACATTCAGTTTAATTTTCCCCACCTAGCTCTGTTCTTCCCTGCTCTACTATAGGCTCAAAGAAGTTCTTTTATTAATCAATGATAATCACAGCATACAGAGAAGAATCCCACATCATAACACTGTTTAGGAATCAAAACTATGCATTGATTAGTGAGGATAACAGCTTCAGTTTTATGAAATTTTAAAGTTTTATCTGAAATATGAACTGTTAAAATTTAAATGTTCATATTTAGGAAACCATGATTACTATAAAAATAAAATATTTAAGTAGCCACATGAGATGAAAAAGTTATTGGATGTCTCCAAAACTATGAACCCAAATCTAAACTTCAACTTTTTTTCTGCCTTGTAGAGCTCGTACAAATATTAGTTGAGTTGGCATAATTGCAAAGGATTCATAGTCTGTAAATACAAAGCAAGCATTAAGACACTCTTACCGTCATTGGATTGCAGTTTCTCAACTGGAACTTAATGTGCAGGAACACTTATTACTGGGTTGGTGTTCTACTGTCCTTGGCTTTCTACTCCAAATAGATGACACGCTACAGCTGACTCATAAATGGCCACCGAAGGAAAAATGCACTTAATTCCATTTGTTCCTTAATTGTTCTCAACCAGCTGTTCATATCGCAAGACCTGATCACAGCTCTTCTCGCTTTCCTAACCCATTCTTTGGATTACTGGAATGGGTCTCTTATAGTTGAATCTCTTCCAGTGCTATCATTCCCTTGCAATTTTTTTTCAGCCATTGTCCCTAATAATTATGTAGCAAGAGAGAGGTGGGTCTGTATGAGTTATGAAGCAATAAAATGCAGTAATTGATGACAAATATGGTTCTCTTCTCCAGAATTGTGTAGCCATGGCATGGCAGTGGCTTACAGATCAGCAACAGTTACAAAAAATCCCAGAGCTGATCTGTACATTAGAAATCAAAGCATAAGCAATGTCTGTTTCCAAAACTTTGTGCTTATGGTATGTTACACACATCCTCTGAAGCCAGAAGACATGACCTTCAGAAAATATGAGAGAGAATGTAAATTATAAAGAAAGCTTCATAGATTCAGCAGGCAAAATCAATTTGTGTACTGGTAATGTCTACTATTTGAGTCATGATGACTGTCATGAAATAAGATGAGATACATAATTTAGTTTAAGAACTGATGTTTTGGAGACAGATTTTCTTTGAATGGCCCATTTTTCTTTGCAGATGACTTAGTTGTTCTCTAAAACTTATCCGCCTTGTTGTCTTGTTGTCATGACAGCACAGATGAACTAATAAAGACGTGCTCCACACTGTCTGCAAAGTCCGTGATCTGTCTTATAACTGAGCGCACATCTGTGGAAATATGAGGATGGCTTCCCTTCACTATAAAGTGTAAGAATTTTACTTGCCCACACCAGCTCATAGTCAACAGTCAACTTTTATCAAATCACAAGACTTCTGTTGAATTGCTCTATCTAGTTTCTTTGTTGTCTGACGCATGTTATCTACCTATCCTTTTTACAGAAACAACTGTTCAAATCCACTGCCTCCTTAAACATAAACATCTTCATTAGATTTCAGGTTAGTTTATTCATTCAACTGGACATTGGGGGTTTGTCATAAAATGGGGAGTTATACCACTTGTAAGGATTTGCCATCGTTATACTGGCAGATTTTAATCAAAATTTCCTCACTGGGGATGTCTTTGTCCAGAAAAAAAGTATAAAGCACTGCAAAGCCCATTATTTCACAGAAATCAAAAGAAAAATATCCAAGCATTTTCCAAAAGAGCCTGCTAAATCTGCCTGAGACTGGACTTTCATTTTCTTTGAGTTTAACTATTTAAATATGGAATTGCTTGACCATGTGGTCGGCCTCTTTTGAGGCGAATCTTACAATTTGCAATCACAACAACCATGAATAAAGGTTCCTTTCACCACATACTAATCCTTGTGACATTTTAATTCTTTAATAGCCACCCTAAATGACGTGAGGTGGCATTCATTGTGATTTGTATTCATCTTACCAGTCAATACTGGTAGTAGTCACCTTTCATATTCCTGTCGGTCATTAATGGGACTCACTGAGTCTCTGAGCTCCCCTTTTCACCAACTTGCCTCTTATTTGCTTTCTTTTCTGTTTTACCTTAATTGATCAAAATATTTATCAAGCTACAGCCCTTTGTACACGTTTTGTTGCCTATCTAGTGCATGGACTTATAGCATTTCCATTCTGTAGGTTGCCTTTCATCATACTGATTATTTTCTTTGCTTTAGAGGATTATGTAGTCATATTTTTTATTTCTGTCTCCCTCATTCGATATTCATATCTTATTCAAAAAGAGTTGCCAAGATCAATATCAAGGATATTTTCACCTCTGCTTTTTCTTAGTGACTTCATAGCTTCAAGTTTTATGTTTAAATAATTAATACATTTTTGGCTTGACCTTTGTAGGATGATCTGTATAATCTCACTGTTTTCTTGTGATATCTAGGTTTTTCAACACTACGTTTTGAATAATCTACTCTTTCCCCAATGTTGCTATTCTTGGCAATTTTGTCACTAATTAGTAAAAGTAAACCCAATACAAGCCTGCTTTTAATAGTAGGTTGTCAAGTCTGTTATGCTAAATTGATATGTGTCTGCTATTTAAAATATCCTCTGAAAATTTTCACACTTGTACATGACTAAATATGATTATTCCAAATATCCATTTCACCACTCTGCAACTCCCTTTGTATCATCAGATATCACTCGTTTAACTTCATGTCTTCTTCTCTCTTTTTTTTTAAAAAAAATAATCCACTAAGTCCAGTTAGTGTTGTACATATGTGCATGGGCATGGGACCATCCCTTGGGGATGTGCAGGCTGCTGTGGGAACCAGACATCAATGATCTCAACCAGTTCTGGATCCTTTGAAAACTACAATATGTATCTGTGTTGCTGACAACACTGGACTGTTTGACTAATAGAAATTTGCAATACTATCCAAAGCCTGGAAGTACAGTGTATTCAGCATTGTTCTACTTGCTTCAGATTTTTTTAAACTAAATCTTTAATCTTTGGCATTTCCATGTGAATTTTAGAACTGTTGTTTTTTTAATTTTAGTGAAATTTACATTAACACATTGGTAGGGATTTTATCAGATGTGAACAACATGGATATTTTTTCCACGTTTCTTCTTCCAAACAATTGACTTAGGATACCTTTATGTTCATTTATATTTTCAATTTCTTTCATTGACATTTTGTTTTCATTGTAGAAATGTTTTATCACCTTGATTAAACTATTCTAAATATTATGATCCTTGCAATGCTGCTGTAATTGAACTGTCTTCTCAAATTCTTTTTCACACAGCTTGTTTCAGTGTATTGTTGGGGTGTACAGAAATGCCACCAATTTTATACATTAATTTGTATTTTGTACATGTACTGGATGACTGAATGAGTTCCAATAATTTTGGTGAGTTAATCACTGTTTTGTAAATACAAATGGTAATTATAGACAGAGATAATTTGCATGCTTTAATTCTCTCTTTCTGACTGCTTTCATTGGGACTTCTGGTTCCATGTTGAGCAGAAGTAGTGAAGACAAAGATGTCTGAGGTCATTTTCCTTGACCTTTGTGAAAATGCTGAACACTTTTTGCATTTGACTAAAGTGTCAGTTATGAGTTTGCTATGTGTGGCTTTCATGGTGTAGACAGATTCCTCTTTATCTAATGTATGGAGTACTTACTCATATAACTGCTCTGTTTTGTCAAATGTTTGTCCCTGTCTATTGAGATGATCATGTAATTTTATTTTTGTTCTCCTAACATGGAAGACTATACATGTCACTCACTGTTTGATGAATTGTCCTTGCATTTCAGGGATATATACCACTTAGTGGTAGTATATAATCCTTCCAATCTGTTGTCAAATTTGGTTTTAGGATTTTCTTGGATTATAAGGAACTGGTTTTGATAGCAACATAGTAGTGGTCTCATGAAAGGAGTTAGAAAGTATTCCTTCATCTTAATCATTTGAAATAGTTTGAGAAGGCTTGGCACTGTTCTTTAAATGATTTGTAGAATCCAATGAAGTCATCCGGTCTTTTGGTTGTTTTGTTTTGAGATCTTGATGGCTTACATATCCAACCTGCTCAGATTTGCTGCCTCTTCATAATCCAGTCTCAGTATATGTGTACTTCTAGGAAGTGCACACAAAACATGCTTGCCTGTGCAACAGTAACACAAGTATTTTGTATATAACTGAAACTGATTGGCTTGGAAGCCCACTCATCACTTGGGAATACTTATCTGTTACTCTAACCCTGGTCAAAAGCCTAAAATTGGGTAAGTCAGGCACAGTGGAGGCTCATACTCCCTGCTGTTTTCCCTAATTGGGCATGTTGTCAGATCTCCGTAGTGATATTGATGTTTATAGACTGGGGCAGAGAAGTTTCTATTTGCCAGGACTTAATCTTGACAAAGTAGTGAAAGGTAATGATCGTTGAGTGCTCAGCCCTAAACAGAGCAGCTGTCTAACCTACCCAAAGTCCTAGGTAGCCTCACTGGACAGTGGCTAGAGATGGTTTAAGAGTAGGGGTTGAGGAGGAGTGCCATGAAGGGCTGGCTTCTGGGTGTAAAGTGACTGCTGCGGTCATGAGCACATAGCAGCTGTAGATATAACCACAGATTGTTTGGTGTATGTCCGTTATTATCTTCTGTCCTAAGGTCAGTCCAACTGTGGTGTTTCTGTGTTGATTTGTTGTGTGAAATACCTGCCTGTCTTGAAGATGGTGTTAAAAATCTGTTACTGCTGTACTGCTGTTTATTCTTTTTATGTTCTAACAGTTCCCTAATGTATTGAGTTTCCACCGCTACGATCACATGTATTTCTGTAAGTACTATATGCTATAATAGAGTGTACTGACAACTTTATTATAATTTATCAATTTAGCATACTCAAAAATGACCCAACCTGTACATTATCAGTATCACATTTTTGTGTCTTATTTAAAGACTTTTTCTTGGTGCAAGACGATCCTGTATTCTGTCAGTTATGTTTTAAATAAATGCTGATTGGCCAGTAGCCAGGCAGGAAGTATAGGTGGGACAATCAGACAGGAAGTAGAGACGGGGCAACAAGAACAGCAGTATTCTGGGAAGAAGGAAGCTCCTCCTACATCCCTCTCCTGACACGGAAGAAAGATGTGACTTGCCTCTCTGAAAAAGGTACTGAGCTATGTGGCTGACATATACTAGAATAATGGGCTAATATAAATTGCAAGAGTTAATAAGAAGCCTGAGCTAATGGGCCAATCAGTTTATATCTAATATAGAACTCTGTGTGATTTTCTTTGCAATTTACCAGCTGTGGGAACTGGGCAGGACAGAAACTCCCAATAAGCAGACTCACATGTTACAATTTCTTAACCATGAAATTTCCATTAACATTGTGATTTGTCTTTTATTTTAGGGCTCTTTATCCAATTTTAATTAACAAGTATTTTTGTATTTTATATGTATTGCAATAATCATATTCTTTACTGATTAGTGTGCCCATACCCTTAAATATGATCTTTAAATAAACACATTTTTACTAATCCAGTCAAGTTTTAACATGTTGGTGAGTTCTTACAAGTTATAGTTTATTTACTCATTTGCATTATTCTCATAATAAGATGTCACTCCACCATGATTTTAAAAAAATAGTCTATGTTCTTAAGAATAGAGCAAATTTTGGAGACAAAGCAAAGTGAACTTCTTAGCTACTATCTTCAGCATTATATAACTAACTTCATAATTCTCCATCTATTTTTTATGTCCTGAAACCCCTAGGAGGTTACTTAAGTCTATGCATATTTTCATAAATCACCATCCTCATACTTGTAAAGCTAAATATTACAGCAAAATGATCCACTGAAGTTAAATAATTTTATCACAATACTAACATTGTGATATAGCAAATTGTGTGCTTTTTGATAATCATGTTAAGTAAAAAGGTATAAGAATTAAAATACGTAGATGCTTTTGAACCTAAACCATATATTTGAAATTACTTCAGCCTCATAATAGGTATAACTACCATATTTCTTGGTGAAAAAGACACTAGTAGTGATATCATTAGCACTATTACTGTTGAGTTTTTTCATACAATTTTATTAAATTTCAATTCAATATTAGTAAAAATGAAGAACCAATCTTCTCCTTCAAGTTTGTGATCTCTGCTCTGTAATTTCCATTTCTGAATGTGAAACATTGCAGCCAAGGCCAGAAGTTAAACATACCTGTAACATCACACACAGAGAGAAATCAAAGCTTTAAGCATCAATATTTATACTTCCAATTCAATAAACTCTGTACTTGTTCATTTTCCTCTTCATTTGACAAATTATCTGATTGGAACCCACAAATATATTTCATAATTTGCTAACGGACTACATAAATTTGAAAAATGCAAAGGTTAAGCCTCAGATTATTCTTTAAAGGCAGGAGAATCTTCCAGTCTTTTTAATGTTTGTATTTTACTACTCATAATTGGAAGGCTTTATGGCTGTTTTCAGAATCATATTGATGCATTCACAGATAATCACAGGTTCATGATCCTTTGACCCAATGGCCTGTTAACGATTATGGGAAAACTTGCAACATAACATCCTCATCTTGTGTTCTCAGGCACGCACAGTGTGGTTAGCCATTGTGAGCTGCATTAATGGGACTTGGCTCACACAGTGTACATTAGTCACCTATTCCAACAACATCTACATCTACATCTACAACATGATGTAGAATCTCCAGCTATTCTGGGGTTGCTCCCTGGTGTTAACCAGCCTGATAGATTGATGGTTTCATTCAGTAGAGGACATTTCTGTTCTTCCATGACTCTTGAATGTCACCAAAAGCTCAATCCCTATTGCATGCTCTCTTTGTGTTCTAGGTTCATCTACCAGTTTATTTGCGTATGTACTATGAATTGTCCAACTCACTGATTTTTGTTTTGTAATTGATGCTTTTAATTTCATGTATGTGTCCTTTTTACATCATTTCCTCTCTTCCTCTAACCTTTCCTCCCACACATTTGAGCTCCCTCCTAAATTATGGCCTCTTTTTCTTTAATAATTATTATAGTTACATGTGTATATGAGTAAATATATAAATACAAATCTCTGAATCTACTTAATGTTCATCATCTGTATGTGTTTTTATAACTACTTGGTATTAGCTTACAATTTAGGGGGCTCTTCCTTAGAGATGGCTGTTTCTCCCTCTCTGCAATTATTAATTGCCCATAGCTCTTCATTTAGTGCTGAAACCTTCTGATGTTTTCCACATCTACTCTGGCATGTTAATTAGTATTACCACTGTTCAGGTCTTATTTAGGCAATCATGTTGCTGAAATATCATGGAAGTATTTCCCTGTCATAAACAAAAGACATCATCTCACAGGTATTCTGGCCATCTGGCCTTTACATTCTTTCTTTCCTATTTCATGAGGTTCCCTGAACCCTAGGTGTAGGAGTGGTGTTGTAGATGTACCACCAGATGTGGCTTTCTGAAATGGTCTATGTCTTTTGCAAAGAGAAGTTTGATTAGTAAAGAGTGAAATCTACAGGAATGAAAGAAAAAGTAATCAGAATGCAGTCAGGAGTCGTATTTGGTTTGAGAAAGCGAGGGTAGTACATTCTATTATAGGTTCTATGGACTCATCAGAAATGAGTGGTTAGACATCAATTTCCTCCTTTAAGCAGGCTTTAAGTAGAATTAGTCAGCTATTGGTTGCCACCAAGACATAAGTAATACTACCGCATCTTAAGGGATATTTCTCTGTGCTGGTTACTGCTGAGGTTCATAAGCCCCAGAGATACGAAGAACTACTGATTTATCATGACCATCACTCCTTAGAAAATTACAAGGCACCTTCTAGTACTGCGAATACTAGTCTTAGTCTTCAGGAAGGAGGCCTCCAGGCCGGTTCTAGCTCAGGTCCTCCAAGTTTTGTTTCCAAAGTGTTGGTGTCCCCAACAATTAGAAACTTACTTTCATATTTGGGAGAAAAAATAAAGAACAACAGCAATAGCCTATATTCTATACTCCTATGACTAACAACTTAAAAGGAGTTCTCTCCTTCCTGGTACTGATGTCTTGTTAAATAGCCTGTATCTCTTAGGGGAGCATTACCATCCCAAATGGCATAATTTGATTTGTATACATTGTATATTATATATTATGCATTGTTAATCATATGTCATATGTCATAATACATGTATAGTTTAGGTAAATATAAGCATTATTCTTTGTGGCTTTATTAAAAATCTTTTCGTGCTTTTTATCTTTCTTCCCTAACTGTCTCTCTGTCTTGCCTTCCTGCCTTCCTCTAAGTTCCAGCCTTCCTCCTGTTTCTCCCATTTTCCCCTTCATAGCTCCGTGTCCTGTTGTTTCCCTCTCAAGAGTTCCTATCTATGACCCCATGGATGGTTCCATTTTACTTTCCTGGTTTTTTTGTGGTTACACCACATTATATACTCACATCTCCAGATTTGGGGCTGAGAACCAACAAGAGACAATATATGGCATCTGTCTTTCAGGGTGTGAGTTACATCATTAAGTGTAATGTTTTCTAACTCCATCATGTACATGCAAATTTCATGGTTTCATTTTTCTTTACAATGAAGAGAATTGCACTGTATATGTATGTCACTTTTTTTTAAAATCCATCCATCAGTTGTAGAACATTTAGAGTGTTTACAATACCAGAGATATTATGACTAGAACATCAATTGTTCAGGTTGCTTTTTGAGTTTTTAAAAACTCCATTTGAAATTCAGTTTTATGTAGAGGTGATAGATACTGGTCTAATTTCATTCCTGTACATATGGACATTCAATTTCCCAGTGCCATTTGATAAAGATCCTATCTTTTCTCCTGCGTATGTTTTTGGCATCTTTGTCAAGTATTAAATGGTTGGTTGTGTGCATTTTCATATTCTATTCATCTGCATGTCTTTTTTTCCACTGTTACTATGATATTTTATTACGTTAGCTCTGTAATATATCTTGAAATTTGATAGACTATTATCAAGAGCATCGTTGTTTTTTCTCAGAATTGCTTTGCCTATCCAGGGTCTTTTGGGGTTCCATATTCATTTTAGGATATGTTTTCACATTTCTGTAAAGAAAAAGATGGAGATTTTTGTTTGGAGTTGCAAGAAATCCGTAAATAACTTTAGGTAGAATGTTCAGTTTCACATTAATTATACCAATACATAAGAATGAGATGTCTTTTTGTCTCCTCATTTCTTTCTCTCTTTCTTCAGACTTTCTAGTTTCTACTGTAGAGATTTTTCACGTTTTTGGTTAAGCTTATTTTTAGATATTTTTATTTTCTTTGAGGTTATTTTGAATGAGAGTGTGTCATTATTTCTTCCTCATTTTTGGCTGTGGTATTTAGAAAGGTGATTGATTTTTGTAAGTTGATTTTGTATCTTATGATTCTGATTGGATTGCCTTATGTTTTCTCCATTTACAATAATGTTAACTGTGGGTTTGTCAGATGCATAGCCTTTATTATGTTGAGGAATTAAAACAATACTAGCTTCAAAAAAGCAAGTGTGGGAGTACTTCTCTTCCAGGGTTTTTTTGTTTTCTAATTATTTATAAAGTATTGGTTGTAGATCTTCTTTGCAAATCTGGTAGAACTCTGCTCTGAATCTATTTGGGCCTGGGCTTTTTTAAGTCAAAACAATTAAAATTGTTTTGATTTTATTTTGCATGGGTCTGTTTAGGGTGCTGACTTCTTTTTGTATTGTATTTTTAATTTAATTAAGTATATGGTTTTATTTCTTTACAGTGTTCTGAGTTTATTTGGTGTCTGTTGTAATGTTTCCCTATTCATTTCTGGTTCCACTAGTTCACATTATCTTTTTCTTACCTTTATTAAGTTGGGCCAAAAATCTATTGATATTGTTCATCTTCTCAAAGAACCAGCTCTTAGATTATTTTATTCTTTGCATTATTTTCTTTGTTTCTACTCCATTAATTTTTGCTCTGATTTTTATTGCCTCTTGCTATCTACTGGATCTTGGCTTGTTCTTGTTTTCCAAATTCTCAAATTGTACCATTAAGTCATTTATCTGTGCTCTTAAGTTTGGAGCTTAGTGCTATAAATTTCCTCTTATGATTGCTTTTAATTTGTCCCAGAAGTTCTGGTGTGTAGTACTTTTATTTTCACTTGCTTCCAGGAATTTTTTATTTCTCTCCTGATTTTTTTCTTTGACCAGTTCATCATTCAGTACTGTGTTGTTTGATCTCCATGACTGTGTATTTACTAGAGATTTGCTCATTGGTAACTTTTAGTTTTGTTGCATTGCTATCAGATAAGCTACATGAAGCTATTTAAATTTTTCTGAATTTCCTAACACTAGCTTTGTGTTCATAATGTGACTTATTTTAGAGAATCTTCTATGGTCTGCTGTGTTCAGGTTAAATATTCTATTAGGACCTGATTGCTCTTAGGTCCATATGATGTAAGATGTCATTTCATCATGAGGCTTCTCTAATCATTTATTTTCAAAATGGACCTGTGTTGAAGAAAATGGAGTATTGAGGTTACCTATTATTATTGGATTAGTGTTCATCTGTATCTTTAATTCCCGTAGTAAAGCTTTTTATGAGTCTGCACCAAACAGGAGTTTGGTGTGTAAATATTTAGGATTATAATTACTTCAGGGTTAATTGTTGCCTTCGTTAAAACAGAGTACCCTATCTTGCCTCTTTTGATTAGTTTTAAGGACTATTTTGTTAATCATTAGACTAGTAGCACCTGGTTAGTTTCTAGTCCCATTTGATTGGAGTACTTACATTTATCTTTTCTCTATATGGTGGTAACTATCTCTAAAGTTAAGATGTGTTTATTGTAGACAACAGAATGATTCTTCTTGTTTATGAACCAGCTCAACTAACCTCTATCTTTTGATTGGGGAGTCAAGACCATTAATTTATTTTTTTTTTCATGACAGGGGTTCTCTGAATAGCCCTGGCTGTCCTGGAACTTACTCTGTAGGCCAGACTCATGCCAAATTCAGAGAGCCACCTTTCTCTGCCTCCTAGGTGTTGGGATTAAAGTGGCACACCACCATCACCCAGCCAGAGACCAATAATATTTAATGTTATGATGAAAAGGAGTTTGTTTATTGTAGTCACTTGACTGAACTTATTCTTCTCTTTAGTTCCAAGTATAGTTTAGTTTTCAATATTCACTTTAGGTTGATTTGGTAGACATAAATTCCTTTAGGCAGTTAGCATCATGGAAAGATTTTCTTTCCACTTAACCTGACAAATAGTTTTCTCTGATATAATAGCTTAGGTTGGCATGTGTGTTCTTTTAGGAATTGGAATACCTTGTTCTAGGGCCTTCTGGCATTTAATGTTTCCATTGACAAATCAGCTATTACTCTAATGGGTTTTTCTCTATATGATTTCTGATTTTGATTTTATTTGCAGCCTTTGGTCATCTTTCTTTGTTCTATGCATTTAATATTTTAACTACATACTAAAGGATATTTTGTCTTCTGGTTATGTCTATTTGGTGGTCTGTGTGCTTCTTGTATCTGTATAAATAAGTCTTTCTTTGGTTTGGGGATGTTTCAGTCTATGAACTTGCTGAAACTCTAGTCTATATCATTACCCTAGGATTCTCCTCTTCCATTCATGCCTATAATTTGAAGATCAGGTCTTTTCATGGTGCTCCACAATTCTTGAGTGTACCTTTTCTGTGTCATTTGCTTGCTTGTATGGTTGCAAACCTTTGGGTTTTGTTTTGTTTAATTTTTTATGCTCCTTGCTGATGTGGTCTAATTCCTCTATTTTCTCTTCAACTTCTGATATTCTATTTATACTTGATCCACTCTTACTCCAAAATTTGCCCTTTTAACATGGCTACTGAGTTTTCAGTTCCATCTTCACCGCAACTTGAATATTCTCTTCAATATTTATATCTTTCCATTGAATTCAATATATTTTCATTGAATTAAACTGTCCTTGACATCTCATTCTATAGTATCTTTGTGTTTAAGGACACCACTCAGGCATTTACTGCTATTCTTTTCAAGTTCAATGAGCTATTTCTTTGTGTCTTCTTTAAATTTCTCTAATTTGGGGCTAAGTTTATGATTGTTCTTTTAACTTTTTTCTAAATTTCATCAGGTAATTTGCTTTGGAGAACATTTCTATAGAACTGGTGAAGAGGGTGGGGAGTGATGCACCCTTTTGGCTTTCATTGTGTTTGTGTTTTTGTAGGGAGACCTTAGCATATGGATTTCTCTCATTGACTGTGTATCTGATATGAGGTTTTAGGCTGCCTCGGTTTAGGTTGCTGTACCATCTATGAAACTAAAGCATGGCCTGAGGGTTGGGGAAGGGATAAACAGGCAAGGTTTTTGTGACTGTCAAAGCTGAATCTTTGCCCAGATGTGAGTCTTGGGAGTTAAGCCTAGTTGGATCGTGGCACAGGATGTCTGAGTATAACCTGGAGGTTGGAAGAGGCACAGGCAAGCTAAAATCATGAGAGTTGACAGCCTGGCAGCTCACGGCAAGGGCAACAGTTTCAGAAACTCTTGGTTCCCTGACCAGGGAAGCAAGAAGCACTTTGCTTTCTTATCTTACTCTAAATGAATGACTTTGCTTAAAGGCTGTACATAGGAGGTAGGAATTAGAAATCCAGGCCAGAAGTCTATTCCTTCTGGTGGACAGCTTTGGAACTGGATCTCTAGGATTTCATGGAAAATATGGATTATATCTATTCCCAAAGTTTCAGCTTTTTCTCTAAATGACACTAAGATATGTCTTTGGTGGGAAGGGAGGTAATACAGCAAAGACTAGAATGTACCTCTAGGTGGAAATGCACTGCTGTGGCTATTACTAATTTTCAAATTAATACAATAGTTTGGGTCTATGACCATGTGAAGGGACCACCCCTCAGGAAGGTGAAACAAGGCCTGGGAAGGCAGGCTCACCTTAAGCTACACTGAAGTGATTATCCTTTCATTGAGGTAATGTCCTTTTCCTTCTGGGAACTCCTACCCCATAGCACATTCTCGTAGAGACCAGAGCCATGCTGCTTCACAGATCAGTCAACTCCTTGAATTACTCAGCACAACGACTCCCTTTCTTCTTTCTCCATCGGTCCTATGCATGCTTGCCTAAGACCGTGGACTTCCTTCAAGCCCTGCTTCCTAGCGTGTGGCTGCTTCCACTTCACTTGTCTGTCATCTGTGCAAGTTGAATTTCTTATTCTTTCTCCTTCTTTGGGAAATTGCTGAGGTTTACAGCTTAATTGCCTTCATGTTTTTCTTTTAACCTCTAATAAAACTGTTCTCATACTTAAGAAAATAAAAAGGAAAGAAAAGAAAAGGAAAAGGAAAAGAAAGAAAGTTCCCTTAGATTAAAAGTACAAAAATACTTTTCTTTATTTCTGGGAAAATAATGCAAATGAAACATTTCTGAGAAATAATAATGCTTTATTAGGCTCTTGTATGTCTGTACTAATATTAATTCATTAAACAAATTTTAAGGTACATATTAAATATAAGAATTTATTGACATTAAGGATAAAGTAGAGAACAAGGCAAACATTTTATGTACTTTTATCCTAGTTAGAAGGTCAGAAATAAACATATACATAGAAATAATATTTTACATTTGAAATTAAAAGTCAGTTTTAATTAAGTGCCCCCAGAAAATGCTATATTAAGAGTTGGGGATATATATTTGCAGATGGCAATAATTATAAGAATAGAATTAAGTTTTCTTGCTTTAGAATCAGTTGCATTGCTTTTTCTTTATCAATGCAAGTTCTCTGTGAAACAGACAGCAATGTACCAAGAGAAAGATTGACAATATTACAATAAGCATTACTGAGAGTTGAAGGGGATGGGGACATTAGCTAGAAAATGCTGTCAGTCTCTAGGAGCTGAGCCTAGCTCCAGGCTGAAGCTAGGACCTCAGTATTCCTGCCACGAGACACCGAACTTGCGATGATGTCATAAGTTCTGCAGCAGATTCTCTCCGGAGCTGATAGCGGCACCGCAGATTCCCAACAGCTGATTTCAGCTTTCTAGGAGCAGAAAGGCGAGCCGGCCCTGGTAAACCTGTGAAGTATGGAACAGTGGGGATGACAGATTCGTGCTGTGTTGAGCTGTTAAATTTTGGTTAACTTGCTACAGTGTGATAGAAGAATAAGCTATCCTGCTTCCCAAGAAATTAAGAAATAAAAACGAAAATCATGTCAGACCTCTAACTCCAACACCCACTGTATGTCACTGTCACCTGTAGTCTTCTTTATGTAGAGACCCTGGTAGACTTTCTAGGTTATGCTGAACGTCCTATTCCCTTAGAATCCAATAGTTTACTATGATACTCCTTCAATGTGTTTAAATCTTATTCTGCAAGAATTGTAATAACTGGTAATATTATTTATTATTAGTGCTGTTTTGTTGTTGTTTTTTCAGGACAGGGTTTCTCTGTATAACAGCCCTGACTGTTCTGGAACTCATTATGTGGACCAGGCTGGCCTCTATCTCAGAGATCTGCCTTCTTCTGTCTCCCAAGTGCTGGGACTAAAAGTGTGCACCACCACTGCCTGGCTCTTAGATAATATTATTGCACTGAAGAGTTACACATTCCAATGTAGCATATGTGGACATTTAATTTCTTTCCAGTATTTACTAACTTTCACATAAACTAAATACTTAGGAAACTTCTTAGCCTGAGGGATAGGCACATTTTCATGAAAAGATTGTCTATGTCTTAGATAACAGCAAGGTTCCCTGTATTTGCATAGCTTTACCTTTGAAAGCAGAACACAGCTTCCTATACTACCCCAAGTCACTTCCGTTTCCCAAGATACAACTCCTCTGCAAGTGTTCTAGTGAGAGTACACTGCCCCAAGTCATTAGTAATAACTTTTTAACAAGATCCCAAGTAGTCAGTGAGCCCAGCTTCCATCTGCGTTTCTTTCCCAGTTAATCTGATCAACCTTTCATAAATCAAAGTCAGAAGCTGAAGGTGAAAGATAGGCTTCGTGTCTCTTAGCATTGCCACACTTATTCTTACACGTGCATCATCATGCCCGTTACTGAACACATCCTTAGACTAGAGGCTTTGATCTCAAACTATGAGATGCAAAGCCTGCATACATTAGAAGCCTATTATTCACAATATGCTGGCAACTTTCTCATAAATATGTTGTTCAAGTACAAAGCAAAAAATCTGAAGCATGCATTGCAAGGATATTTGCATTAAAATTCAAGAGAATTAACTCATTTCTTATATCTGCAAATAGCATAGCTTATCTGGCTTTGTAGTTACATTTTCCTGGCATTGACCAACTTGAAGGTCTTAATTAAAGTGACCCATTATACAAGACTTTAAAAATCAAACTGATAATTTTGTATTCTAAACAGCATATTGAAACAATGAGATAGGATTACATATATTTCTTATAGCCATTGCCAGTATCACGTTGAATCATTTGAGAAGAAATTTCCAATGTGTCTCTACTGAAACCTCTTATCTTGTTCCAGCATGCTTCCTTCACCAATGTTTACCATGCAGGAAGCAAAGGGCTGGACATGTTAGGAAACTCTGTGCCTTGCTCACTTCCCTAATTATTAACAAATATTGTTCTTCCAGTATCAAAAATTCATTTCTGAAGTCATAATTAAAGGACTAACAAATATAATGGTTTTTCTCTAGTAATGGAAATAGTCAAATAATGTTTGGTGGTGCAAGTCCTTATTAGAAGCACAGGACCCTATTCTAGAGAACAACATGGAAATGGCCTAGAAAGAGGTGATAGGAAGAAGTTTTACCATTTTTATTGTTTTTAATGGATTTTAAGCATGAAATATCAAAATTAACTTTTTTCTAAAAAAAAATCTTGAGAAAAAAAGCCAGTTTTTATTCATTAGCAGAGGAAGTCTCAGATTCGCCCAAGACAGAGGTGGTGACTGGATGCATAACGCCCAGAGAGCTTTTCTAAATACAATTGGAGGTTGGGCCACTTTCCCTCTAGTGCACAGTTAAACTATTTATGCGATGTGCAACAATCTAAGCATTCCCTGGTTTCTTGATACAGGTTGTTATCATTGGAATGTGCTTATGATTATAGCCCTTTTTATAGTTTTCTTGTAAAGAGTGTTTTTTATTTTTGAAATTATAAAACAATTACATTATTTCCATGTCTTTTTCCTCTCTCTAACCTCTCCCATATATCCCTACTGTCCCTCAGATTCATGTCTTTTGTTTTTGTTTTGTTTTGTTTTTCAAGACAGGGTTTCTCCGTGAAACAGTCCTGGCTGTCTTAGAACTCATTCTGTAGACCAGGCTGGCCTTGAACTCAGAGATCCACTTGCCTCTGCCTCCCGAGTACTGGAACTAAAGGCGTGCGCCACCACCACCCTGCCCATGTCACTCTTTAACTGCTGCTACATATGTGTGTGTGTGTGTGTGTGTGTGTGTGTGTGTAACAACATATATATGATGTATAAGGTATATGCTATATCATATATGTGTATGTATATATGGGGGTGCATTGCATATATATGTATATGTATACATATAAATATCAGAATACCTGCTCAATCCATATAATGTTGCTTTGTGTCTATGCTCTCAGAGCTGACTACTCGGTACTGAATAACCAATTGGAAAGCTCTTCTCCGAGAAAGACTTTCAACTGCTCTCAGCATTCCTTAATTGCCTCTATTTGTTTTTTGTAGAAATAATTTTGCTTATTCTGGACGTGTTTTCAGATTATAGAAATCCTAGATGCCTCAAACCCTGGTGATTCTAATTAAATTGGGGCAAAGTCCAGTTAAAAATATGTGTCTATTTTACTTAGTAATAGAACTAGGACTTTATCTTTAGAGGATACACCTCTTACAGATTTTAAGTTTATGGATCCCAAGTAAGATAAGTACAAAAGTGTTTTTCTAGCCTTGATGAGTATCACAATCTCTTGGGAGAATGTGGTAAGATACGCGACGTTCCCACCCCTCTCAGACTCCAGGCAGTCTGTGATTCTGACCCTCCAGGAGATTCGGCCACACACTAAAGTTGGAAAACCACTGTAGTAAGGCCTTGTTGTCAAGTTACAACTTTCTTTATTTAGCGTAAGCAGTTGAAAAACCCAGGAACCCATAAAACGTAGACTGTGGCTCAAGAGTATTAGGATAAGATCTTAAGAATTTATACTTTCCGTAAATACTCAGCAAACACATGTGCTATTGTCCACAGACCCTATTTTGACTTGCAAGACAGAAGCTGGGTCCATGGTTTATATCACTAAATACAGCACCTTCCCACAAGCCAATGCAAATTAAAATTTTTCCACTTTTAACAGCATCTGCCTTGGAGATATTAAAGTGACTGCTGTATTTCATCATAGCTAGCTCTAAGCAATTGAAGTTTCTCTGAACTTTGAGCGACCTGGATGCCAGAGCTTGGCTGCACCTAATTGAAGACACTTTCCTGAAAACTGAAAAATGAGATCATTTCAGTCAAGTGCACACAGAACTGTGGACTCCTCCTGTTCTCTCCAGAGTGCCAGTTTTCCATGCTTAACACACTATAAACTCCCTTCCTCTAGCAGAGGAACAGCTGGCTCTTCTCCACAGTAAGTGATGCCTATGAATTCCCTCATTGGCACATATTTTCTTACCTGGACATTTGGTGTCTGGATTTCGATTATAGGTGCTGTTACACTCCTACAAACTTTGTTTTGTTGATAACACCAGATTTCAAATACTATTTCAGAAAATTCTTATTTATCTGTCATGCCATTATCAATAATGCCTTCCCAGAAAGCCTGTTTGCTCCAAAGCGTTCTGATTCTAATCTCCCATTTGTTGAAAGTTTCCAAAACCTTTCAACTGGAGAAATGACAGTCATCTGTGTGTGCCAATGCCTGTACTTCTGGTACACACCTGTCCACTGGCTGGTCATTTGCTGTTTTCATTCTCTTCACTATAAAGGGATTACTTTGAAAGTACAGGGACACATTTTGCTGTGTTGTAGCGAGTATTTTTTATATCTGAAATTCTCCACTGAATTGAAATGTTGAATATACCATGCAGTGGAAAAGCAGACCAGCGATACAGATGATACGGGAGAAAAGGGTGGTCCTGAGAACATAGGAGTGTGAACTAACCTAATGTGCATGGGAAGACCAAAGCAGACACAGAATATGAAGACATCAAAGTCTTCAAGGGAGCTAAGAAGAATTCTCTCCGGAGTCCCTAGCATCAGATCACCTAAGCCTCCAGTGTCTTTCCAACTCTTCAAGTCTGTATTGCAACCATAGAATTTGCTTACATAGTCCCCTGTGCATCCTATAGCAAGTAAATCTGACCGCCATTCACAGCATTGTGGTAGACTAAAAGTTTAAAGTCCAGTGGGTGCCATAATACCTAGAGATGATAGATATACTAATCATTTTTAAAATAGCTCAAAGCCAAGCACACATCAGAAGCTAACCATACTTTATTGAAGAAAAAAATGAATTTACTAAAAAAAATAAAACCCCAGTGCTGGAGAGCTCTAAAGAAATGATTTTCCTGGGACATTTGTCAATAAATGGCTTTATTTTCTAAAGACCATTTGGGGAAAAGTTCAGTGTGAGAAAAGCTATAGTTCCTTTGGGCAAGTCAAACAAAAAATAACCTGCTTCTGAAACAGGACGATGTAAAAGAACCAGCTGTGTCTGCCTCTACTTTAGGTGAGAGAAATGTCCTCCTGAGGCCCAGCTGCAACCTGGTAGGTTTGTCTTTAAATCGACATGGCAAATTTTCATTTCAACTGTAATATAGACTTAGACGCACATATATGTGCATTGTAGGGTTTTTTATGTAGGTAGTTATGATTGCTTATGACTTTTCAAGATTACTACTTACCCTCATCTCTTCTTCTTCTGTATTTATCTCCTCCCATCCCTAATTAAAGTCTCCTGTTCTCTCATTTTCTTACTGGATCACTTTTATTCTCTATTCCCCTCCCTTTTGTTCCCCCAGCCCAAACTCCACCCCAGTAATGGTCCATTTTTGCCTTCTTTATTTCTGTAGCTACTCCAGGATATGAACTCAAATTTGAAATTTGGAGCTAGGAGCTTCAGAGCAGAGAACATGTAGTATTTGTCTTCTTGGACCTGCTTTAGCTCACTCGATATGATCTTTTCTAGTTCCACCCATTTACTTGCAAAGTTCTGTATTTAATTTTATTTACAGCTGACTAGTATCCCACACTCTATATGGACCACATTTCCTTTGCTCATTCATCAGCTGAAGGCCATTTGGATTCTTTCCATTTCCTAGATACTGTGAACAGAGCAGCAATGAACATAGCTGAGCAAGTATCTGAAAAGTAGGATGTCAAGTTCTTTGGGCATATATCAAGAAGTAGCACAGCTAGGTCATCTGGTACATTTATTTTTAGTTACTTGAGAATACTCCGCCATGATTTCCAGAGTAGCTGAACCAGTTTGCAATCCCACCAACAGTGAATGCAATACCCTTTTCCCACATATGCTCCTCTAGAATCTGCTGATCATTGATCTCTAACCATCACCACTGGAGTAAGGGGAAATCTCACAGTCATTCTGATTTCCATTCCCTAATCACTAGGGATGATGAATATCTTTTAGAGATACCTTTTAGTCATTTTTATTCTTCTTATGAGAACATTGTGCCACTGACACATTTTCCAAATATGTCTTTTTCATTCTTTGGGGTTTTTTTGAGTTCTTTATAGATTCTGAATATTAACCCCATGTCATATGTATAGCTTAGTATATTATCTCCTCTTCAGATGACTAATTGTTTCTTTAGCTTTACGGAAGCTTTTCAGTTTTGTGAAGCCCAACTTGTCAATTGTTGGCTTTAATTCCTAAGCAAATGGAGTCCTATGCAGAAATTTCTTTCCTACACCCATATCCTGTAAGGTACTGCCTAGGTTTTCCTCTAGCAATTTCAAATTTTCAGGTTTTGTATTTATATCTTCATCATTTGTTTACTGTACAAGGTGATAGATACAAATCTAGTTTTAGTCTTCTGCTTATAGCCACCCAGCTTCCCAGCACCATTTGTTGAAGATTCCCTTCATTTCTCCAGCATAGGTTTGGGGTATCTTTGCCAAATATTAAATGACTGACGTTGTGTGTATTCATTTTGCCCAAAAACGTTTTGTTTTAATTTCTTTTAAAAGCAGAAAAAAAGTTGAGCACATAGTAATTAATCTAAATTGTATTTATTTTATAACAACACAATTGTAAAATATAGCTATGTCTACATTTTTATGAGGGTGGTTCAAAGAGATAAAATGTGCAGAGATGGCAAATCTAATGTTATAGCAGTTTGAACCTGGAATTCAATAAGATATGTTCTATCATAAATCCACTACCCTTAAGAAGGAAATACATAATCTAACATCAAGGAGATAGGAGATCACATCAAGCAAATGGAAGCTCCCAGGTAAGACCTCCTCAAACATTTTGACTGAAACCAGTCAAAATCAGCAAAGTCACATAGCAAATCCATAACTGTCAATAGAAGTGAATATTGCAGAACACTATGGTGGCTTCAAAGAAATGGCTCCCAAGAGGATTGGCATTATTAGGAGGTGTGGTCTTGTTGGAGGAAGTATGCCACTGTGGAGGCGGGCTTGAGGTCTCATATATGCTCGAGCCATATCCACTGAAACAGATCACTTACTGTTCCTGCAAGTCAACAAGTAGACCACCTGACTACTTTTCCGGCATGTCTACCTACATGCCACCATGTTGCACCATGATGATAATAGACAAAAACCCCGAAAATGTAAGTCACCCTAATTAAATGTTTTTTTTTCTTTATAAGAATTGTTGTGGTCATGGTCTTTCTTTTTTTTCAATATTTATTCAATCATTTATTTTTAAAATATAGCAAAATAAAACTTAACAAGATAAAACAAAAACCATCACACTGAAGATGGACAAGGTACACCAACAGAAGGACAAAAGCCTAAGAAAAGGTCTGAGATTGAGAGACATACTTGTTTTCATACCCAGGAATCCCATAAAAAAGTTAAACTGGAAGCCATAATATATACAGTGGGAATTTCTTTTCAACCATAGAATTTCATCCATTAAAAGTTATTTTACTTTTAAGAAATGCCTATAATGCTGTTTTTAAAGCAATGAGAATTATAATCATATTTTATTAGCTAGAATCATATAAAATTGCCACCATTCAATGATTTCTACTTACAAAAGTAGGAATTTCTTTTTATTAGATTAAAATATATTTTTTTCAAGCCTTTCAGTAACCACAGGAAATATGGCAGACATAGATACTCTTTCACAGAGGGGAGAAAGTTAAATGCTAGGTGACGTATTTTTCTTCACAGCTAAGTGAAGTAACACGAGTAAAATTTGGTTTGGGGAATACTAACACAGTATTTACCAATTTACACCTTGTTTTCTTGTACAAATACTTGTAACTAAGTATTTATTATCTGGTCATGGTGTTTCTTCATAGCAATAAAAACCCTAACTAAGATAGCACCACCCTCAAAACAGAACAACCACCATCGTTATCAAATAAATTGTGCCTGGTTGTAAAAGGCTATCATACTGGGCCTAGTGACTGCGGATCTCAGAAGTCCCTGTACACGATTTCAAAGTCCAGCCACTTCTCTCAGCCATTTGTCCATAGTTTTTGCTCTAAAATGATGTGGCGTTGAGGTCTCAGAAAATACTGGAGTACATAAACTATAGAAGGCAACAGAGTGGTTCCATCTGTGATGTTATTTATAAAGGCAACATCATCAATGCTAGGTGATGGCTTTCTATTGCCGCTGCTTTGGGGATGGCCTTTGCTTATGTGACACCTCACTCATGCCCTGTGAGTAAGCCCAATAAACACTTTAGGTCACAAGGTTAAATTCTAGGGGAATCATTGTTCTTGTCATTGGGAACTTATGAGAAGGAAGTAGAAGTTCTTTATTTATCCTCAAGGAAGGAATTCTCACAACACTGAGTCTACCCAGCATCAGAGGGACCAGTCTGCTGACTGAACATATGAGCACTCATACAATCTTTTGGTCTTAAGTCATTGAGTTTGGAGGTGGTTTGTGATTCAGTCATAACATACTGATACAGGGAGTGAATGGAAACAAAACTTTCTGGCATGTAACTAAAGCAGAAAAAGTAAAATTCTGCAGCTAGGACCATGGAAGATTAAATACATTTATCTTATTGTTTCATGTGGGAACTATAGAGGAAATTTATTGAAGTAATGGTGGCTATAATTTTTGCAATGGATGAAGAATGGTTGTAGGCTTAATAGAAACGTTAAACCCCCAATAGTATCACAAAAAAATCTTCTCTAGATACATTATAACAAAAGAGTAAAATATCAAAAACAAAACATAGAGCACACATGAAGTAAAGAAAGATTAATAAAAAGTTGGTAAGAAACCTAAGGCAAGTCACATAATACCTGGTGTAGCAGCTATAGAAAAGAAAATACCTGATAAAGTCTACCAGTTCCTTAAATTCTCTCTGATCATGTGAACTGAAAGTATTTTGTCTGCCTTCTTATTTTCTATGCCACTATTTGAAAACCTAAACTCTTTAAAAATTCAGGCTCTTTCTTCTAAAATAAAAAATAATATAAATTCTTTATTACTTTAAGAGGGAAGAACCAGATCACAGTCACAATCTAGACAAAGCAAAACCAAACTCCATAAATAGCTCAACCTACAGTTAACCTCAGAGTTACTTATGATCTCCTGAGCTCCTCCCAGGAGCTTGGGTCTTTCTGCAGCTCTGCCCTCTGCAGCACACACAGCTTGTTTTCTAGGTTGAAGCTGGCTCCACCAAACCACTGCTGCTGTTCTTGGTGGTCATCACAGATCCCAAACTGCTGGAGTCCCTTTCTGCAGCTGGGTTTCACTTTTACCAATAGCCTCTCCTGGACTCTCATCAGGAACTCCAGCCCTGCCACACAGTGCCAAGCCTCGGCTGCTCTCCATGACCTTTTCCTGCCTTCAAAACCAGTACTACCTGGGTGACTCTTGCGCTATCAAGTTCAGCTGCGAATACAAGGTAGACGCTTTGGCCAATTCTAAATCACAGCTTCTATGTGCTGACTTTCAGGACACACTTTCCAGAAGATTTCTCTTCAATGATGCTGATCTCTCCTTAGTCATGGCTGATTCTTCAATCCCAGCTGACCAGCATCCATTGTCCCAGCAAAGCAAAGATTTTACTGTAATGGTTCTGTTCTCTTGTTAATCACAGCTGATTCTTCATCTCCAGATGACCAGACACCACAAATTTTAAACACAAAAGGTCCAGTAGAATATTTGTTTCCCTCTGAAATGTCACATCATCTGCATCATCTGCACTGCTCTCAACATTGTCTTTCAAGGTCCCATAAAATAGCTCACTCAACACTCAATGACTTCTCTACACCAAAGTTCCAAAGATCTTTCATAATCCTCCCCAAAACAACATAGTCATGTCTATTCCAGAACTTCCCCACTACCTTGGTGCCAATTCGTCTTGCTTAGAGTTTTTATTGCTGCAATGAAACACCATGACCAAAAAGCAAGTTGAGGAGGAAATGGTTTATTTGACTTATATTTCCACGTTGTAGTCCATCACTAAAGGAATTCAGGATAGAAATTCAAACAGGGCAGGAAGCTGGGAGCAGGAGCTGATGCATACGCCATGAAATGATGCTGCTTCCTGGCTTGCTCATCCTGACTTGTCCAGCCCTTTTTTCCAATAGAACTAATGACGACCAACTCAGGTATGGCACCACCTACAACAGGCTGAGCCCTCCCACAACAATTACTACTTAAAAAAAAATGCCCTATAGCTGAGTCTTACAGAAGCATTTTTGCAGTTGAGATTCCTTCCTTTCAGGTGACTCTAGCTTGTGTCAAGTTAACATAAAACTGGCAAAGACAACAGGAAACATAAGCAAATGTCTTATTTGAATTAAATTGTTTTTCCCACACTTTGACTACCACTGAGTACACTGACATATTTTGTTTCTGCTTAAAGTTGAAAATTAAATGCCCACATCACTCCTCACAGAAATAGAAAAAAAAATTCTGAAATTCATGTAGAACTGCCCAAGATAGCCAAATAATCTCTGAGTGGAAGAAAAGCATTGCTGCAGTGATTACCACTACAGGTTTCGAGATATATTACAGAGTTATACTCATTAAAACAACATGATATTGTCACAAAAGTAGACACCAAGACCAATTGAACAAATTAGAAAACCAAAATATGAATGCACACAACTATAGCTGTCTGACACTTGACAAAGATGCCCAAAACACACATTGAAAACAGACAGCGTCTTCCATAAACAGTGCTGGGGAAGCTCCATGTCCACATGCAGGAAAAGAGGCTCTGTAACTGTCATCTTGCACAAAAGTAACTTCAAATGGGTTTTCAACTTCACCATGAAGTCATAAACACTAAAAATGCCTAAAGGAAACCTGGCCAGTGTTCTCCAGGATATGTGTGTAGGAATGAAGTTTCTGAATAGGACCCTATTTACCCAGAAGTTAAGGCCCACAGTTCACAATTAGACTTCACAAGTCTAGGAAGCTCCTGTGTAGAAAAGGAAACAATCAGCTAAGAAAAGAGCAAGCCCACAGAATTAGCGGGAATCTTTGCCTGTTCTATACCTGATAGAGGATTAGTGTCTAGAATATATGAGGATCTCCAAAAACAAAGAGACAAATGATCAAAAATCAAAAAACCCAATTAAAAATGGGCTAAGTAATTGAACAGAGAACTTGCAAAAGAAGAAATGAAAATGGCAAAGGAATATCTCCCCCAAAAAGTTTATCATTCTAACCAATTAGGGAAATGCAAATTCAAGCTACTTTGAGATTTCATGCTACCCTTGTGTAGAGGATGAAGATACAAACACAATGGACAGCAATGACTGGTGAGCTTTGTGGAGAAAGGAGACCCTCACTCACTTTTGGTGCCATTGCAAACTGCTGCAGTCACCCTAGAGAATCCTCAAAAAGCAATCAATAAGTCTACCACATGACCCAGATATACCACATCTTAGCATATGCCCCAAAGACTCAGCATCCTACCCCACAGATGGTGCTCAACCATGTCCATTGTTGATCCTACTCACAATGGCGAGTAGATGAAAACCACCAAAATGTCCTGGATATGTGGCTAATGAAATAGATCACATAACCACAACGTGTCATGAAATTTACAGATAAATATATGGAACTATAAAATAGTATATCACGTGAGGTAACCCAGAGTTAGAAAGACAAAACCTGCCTGTTCTCTGTTATTTGTGGTTCCTAGTTCTGAATATTTAGATGTGAGTATATAATTTGCAGTGGCTTCAGAAACCAGGGGTCTTAGTTAAAATTACTATTGCCATGATGAGACACCGTAACCAAAACAACTTGGGGAGGAAAGGGTTTATCTCACTCAGAATTCCTTATAACAGTTCACCATAAAAAGTAGTGAAAGCGGGAATTCACATAGGGCAGGCACCTGGAGGCAGGAGCTGATGCAGAGGCATGGAGGGGAACTGCTTTTTGCTTTGCTTCTCATGCGTCACTCAGCCTGCTTACTTACAGAACCCAAGACCACCAAGCCAGGGAGAAAACCACCCACAATGGACTTAGCCTGCCTCCATCAATCACTAATTAAGAAAGTGCCCTACAGTCGGATCTTAGGGAGGCATTTTCTCCATTGAGGCTCCCTGCTCTCTGATGACTCTAATTGTGTTAAGTTGACATAAAACTCATCAGTATAACAAGGAAGTAAAATGAGAGCAAGAAGAGGAAGTCCAGAAAGGAGGGTAGTAGGACTTGAGTACTGTCAAGGACAAAATCAGAAAATAAGGGAAGGTCTTCAGGAGGAGGAAAAGGAAGAAGGGTAACAGAGAGCCAGATATCTATCTAACAAAACCTTAAGCATGAGACACAAGAAGCCTCTTTCCTGAGTGGTTGATCAGGGGAGTTCAAGAGGCCCCCTAAACACAAAGGCTATTGTTATTGTTACTTCTGAGAATCTGAAGGTAAGGCCCTACTGCAGAAGACAGCGCATCCTTCAAACGGAGAACTTGGAGGAACCAAACTGGAAATGTCCTAGAAGCCTCCTCCCTGAAGAGAGACTCTCACAGTGTCGGAAGATGTACAGGCTGCTAAGGGAAAGGATCAATTAGTAGTCCTGTCTTTTGCAAAGCCTGCCAACCACAAAAACGACTAAACTAATAAGATCCCAAGAATGGTGCAATGGTGGCATTTTTATCTTGGGGACAACTATCAGCAGTCTAATTGGACTCAATAAGAAAGAATTCACACCTGGAACTATTAACCTAGACAACTACTCTTGAATCAAAATGTCATAGATCTGAGAGAAAAGCATATGTTCATAAACCAACATAATCTCTAACTGCATTCTAAATACTCATCCTCATGCCCACAGATAAGTATAGCTCCATTCCTTATTAATGTAGTTTCCTTTTGTAACAGAAGGAGACCATTAGGGCATCTACAACTGGCCCTAATGCATAGAATAAGTTAGTGAGGGACACCCAATATCAGTGATACATCTTCATTGCAGCATCTACACCTGAGACTCAGGAGAAATTGCTGAATCAGGGAGAGGGCTTAGACAGAAAGATTTCAAGTGCCAGAGATCCATGGCTTCTGCTGTTAGCTAATGTCCCCAGATATTTCTGACTGCCTAAACGAGATCAAAATAATGACCACACCAGTTGACATGTGATGTAGACAGCAGAATTCCACATGGTCTCTACCTTAGTTTAAGAGCTGGCAGTGGTCAAAGGCCATTGAAAGAGAGATCATTTTCCTTCCACATAGTTTGTGCAATCCCAAGTGGCCATCCCTGGACACATGTACATACAAGCAAAGCTAAATGTGTGTGTGTGTGTGTGTGTGTGTATATATAATATGTGTGTGTCTGTGGTGTGTCTTGTGTACATATTTGTATGCACAGGTATATGCAAATAACAATAATAAATAACTAAAAAGACTAAGCAAATAAATAATTAAACAAGAATAAGGAACTTGAGAGAGGAAGCAAGAGACAAGCTGAAGGAGGAAGAAAGGAGCCGAAGACAAGGAGTGATGTGGGTGCACAGTACACAAGAGAAGTTTGCAAAAGAATTATAATAAGAAAGCCAAAAGTTTCCCAAGAAGAAAGATAATTTGAATATTATCTTTTTTATAAAGCTCAATCACATGGACAAACTTTTCTTACAACCATCACTTAACTCCCCTTTAGTAATCTTTAGAATAAGCACATTTATAAACCAAAAGCTTAGGGAAATTTTACAATAACTACAAATTATCAGATTTTTTTTAAAAAAAAGGTAAGACAGTGAGAGATTTAGAAGTAACTATACAAGCCTCTAAGTCCCACAAGTACCTAAACTAATTCATCAGTTTAACATACTCACTGCATAAGCACAGCACAGAGGAACCTAAAAACAATGCTACTGAATAGTCTACTATCTAGGAGGGGAGCAGGATGAAGCAAGAAAATGAGAAAAAGTTGCAAGATTCATCACATCAGTGAAGCCAATTTCTGAACAGTGCTGGGGAGAAAGATCCATTCCCACAGCCTCCCAGACATATGTTTTGAAGGTTTTGGGGGTGATGTGCTGTATCTCAGGGCTTTGAATAATAGTTTCAAGCAAAAAAAAAGGAGGGGGTTTCCAAGTTAGACACAGCTGACCACAAAGACAAGCTAATGAGCTCGCCCACTTCCTAGATGCTTTGTTTGAGGCTTAACGTTCTCACCTATGGAGGATTTTACTGTATTTTGAACATCCTAGGCTCTTTATTAACCACATGCTCAGAAAACACAAATGAAGTTTGCCAAGGCTTCTGCTGTGCAAGTTCTTCTCATGTAAACTTCATAGCTGGATGAGTCACCTCGGACTGACTAAATGTAAATGCAAAGAGCTGAAATGGAGTGCTTGGATGAGCTGAGTGATCCTTTTCCTGAAGCATTAAGGAGTAAATGCTCTTAAAAGAGACACAAGCATACTCCTTTAACACACATTCACTCTATCAAATGCTGAGAATATCACTTGTACGTTTTTGTTTACATTCAAACAAAATGTAACATGGGTTGTTTTTATTGGTTACCTAGTGAATTTCATAAGGATGCTTCATAAATTTCTATAAAGCATTGTGAACTTGTCCCTCATGTCCCGCATGCTCTCCACTCTTCTCATTCTCTTGTTAGTCACCTTCATTTTCCTGAACAACTATACTTCTACTTTCATAGCATAGGTAATTTTGTCTTCTCTTTTCCATAATTTGAAACTCTGGTACACCTTCCATCCTCCTTTTGAAAAATTACACTTCAGTAGATACTGCACCAGAGACAATTTTTTTTCTTTTTCTTGCCTCTGTCACTGTGTGTCACACTTCCATTCAAGCCACAGGTGCACTTCAGAAAGTCTAAGTCTATTCCTTAGTCATAGTTCTAAATAACAATAACAAACAAAACCTCCCATGTAGACCAAGAAGCTTTTTCCTGTTATATCTTTCTCTTTTTTCTCAAAGATGAGTAGAAGGCCTAAAGAAATTACTTCCTGCATTTCCAAGCTTGTAGTGTTAGTGTTTATGTTTCCAGGAACATGTATGACAGTACTTAGACTGGAAGAACAACTTTAATACATATAATCTAGTAAAGATCTGGAACCTTCTGACCGGGAGAAGATCTTCACCAACCCCTCATCAGACAAAGGTCTGATCTCCAAAATATACAAAGAACTCAAGAAACTAGACACTAAAACTCTAATTAACCCAATTTAAAAAAAACGGGTTACTGAACTGAACAGAGAATTCTCAACAGAAGAAGTTCGAATGGCCAAAAGACACTTAAGGTCATGCTCAACCTCCTTAACGATCAGGGAAATGCAAACCAAAACAACTTTGAGATACCATCTTACACCTGTCAGAATAGCTAAACTCAAAAACATCAATGATAGCCTATGTTGGAGAGGATGTGGAGTGAGGGGAACACTCATCCATTGTTGGTGGGAATGTAAACCTGTGCAGCCACTGTGGAAATCAGTGTGGTGGTTTCTCAGGAAACTGGGAGTCAACCTCCCTCAGGACCCAACAATTCCACTCTTGGGAATATTCCCAAGAGATGCCCTATCATACTACAAAAGCATTTGTTCAACTATGTTCATAGCAGCACTATTTGTAATAGCCAGAACATGGAAACAACCTAAGTGCCCCTCAATAGAAGAACAGTTAAAGAAGGTGTGGAGCATATACACATTAGAGTTTTACTCAGCGGTAAAAAGCAATGACATCTTGAATTTTGCATGCAAATGGATGGAAATAGAAAACGCTTTACTGAATGAGGTAACCCAGACCCAAAAAGAGGAATATGGTATGTACTCACTCATAAGTGGATTCTAGCCTTAATTAAAGGTCGTTGAGCCTATTATTCGTGATCCTAGAGAAGCTAAATAAGAAAGTGAACCTGAAGAAAGTCATATAGTTATCCTCCTGGGTATTGGAAGTAGACAAGATTGCCAGGCAAAATTGGGTGCACGGGGGGGGAGGGGGGAATTGGTGGTGGATGTAAGGGGAGTTGGGTAGAGAGAAGGGAGAAGGGGAGGATTCGGGATAGTTTGGGGAAATTTCGGGATAGTTTGGGTGGGATGGAGGAAGGATGGATATGGGAGTAGGGAAGTAAATATCTCAACTAAGGGAGCCATTTTAGGGTTTGTAAGAGACTTGATTCTAGAGAGGGTCCCAGGTCCAAAGAGAGATCCCCAGATTGTTCCCTGGGCACCAGAGGAGAGGGTGTGTGAACTGGCCTCATCCCATAATCATACTGATGAATATTTTGCATATCACCATAGAACCTTCATCTGACGATGGATGGAGATAGAGACAGAGTATCACATTGGAGCACTGGACTTAGCTCCCTAGGTCCAAATGAGGAGCAGAAGGATGGAGAACGTGAGCAAGGAAGTCAGGATCACAAGGGGTGTGTCCACCCACTGAGACGGTGGGACTGATCTAATGGGAGCTCACCAAGGCCAGCTGGACTGGGAGTGTTGAAGCATGTGATCAAAACGGACACTCTGAACGTGGCTGGAAATGAAGGCTCACTGAGAAGCCAAGGACAATGGCATTGGGATTTAATTCTACTGCATGGACTAACTTTGTGGGAGCCTGGTTTGTTTGGATGTTCACCTTTAAAGACCTGTATGGATGGGGGAGGACCTTGGACTTCCCATGGGGCAGGGAACCCTGACTGCTCTTCAGACTAGAGAGGGAGGGGGAAGTGGAGAGGGGGAGGTGGGGAGGGGGAGGGAAAAGGGAGGCGGGGAAGAGGTGGAAATTTTTAATAAATAAATAAATAAAAGATCTGGAAGAAAAAATCAATACACACATGCACATACACGCACCCCTCACACACACACATACAGCTCTCTTTTTCAGTATTATTAAAAAAAAAAAAACAGAAGCCCGTATTTAAATTAGGGGATATGGGTTTTAAGCTGAGAATCTATCTAACCTTGAAGGTGGAAACCACATAGACCTGCAACAGTATTACTTGCTCAGCATAATCAGCTGAGGAAGAAACAAGCTGTGGCTATAAACTACAAAGAACTCCGTGATGAGAATGCAGCTCAAGATAAACATCAAAAGAGAATTGCAGGATCAAGAAATTATACAAAAGAGACGTTATTGATTTCATGGAGATACCAATGAAAAGAGATCGCTCATGAGCCTATCAATTCTTCTACATTCCTTTTAATGGTTCCCGATCTGGGCTTTTAGCATATCTCCACATATACATCATAATCCCTTGAAGGATCTTTTCTCTTCCAAGGCTCCAAACTTCTTAACTGCTATGGCGACTTGAGACATTCCTGCTGTAGAAGCTTTAGTGGCTTCTCATTGTCTTTAAGAAAAACTCAGTCTACTCACTGTCAAATTCAGGGCAACTCTTATTTTGCTCCCTACTGACTAGTGCTCATGGTATGGGAAGGTACTCTGCGCCACCAGAAGAGAAAGGGAAATACAAGCCCAGCCTCACAGCTGCCAGTCCACAATGGTGACCTGCCTGCAAGACACACTGGCACAATTAAGGCACAACAACTCTCTGATTGGAATTAAGGCCCACTCCGTGAGATGGAATCCATGCTTGACACTGCCCAGGTGACTAAGAACCTGAGACTACATGGGTCACAAACCTAGAGGGAAAAATAAACATTGTTGTTCTGCTAAAGGAACATAGCAAATAAAATGACTCCTAGTGATATGATGCTATACTGATAAGGTAGTGCCTTGCTCATTAATCACAAGAGAAGCTTCCTCCTGCAGTAGATGGGAACAAATATAGAGGCCCAAACCTGGACAATGTGCAAGAGAGTGAGAGACTCTGGAACACTCAGTCCCAAATGGGATGTCCCCATCAAATTCCTCCCTCATAGCTCAGGGAACTAACTCTTCAGCAGAGGAGGTAGAAAGATTGGAGTGGAGTGCCAGTGAAGATTGAAGACACCAAGGAAATAATTATGTATAAATACAACAGGAATGACACACATATGAACTCACAGAGACTGTGGCCGCATGCACAGAGCCTTCATAGGTCTAAGTCATGCAGGGTCCCGTGGTAAGAGGGAAAGTGGATACAAGTCCCTGGGTCTAAACCAGAGGCTGTCTCCAATTGATAAACACTCACAAATGAAAAGTTAGCTTCCTGGGTATAAAACCCACACTTATGGGCAGGCTCCAACACAAAACTAATTCTTAATTGAAGGTTTGGGGGTGATTTTTTTTCTCTGGGCATGTTTTCTGATTTTATTTTAATGGGTTTTCTGGGTGTGCGAATGTTTCTGCAACTGTGTGTGTCGTGTGGTTTTCTCTTTGGCTTTTTTTCTGTTTGTTTTATCCAATTCTGGCTTGCTTCTTTTAAATTTATTATCACCGTTTTAGAAGTCTGTTTTAGAAGTCATATTCCAATGTGAGAGACAGACAGGAAGTAGATTTGGGTAGGTGAGGAAGTGGGAGAATCTGGAAAGAGTTGGTGGAGCGGAAACTGAAATCAGAATACACTGGATGAGAAACAATCAGTTTCTACAAAAGTCCTTTTCTCAAGCCTTGAAACAAGAAGTAGAGGATCTGAGCTTCTGCATTTCAAAGTAGGGTAATCTTGTACACAGTAGGAAACATAGGGCAGATGAGATAACCCAGTGAGTCAATACTATTGTCTTTATCCCGGGACCCACATGGTAGGAAAGATGGAACTAGCTTCTGGTGGTTGTGCTCTCACACACACATACACACACACACACACACACACACACACAAGCACAAATAAAGACACAGAGAAAGATACATAAAACACATAGTAATTTAAAGAAAAACATTTAATTAATTAACAAATGAATGCAATGGAATTTGGGAATCTTATAGTATGACATCTGAGACTTCCCTGGCTGTAATTGAAATTCATAAATTTTAAACATTATGATTTGCCTTCTAATACTTTCTGTAAGGCTGGATTTGTAGCGATGTATTGTTTAAATTTGTTTTTATCCTGGAATATTTTGTTTTCTCCGTTGATAGTGAATGATAGCTTGGCTGGGTAAAGTAGTCTGGGCTTGCATCCATGGTCTCTTAGTTTCTGCAGTACCTCTATCCAGGACCTTCTGGCTTTCATGGTTTCCATAGAGAAGTCTGGTGTAAGTCTGATAGGTTTACCTTTATAAGTTACTTGATCTTTTTCCTTTGCAGCTCTTAATATTCTCTCTTTAATCTGAATGTTTTGTGTTTTGATTATTATATGGTGAGGGGATGTTTTTTTTTTTTTTTGATCCAGCCTATTCGGTGTTCTGTATGCTTCTTGAACCTTCATAGGGATATCGTTCTTTAGGTTGGGGAAGTTTTTTTCTATAATTTTGTTGAATATATTTTCTGGACCTTTGATCTGCAATTCTTCTCCTTCTTCTACCACTATTATTCTTAGATTTGGTTTTTTTATTGTGTCCCACATTTCCTGAATGTTTTGTGATGAGAATTTGTTGGATTTGCTGTTTTCTTTGGTTAGAGCGTTTAATTTCTCTATGGTTCAGCTGGAATTTTGAAATAAGCCAATAATGCTCAATATTTACAAATGGCTAGGCAGGCAAAAACCCACTTGAATGTTCTTCCATTACATATTCAGAAGCAGACATTCAAAATGAGTGGTGGCATTTACTTTTATTTCTATTTCTTCTTTGTCTCTTCTTCATAATATCCTGAAGAAAATTTGAAGTTGGTGGCCAAATGAATGAAATAAAATAAAATACAAATAAATTCAGCACACAAAATTAGCAGTTAAAAGCAGCTCTAGAGGGAGGACCTCACAAATTGATGTTTGGGACTCTGAGAATTCTAGTGGTTTATCAGTTTGATGTAATGATTTCTATATTCACAATGCTGACAAAATAACATTTAACCAGGTACTAGAGATCAAGCTATATGCTGGTATGAGTTACTCTGTATTGAGTCGAGTGATATTTAGGTTGTGCCTTGCCCTGAGTGACTCCGTTTTACAAAAGTGGCAGCCAGCTCCTTTGTGGCACTATTAGGAGGCATGGCCTTGTGGAATAGGTGTGGCCTTGTTGGAGGAAATGTGTCACTGTAGGGGTGGGCTTTGAGGTTTCTTTTGCTCAAGATTCATTCAGTGTATCAATGAGTCTACTTCCTGTTACCTGCATATCAGTATGCAGCAGCTCCTTCTCCAGCACCACATCAGCCTGCACACTGCCTTGTCCAATTGCTATGATAAAATCAGTGCTGGCTCACGTGTGTCCATCACTCTGTGTCTGTCGGACCGTTGCAGCGGAGACTTGCAATATTAACATAAATTCTATTTAAAAATAAATCTTTTGGTTTTCTTTCTTTGCTAATGTCCTGGTAGAGGTTAAGTCACACTAGTGGAGACTAATACTCATTTTGCCAAGGAATATGTTAAATCACCATCTGTTGCTTTAGTTCAGGGCTGGGCTTTTTGCTTTCACTTTATCTCTGTATATTTTCTGTCTGGCTCATGATGTGTCTTCTTGTGGCCCCTCTCTGTGACCCTGTGACCCTGTCTTTCTGACTGTCATAGATGAAGTCTGTTCTTCTTCAGTTTATTGTCTTCAGTTTCTACTCTCTTTGGTGACCTAGATGTCATCCTTTCTTCATTTCAGCTCCATCCAATTGCTCTCACTATATCTCTAGGCTAAGGTTAAGGAAGGGCTCAGATGACTGGGTTGAAATGTAAACTCCAAGAAGAAGGCAGGGACCAGTACAAACCAGACTGCCGAGCAGCTTGCTTACTTCAGAAAACTGGACTCGCACAGTGTGGCTAGTGAATTGGTTCCTCAGTTGACAATCCCGCACATTTTGTATATGTAGATTGAAGCTCTTCAAGACATCTCAGATTCTCTAGTCCCTTCGCGTATTGGTTCCCAGTGGGAAATTCCAGTCACCACTTTTAACCAGTAACTTCACTTGCTTCTGTATCACCGTGAACGCACAGGAGAGTTGTCCTTTGTATTTTCTATTCCTACCAGAGAAGAAAAGTTATCAAAAGTTTAATAGCTTTGATAGCATTATGCACTATCCCATAAATTTTAATTCTAGAAGGCCGACAAAGGTGCCAGCATCTGTGCTCCCTCAGGGTTCTGTAAACCACGCTTTCATGCTCACTGAGTTTGCTGGCAGAATCCTGCTCTTTATAGTTGCTAGATTGAGGCTGCACATCCTTACAGGCTTTTAGCTCTTCTTCTCTAGCTTCCAGTTGTAGGGCCTGTCTTTGTTTCCCACTCTTGGGGCTGCTTATGCTAAAGCTGGAATCTACACACCAATTCTTTCTGTGCTTATAAAGCCTTATTCCCCTCTATCATATAGCTCTTTCCTGTCTTCACTGACATAAGTTTTCAGCTTTGAAGGATTTGTGTGATTACATTAGGCTCACTGGCATAACACAAAATAATCTACCGTAACATTTTTCTAGTAACTGAAGTTACAACTGAAAGGATTTTTTTTTACATGTTGAGTAGTATACTGATGGTTTCTGGGATAGGGTATGGGCACCTTTAGGCAGAAATATTCAGCCTACTCTATGATGCATGATCCTCCTTCAGTTAAAGCCTCTGTGTAATTCTCCTTTGGAGTTTTTCAAGCTGCCTAAACTTATAAAGAGCTTCTACTTGTTAAATCTTTTTGCGTGTTAAATCCCAGCCAGACTATGTGTTAAAATGATTGCCCACCTGCCAATGGAGTCATAATGTACTTTGCTTGAGTTCCACAGAGGTCTCTGGTTCAGGCCTGTTCCCTTAGCAGTGGCTCCCTTTTTACCTGCTCCTGTGGTGGTTGTTGTCTCAAGCTTGCCGCAGTGGGTGTCACTGGCTCAAACCTGCTCCTGTGGAGGTAGCTGCCTAAGGCCTGCTGTGGCTGAGGTAGCTGGCTCAGGCCTCTTCCCACAGATGTCCCTGACTTGGGCTTGTTCCCTTGGAGGTCCCTGACCTGTACCTATTCCTGAAGAGGTCTCTGACTAGGGTTTACTACCTCAGTGATCACTCCGTTGTACCTGCTCCAGGGGAGTTTGCTGCCCCAGGCCTGCTCCAGCAGAGGTCGCTGGCTCAGGCCTGTTTCCGTAGATGTCCTTCCAAGCTCTATATTCTAACAGTCCCAAATACATTTGGAAAAAAGGCATTCTAGTCTTTATGAGTTTGAGATTTCCCTATATTCTCTCTTTTATAACATTATCAAATATCTGAAAACGTGTTCCATTTAGTCAACAAGTCTAACTTATGATCCTCTTAGCTCTCTTCCCCAAGGACTGGTATTACAGGTCTGTGTCACCCTGCCTGACAACATTTAATTATTTTTAATGCCTAAATAACATATTTTATCAACTATTTATAGGCACCACAGTGTTTGTTCATCAGTTAATGAAACCTTAATTTTTTTCATTTTTAACTATTGTCAATAATACTGTAATTTACGAATCTGTGAGTGAAGATGGTCTTTGGCATGTTAACTTCTTACCCTTTAAATATATGACAATCAATTTTACTTATTTTTAAAACAAAATTTTCAAATGCTGTTTTCCAGAATGGTTGTAGAGATGTGGTCAATATTAAGGTGTCTATATCCTCTTTTATTCACATTAAAATCCTCACCAGCACTTGCTAATGTTGGCATTTGGTTATAGCCATTCTTGCTTGAGTGAAGTACCTTACTAGATTCCTCTTGTACTGAAGATTATTAATGTTGCACTTTTTATTTTCATAGGGTTGTTGGAAATTTATAATATGTATGTGCATATTTGTATGTGTGCTCTGAGGTTTCTTGTTGCTGAATCTGGGTCCTCTTCTACCTGAAGTGCTGCCTAAGTGTTGCCATTATAGGCATGTGTCACCGTAAGTGGCTACTATGCTTCTATGAGGTAATTCATCTCACTAATAATGACACACAGTAGAACAACAGAGATGAATAACATCATAGAAAAAGAAATGGATCTAGCATGCACATATAGAATGTTCCATGTAGCAGCTGAGGCATACATAGTTGCGTTAGTTTACAGAACACATGCTGGCTGCAAAGTCAGTCTCAACATGTTTTTAAAGGATGCAAAAATAGCATCATATTACATATTTTCATACTGTAGTTATACAGAAGCAGAAATCGAAGGGGAGAGGAAATTTACAAACTATGGACATTTATAATAGTCAAAAATTTTTGAATGATTAGTATGTTCCTGAAGAAATCAAGTGGTAAAAAAAATCTAAAAATGATCTTGAAATAACTGGAAATGAAAAGCTCATACCAAGTTTATGGGATACAGCAAGTAGCAGTGCTAAGAAAGAAGCCCCAGTCGATAAGTAGAATAAACATCCTCATGATACAGCCTCATGAACTAAAAAAGCAAGTCTAACATCACAGGGAAGGAGAAGGGAGGGAAGGATGGAGGAAGGGGTGATGGAGGGGCAGGAGAAGTGAGGAAGGGAGCGAACCAGACTAGAAAGCACAGAAATGCACAAAAGATCAATGAAACAAATAGTTGGATTTGGAAAAGATAAACAAAGTTGAAAAACTTAAGGAAAAAAAGAAAGCTGACTCAGAAAAATAAAAGCAGAGATGAAAGGAGCAGATCCAGAGCTGAATACAAAGGATTATTAGAGACTAGAATTAAAAACGACTCCTCAAAGCAGTGGACAGATGAGAGAGAAGAAACCGCTACATTTTTTATGCATGCATGTAACCTATCAGAATTCAATCTTAAGAGTATAGGAAACCTGAACAGACAAGGATTGACAAACTGAATTAATAATTCTCCCCCACCCATGAAAGTCCAGAATGAGCGGCTTCATTGCTGCATTTCATTGGCTTTAGAAGAAGTGACACGGATTCTTCTCAAATGATTTAGAGAAACGAATGAGAGGAAACACTCCAAATGTATTCCACATGCCAAGTTGTACTGCAACCAAACCCAGTCCATAATGGATTAAGAACCGTAGACTAATACTTCTTTAAAAATCACATGCAAAGAATTGCCAATAAAACACCAAAAAATCAACTTTAAAAGCAAAAGATTATACCTCTGTCTCTTTAGGATCAAGTGAGGTTTATTTCTAGTGGTAAACATGCACAAATCAGCAAATGAGATAAATAACATCTGTTTAACAAACTGAAACACGCACGCACACACATATGTGAGCTTCTCATTGATGTAGGGAAAGTGGTGGGTAAATATCACCATCTGCACCTGGTATAAACCCCTAATGTGCACACATACGCTGCCACTAATAATAAGGAAACTGAATGTGGGTTAGAGAAATGTGTCTCAGTAATAAAAGAAAATAGCTATGAATGACTAACTCACACACCCAATGTTCTGAGAAAAGAAAAAAAAAGTTGAAACCACTTCTTCTGTGATTACAAACAGGACAAATTTGTCTACTTTCACCCTTCGTGCTCAAGATAATACCAGAAGACCCAGTAGAAGCAGTCATACACAAGGAACAATCAGAGGCATTCAAAGAGGAAAGAAGCAAGCCAAATTATTACAGAGAAAAATGTGAAAATCCTTTACCAAAGATTGCTAAAATCGATTAGCAAAGTCAGTAAGATTGCAGAATGAGAAGCCAACATACAAAGTCAGGAGATTTATTATGTACCAGTAATGAAATTGCTAAGAAAGAAATAAAGAAAACCCATTCATAACACTAAAAATATGAACCAAGGAATAAATCTAACAAAGAAATGGAATGATTTCTACAATAAAAACTACGAAGTAGTGAGGAAATAAATGGCAGGCGATGTGGCAAATGAAGGGACACCCTTGTTCATGAGTTAGGATGATTACCATTGATAAAATGGTCGTATCACCCAAAATTATCTTTAGAACCTGCCATTTCTATCAAAATATAAATGACATTCTTTACAAGTTAGAAAAGCACCATGAAATAAATACATCAAATAGCTAAAGGAACCCTGACCCCAAAATTTAGGGAAAATGTAAGATCCCCAAATTATAAAACTGACAGAAGAAAGTGTTGCTTCAGCAAAGTCATTGATCTCCACAAAGCTTTTTGGTATGTGACCTTAAAGACACACTCAACAATGCAAACTTAGATTTCTTTCATTGTTATTATTAAGATGTTTACATTTGAGTGCCTTCTAGATTAACTTTTAGAGTCCAAAACAGACTATTTTTCAAGACAGGAAATGCCAGACCAAATACACATTTCCCTTCAGTGTTCTAAGTCTGAAAAAACCACATTCTGCTTGTCAACCCAAAGCCAAGACATGTTCCCTTTGGTGGGGAAAATCAGCAATGATGACAGAATTAGTACTATATTAAAGTGGTGCGTGGTGCCGGTCCTTTGTTGAAAACAAAATTCTCTCTCTCTACTTTTTTTTTTCAGTTAGAGTAGCCAAAAGCCATAAACTGTCCAGAAGACTTTTGGTAAATCTTGGGCCCAGCTGTGCTGAGCAAAACTCCACATGCAAAGGTAAGATGAATCATCCTGTGTTTGGTACCCACGTATTCCCAAATAACATTGCACTTTAATTAACCCTAAGTTTAGATGTTGTTATCAAGCAAAAGACTACACTTGGAGAATGAGAGTTTTACCATGGCTAGTCAAAAATTCCTTTTGCGTTTTTAAAGTGATATGTGATTGCTAGTATTCACCATCCCCTTGTTCTCCCTGGACCAATTTCTCTCTACAGTCGCTTATGAAATAACCACTCTGAGGCTTAATATTAGTTACATACTCTTTGGCCTTTTAGCTCAGACTTCTTATTAACTAACTCTTACATCTTAAATTAACGCATTTCTATTATATTATGTTTTATCAAGAGACTTGTGGTTTGCTACCTCTTGCTTCTTGAACAGCTACAAGGCAAGGCGTCTGCCTTACTCTATCTTCTTTCCTCTTATATCTCTGCTTGGTCTCCCACTTACAGTGATGCCTAATGCATTTCTTTCCTATGGTTTCTTGTTGTTTTATTTTGTTTTGGCACGTGTATATGTATTGTGGCATTAATTTTTATCTGTTCTTCAAGGAAATACTTCAAAATCTTTAAAAGGCCAAGTCAAGACTTGAAGTTACAATTAGTTGTGCTGAAGTATTTCTGTGAACATTTGTAGAGTGTGGTACATGCATCTGTTTCCACATTTCTCAGAAGTTCATCTACCATGGGGTTTTACTGGAGTGTAATTGAATAATTACCACATTATATTTAAAAGAAGAATAATTGAGCTGGGCATGGTGGTAGATGCATTAATTCTCAGCACTTGGGAAGAAGAGGCAGATGTATCCAGATAGATAGATAGAAAGATAGATAGATAGATAGATAGATAGATAGATAGATAGATAGATAGTAGGCAGATGATAAATCTATCAACTTTAAATCTTATTCACAATGTATTTTTTCTTTATACTATGTAAGTTAGTTTTATGTATTTTTACCTCTGATACAGTAGAAAATAACTAAATTTACGCTTGATAATTTACAGAAATCATTAGGGATAATAATAAGAATAAAGGGATTAATTTGAATACATATTTATTAATTCTTATGCTATTTTATTTTTAAAAATAGGATACTCAAATGTGATGTGGAGTGTTGTTGCTTTTTGAGCAGCAGAGTATGGACAGCAAACTAAAAGTGTGCATCAATCCCTTACTATGATACCTGGCAAATACCACAGAGCCCCCAAAAGTATGCAGCACAAATTTACTTACTGGTATCTATTTTCTATTTCATGCACAATAGTACTTATATTATTCAGCACCCCTATTGTGTTGCCAACTGACAGACAATTGCCTAGAATGTTCAGGCAGTCTTTCTTGAAGTGAAGTTAGTCTGATTTATTCCTCTATTTCTTTCCATGGATCCATGGCAAAAGCAGAGAGAAAAGAGGACCTATAAATTGGTAACATCAGAATAAAATCACAGTAACCCCAGATGAATCATAAGATTCCCAAACCAAGAATGCCTTGTGACTAGTGGGATACATCTGCTTTCTATGACAAAATACTTCAAACCTCACTTTTTCCCTGGCATTACTTGAAATAAAAGTTGTCTCTCTTAAAGTTATACCCCGAGGGACAGGATTGTCCTCTTACAAGAAAGCACAAGCGAACAGCATCCACATTCCACTCACGCCCTATGAGTACCAATATGCTTTGATATCCACACATAGGTTTTTAACCTAGATTAGTTGGAATGTTCTGTCTGTATAAAAAGGTTGTATAGTCTTCTAGCCTTCAATAAGTTTCAAAAACGAATCAAATGTTTAGAGCAGTGGTTCTCAACCTTCCTAAGGCTGTGACTGACCTCCATCATAAAATTATTCATTGCTGCATTATAACTGCAATTTAGCTGCCGTCACAGATTGTAATGTAAAAATCAGGATGTATTTTCATCATTACAAATTGATCCATAAGGGTCCCAATGCGCAGGTTGAGAACCACTGGTTTATATCTTCCTCTTCTTTAAAATATTCTGATTCTATGAATGATTTTGTATTTTAGCTTTCTGGATTTAAATATTTCCCCCAACTTTTTAGGTCATTCTAAAAATTTACTCTTAACACCAGATATCTTGCTTTTAAGAAAATGTGTTTATTTAAATTCCTTCCAACTCCACATTTTAACATTCCCTACTCATGTACATATAATTTGAGAATAGATGACTCATTGTCTGTTCAGAGAGAATGGTAGACTCCCACAGAGAGGCATGATTCCCAGTAATAGAAGAACACAATGGTACCTAAGCTCAGTGGCCTGTGGTCATTGGGTGTAAGCACATTGTTGGTGCTCAAGACTTCTAGCGTTGAACATCATTTTACCATGTCTGTTTAGAGTCCGATTTTCAAGAGATATGGAAGCAAATTGTTCAAAATAAATTTTGAATCATGTAATATTTCAACCTTATAGCCTTAATCACCCAGGATAACTATGATTGACAGCATTTAATTGTATACTTTGAAGTATACTTCTACTCAAATTTCATAGATTTTGAAGAACACTTTTCTTTTTTATTGATTTTTATTGAACTATACATTTTTCTCTGCTCCCCTCCCCACCTCCCCCCTCTCTTCCAACCCTCTCCCATGATCCCCATGCTCCCAATTTACTCAGGAGATCTTGTCTTTTTCTACTTCTCATTTAGATTAGGTCTATGTATGTCTTTCTTAGGGTCCTCATTGTTGTCAAGGTTCTCTGAGATTTTGAACTGTAAGTTGGTTTTCTTTTCTTTCTGTCTAAAAGTCATTTGTGAATGAGTACATATGATATTAGTCTTTCTGGATCTGGACTGCCTCGCTCAATGTGATGTTTTATTTTTTTTCAATGTGATGTTTTATAGACCCATCCATTTGTCCACAAATTTCAAGATGTCATTGTTTTTTCTGCTGTGTAGTACTCCATTATGTAAATGTATCACATTTTCCTTATCCATTTTTCGGTCTAGGGGCATTTAGGTTGTCTCCAGCTTCTGGCTATGACAAACAATGCTGCTATGAACATAGCTGAGCACATGTCCTTGAAGAACACTTTTCTTAGGTATGATGAAATTCTAATTTCAGACTTGAATTCTAATCATAATCATACTCAATTCCAAACATGATCAATTTTGCCTGTCCTTCTAGTCTGTGTGAATTTTGTTTTCTTGTCTCTATGATGATAGATTTATCTACAATGTTTCCATAACTGGGATGTTAAGAATCACATTAAAAGAGATCCAGTGCAGATATGAACATGCTGTAGCTTGGCTTCAAACTCCAGTGATCTACTTTGCATGTCTGATCTAGACAGCCAGTATTTTCAGACCATATGGCAAAAACAGAAGAAAACATTATAGAAGAAGCAATGACTTCAACCCAGAGCCTAGAATAAACTAAGTTGATCCATAACCTAAAGCAGAATCAGCCAGCAGATCTGAACACAGTCAAACTCCAGCTGATCCATACATGCTGGTCTGTAAACCCCTGGCTTCTGGGGAAATTAGTTATACACCATTACCATGGCAATACCTCAACAACAAAATGTAAGGCACAATACCAACTGGGCATATCTCCAGGAAAGAGTTATCTCTCTGCCCTTAGTGCCACTGTAAAGAATATTATGTTCCAAAACAGTTGTGGGCAGAAAAAAGATGTCTTTAGACCATAAGAGGTAAAGACAAAATTTGGAACACAAAACCTCAAACAAACCAAAAATCAAAGCTGACAGGAGAAACAATGACTGTGATAATGACATTGGGATTAGATTTCCAGCCCAGAACCTCCTCAATAACCCCGTACTGACCATAAATAAAGAACATTTTCAAAGCCAATTCCTTGAGTTATTCACATAAAACTGAACATAGGCTTCTTAGCCACCTGTCACCTTTGATAAACAGATTCTAAATAAAATACAGACGTAAATTTAAAACAAAATCACACAAATCCTCATTGAAAATGGAAGAAAAGTTTCGTGACCTTGGGTTATACAAACATTTTTAAAATTTAATATAAAAAATCCAATCTGTAAAAGAAACAGTAAAGTGAACACTTTTTCCTTAGTCTTCACTTGAAAAAAAAAGATGTTGAAAGAGTAGGAAAACCCATACATTTGGAAACTATTTGCAGGTCACATTTCCAAATAAGTTTTTCTATTATTAGTTTTGAATTAGTTATTTATTGCATTTATTGAGATTACAATATAATCTCACCATTTTCTCATTCTATTTCCGACCTCCAAGCCCTCCCATATACACCCTTCTTTCTTTTTCAAATTTGTGGCCTCTTTTTTGGTTGTTGTTGCATACAGATATATAGATGTATAGATATATAGACATACATATATGTCTATGTGAATACATTTTTTCCAAATATGTATGTACAATCTGCTCAGTCTGTATAATGTTACCTGTATGCATTTTTCAGAGCTGATCATCATTTAATGCTAAGACAGACAACACAGTTAATCAGGCATGGGAAGGGTAATAATTATGCCAAGCAGTTGGAGGGATGGTGAAATGGCTCAGTACTTGAGAGCAAAAGACTCATATCTGGTCCCCAGCACCCACATTGGGTGGCTCACAACCGCTTATAAATAGAGCTCCAGTAGAGCTGACTTTTCCCACAGGCCTTCTTGCTACCATACTGACATGGGGACATCAACATATGGGACACACACACACACACACACACACACACACACACGCACACACACTAAACAAATAAATATTTTTTAGAATAATAGGCAATGAAAGTATTTTGCATCACTAAACATCCAAAAATCACAAGATAAAACCACAGTGAAATTTCAGACCTAAGACCACAGTGCTCAACTAAAAGAAACACACAGTTGACAGTACCAAATGCTGAGGAGGCGGAGAGGATAGGAAGAAACTGGAGCCACTGTGGGTTGCTAACGAGAATGAAAAATGAGGCAGCCACTTAGAAAACTGTTTTGCAGCTTGTTGCAAAAGTTAAGATATATTTATCTTATATAATAAATATATTAAATTTTATTTAATTTATAAAATAAATAACATCATCTAAAATACCACTGGGACATTGTTGCTAGTTTTATTGTAGTTTACTTTTGTAGAGAGCAGCCATGAGCAGTTGGCAGCACATGGTCCCATTATGACAGTGTTTGCAGCAGGGTCACATAGATTTCCGTTATCTACAGCCAGGAAGCCAGCCTGTGACACGTAATGTATGCAGCCAGTCTTCATGTCTTAACAGTCCTTGTATATTTACCAGATATACTGCTCCTTAATACAAAACTAGGAAAGTCTATTTCCTGCTGTTTGTTTGTTTCTGAGACATGAAAACAAAAGCAAACACTCTTCTATGCGCCAGCATCCTGACCTACCAATATGCATGAAGACACAATAATATAAGCCCTCTGCGGTCTCTCACTCTTTAATTTTTCCCACATTGTACCAGAGTCCTTCTATGAACAATGACACTTAGAGGAATGTCAGCTCCAATACTATACAGTAAAACAACCTAAATGCCCCTCGACTGAAGAATGGCTAAGGAAAATGTGGTACATTTACACAATGGGGTACTACACAGCAGAAAAAAATAATGACATCTTGAATTTTACAGGAAAATGGATGGAGTTAGAAAACATTATTTTGAGTGATGTAACCCAGACACAGAAAGACAATTATCACATGTACTCACTCATAGGTGATTTTTAAACATAAAGCAAAGAAAACCAGTCCACAAACCACAATCCCAGAGAACTTAGATAACAGGGAGGAACCTAATAGAGACTTACATAGATCTAATCTACATGGGAAGTAGAAAAAGACAAGATCTCCTGAGTAAATTGGGAGCATGGGGACCTTGGGGGAGGGTTGAAGATGGGAGGAGAGAGGCAGGGAGGGAAGCAGAGAAAAATGTAGAGCTCACTAAAAATCAATAAAAAAAAGAACAACAAAAAAGAACTCTCTGACTTCTTCGACGGACACCTTCTTGCTGATGGATCACTTGTGATGGAGAAGCCTGCCTTACTTAGTTCTTTGCTAAAAGGCTCTTGCCTCTAACTGCTTGAGTTAAGCTAAAAAGTAGATGCCCCTCCAATCATGCCTTCGCATGAGACCACAGCCCTGTTGACAGTCAAATGTGGCTTCCTGTGAGTCCTTCAGCCAGCATGGTTCAGCAAGGCTTCTCCTATATTCTTGACTCACAGAAACTGTAAGATGATAAGGTTTAGCTTTGATTTTGTTCTTCTTGTTTTTAGATAGCAATACTTGTAATATAGTTTAGTGGTGATCCACGTGACCAGAAATGCTTATTAGAAAACAATTTTAATGGCTGTATAAGGGAAAGTCAAAATATAAAGGATGAAGTTTCCAGCTTAAAAAACAAAAGACAATGGCACAGATCACTGACTCAACTTGTTTAAACATTCATATAGATTCACACATTCCATCCTCTCAAGCATGCTGCTCCAGGGGCATGGAAGGCAACTTCAATAATGTGCAGTAAAAATAACATAGCAGACAGAAAAATGCAGTCTGTCATTATTATTTGTCTTTTTTTCTAGATAGGGTTTCTCTGTGTAACAGTCCTGACTGTCCTGGAACTCATTATTTAGATCAGGCTGGCCTCAAACTCACAGAGATCCACCTGCCTCTGCATCCCAAGTGCTGAGATTAAAGGTGTGCACCACCACCATCCAACTGTAGTCATTATTTCTCACTAAATATGTATTATTTAATAGCAAGTTTTATTATGTACCTTACTCATTTGAAGTTACTCCTTTTATGAGTCAGTTTATCGTTTTATTGTCCAGTTACCATAAATGTTCTGATAAAACATAAATATTATAAAATAACTATTAAACACTGAATGTTCTTTACCTTATACATGTGGCAGAGTCTTTGTCATTTAATACCCACAACTTTTGTCTTTAAAATATATAAGAAGTTTGCATTATTGTGTCTTTGATAAGATCTTTATTAAGCTAGAGAGGTGTGTGTGTGTGTGTATACAGATATGTAAGTATTAAAACATACTCTTAAAACTGTGTTTAGGTCACTCATGTAATTAATACTAAATATTGCAAAATATAATAGAAAACATTGAAGTTAATTGTTTAAACCAAACTATGAAAAGAAAGATGCTAGTTAGTTCAGAAGTCAGTCTATACCAGGATTTTTTATTGATGAAAATTTGTTATCTAATATTAGATAATATTGAAAATATGCCATCATATTAATACCCAAAGAAGAGGTCTAGGGTGGGGAGCAGGACATTTGTTTTACACCACTGAACTCCAAGGGCACACGACACTGGGCTATTTTAGTTAGTCTTGTTGCTTGATCAGTTTGTGTTTGATATCATTATTAGAAATGTGTTTATCCTGTTATTTACTTCTTTTTATATTGACTGTTTGATGCTGTTTTCCTATCCATTTTTACTTTTTTGCATTTTTACCATATTTCACATGTCTGATTTGCCATCTGTGGCAAATTATAGATGTTTGAAATTTTGTTTTGTTTTCTGAAATTTTTCTCTTTTAGATGTGGTATCTGTTCCCTCTTCCCTGGGATCTGGGTCTGATTAGAATCACTTTGACCAATAGAATGTGAAACTGACATTATGCCAGTTCTGGGAAGAACTTTAAAAAAGACCTTCAACTATTCCTGAGTTCTTTTGAGCCTGAAGGAGACACGAACAGTGCCAACTTCCCTCTGGGACAGATACTCCAGAAAGATTCTGAGCCCACCTGGAGAGAGGGCCAACTCAAGGGACAAAGGGTTACTCAAGGGAGCTCATCTTTCTAATTACCGCTATATTAAAACACTGGGTATGACTGAACATCATTGACCATCCTGACTATTCTGGTTCTAAATAAATACCCATTGACACTTATTGAAACCACTGTTAATGCAACAGGGAAACTGCCAGTTCAGCCTTGCCAATCACACAACCCCCAAATCACGAGGACTAACGAACAAAGCTGTTACATAAGATGTTATTTCTCCTTAGTCTATAGAAACATTATGAAATGTGACTTTCAGATGATAGCATTTACATAGTTACACATTTTATAAAATACATAAGAAGATGACCCTCTATCAAAGGCAGGCACTGTGACATGCATTGCCTCTTAGGTGTTTAGTGCAGTTACCGGTGAACTGTATGTTAATATTTTTAAATATTTTAATTTTTTTAAAAAAACAACTTTTTTGTACTCTCAATCTTCTGTATTGGCATTAGCATTGTTAATTTCATCTTAAATAGCCTACTATTTCTACCAAGTAGAAATGCATGTCCCTTTTTCATTAAAACTTTTTGTTTGATTGATTTTAACTTTATTTTTTACTTAGTTTACAATGTAGAAGCATTCTTTATGGTGGTTTTTTTTTTGCACTCATTTTCTGTTTAGTCACCCTCTTTCCCATTTCTCTGCCTTCAGGATTTTCTTTGTATTTTTATATACAATATATTCTACTGTAAATACTAAAACTTGTCTAATATTCACAAAGTATCTCTGAAAGAATTGATGTTTAATCTTTTCTGTCTTATGGGGATGAAATTTTAATAAATTTCCAGAAATGTTCAGAAGTATATGTGAAGTTACCTGAAGGCATCAATTTTAGGAGACTGGAAAATTGGGTCCCATACCCCCATACCAAGTCTTCTGGGGGCTTCTTTGGATCTCTTTATCATTTAAAAAGAGCATTGAACAACAGCACAGCCATTGTTGCCTTGACAACACTTAACTAGCAGCACCAAGATCTTCAAATTCAAGAAAAGGAAAGGCTATGTGTATTGCATGCTTAGTTTGGAGGACTATTTGCAGTATATTCGTAAGGATGTCTATTGCCATCAAGAGGATTGTTTACCATTAAATCATGTTAAGGAGTCATGCATTCAGACACACAGGGGAAACCACACTGTAGTAGGGCCTTGAAATAGTAGTTGGCTATTCACAGCCATTTCAAAAGTTAGGTCTGTTTCATACGCAATGCATGCACCAAAGTATTTCCCCCTGTTAGAAACCTCGTTCTTGTTCATCCTCTTCAGCCACGCTTGTTTGGTCAGTGGCAGCTGTGTGTAAAAGTCATGCATTGAGGATATACACAGAATATTACATTGTGTACAGAAAGATGCCTTGTGCCATCAAATATCCAGTTGGCATTTGAGCTTGCTAACAATCTTTAACCTCATAATGTCATAAATACCACGTAGACCTGATTGAAGACTCACACTTATATAGAATAAACACATTATCCAGTAATAAATCAACTTATTAAGGAACCGCATACACAGGGATGACGCTAAAATGGACCTTTGTCCGTTTGATCAAAAGGTGGGGCACTATGAAGACAACTGTACTGATAATGATTCTGCGTGATCATTATATAGTGAATGAGCACTATAACAAAAGCAGATCAGTGTAACATGTATGTATTAGCTTGGAGTTACTGTGGATCTGTGATCTGGGCATGTTAGCTGAATGTTCTGCTTCAGAATCTTCATGAGGAAGAAATTAAAATTTAAGTTGGAACTGGGATGAAGTCTCACTGGGGGAGAAATCTGTTTCCCTAGGTTGTTGGCAGGATTTAATTTATTATTCTTGTTCATTGTTGACCAGAAGTAACCCCCAGTTGCTTGCCACATGAACCTCTCCATTAAACAGCTCACAACACTTCAGCCTGTTTTACCTCATCCTAAAAAGGTAGGTGGAAGTCTTCTAGAAAGAGAGAGAAAAATCAGAATCCAGTGCAGTCTATTCATGTGCATACCAACCACTCACACTGCCATAGCCCACTGTTATAGATCCTGCCAGTGGGACAATATATGGGGACTTGTAATTTGAAGCTCTAGATGTTGTGAGTCTTCTTAGAATCTATTTTGGAGTTAGTGTTCTATTGCTTTGTAGTGGCATTTCATTTGTATTTTAATAAAGTTTGCCAAAGAATCAGAAAATTAAAACAGCCACACTGGCCAGCCCTACAGATCAGGCAACAATGACACACACCTTTAATCCCAATAACCACACTAGTTTGCTATAGAAACCAGGTGATAGTGGTGCACACCCTTAATCCCAGAACTAGAGAGGATTATAAAACAGGAGGGGACATCTCAGTCTCAGTCTCATTCTGAGGTTTTCTGGAGTCAGGATCATTATATTTGGACTGAGGTCAAGGTAAGAGGCCATAGCACAAGTAAATCTCCGGGCAAGAAAGTGCCCTTACCTTGACAGTATGCTGTCCTAATTGGACAATCAGGACACAAAAGAAAGTGATTGCCAAACATTGTCAAAAAAAAAAAGAAGGAACAGCCCTCCCTTCAGAATATCCTGCTTCACAGAAAAGTCTGTAGAATATGCTAGAGCAGTAGGCTAAAGATGGATGCACCAATGTTGTAGAGGAACTTTGGGTGACTGTCCAGACAGCCAGCTGTTTCTGTCATTAATGATTCATATTTTTGGAAGTCACTTGTTTGCTCTTTCTGTTTACTTAGTTAATATTATTTCCTTCTTAGGTCTCTGAGGGAGTTGAAGACTAGCTAGCTATAGTTATAGTTTAACAAACACAGAAAGCAAGTTATGATAGAAAGTAAATAAGGTATAAATAAGACTTTGGACTCACCAAGATGGGATTGATATGAAGTATTTCCTCTGATTTCATCAAATGCAAATGCAAATACATTGCTGATGTATTGCCTGTGTATATTGTGTACAGTTTTTCTTAGTTATAACCTTCTTTATTTTAGACAAAAAGTAGAAATGTAGTGGCATTTCATTTGTATTTTAATAAATAAATCTTGCCTGAAGATAAGAAAAGTAAAACAGCGACACTGGCCAGCCTTATAGACCAGGCAGCAATGACACACACCCTTAATCCCATGAGCCACACTAGTTTGCCATCGAAACCAGGCAGTAGTCATGCACGCCTTTAATCCAAGAACTAGAGAAGATAATAAAATGGGAAGAAACAGCTCTCAGTCTCAGTCTTATTCTGAGATTCCTGAAGGTAGGATCACCATTTTGGACTGAGGTCGAGGTAAGAGCTGTTTTGCTTTTCTGACCTTCAGGTTTGTAGTGAGGGGCTGCGGGCAGGCCTGCTTTTCATCCTGCCCAGCTCCTGCACGGCTAGCTTAGCCCCAAAAATAATAACACATAAGTTGTATTCATTTAAATACTGCCTGGCCCATTATCTCTAGAGAGTTAGTTACTGGCTAACTCTCACATCTTGATTAACCCATTTCTAATAATCTGTATAGCACCACGAGGTGTGGCTTACCGGGAAAGATTCAGCATGTCTGACCTGGTGACTGGCTCCATGGCGTCTGCCTCATTGCCCTCTTCCCAGCATTCTATTCTGTTTATTCCGCCTACCTAATTTTCTGTCCTATCAAAGGGCCAAGGCAGTCTCTTTATTGACCAATGAAAATAACACAATAGACAGATAACCCTCCTCCATCACAGGTTGAACCCCAATTTCTGTCTCTGAGTATTTATTAATTGTGCTTCATTGCTTTGATAAATAATAACTGAAAGCAACTAGGGGTAGGAAAAGGTTGATTTGTCTTATATTTCCCACTCACAGTCTGTCATGAAGAGAAGTCAGGACGGGAACTCAAACAGGAACCTGAGGCAGGAACTGGAGCAGACACTAACGGGGAAATGCTGCTTTCTGACTAGCTTTCTCCCATGCTCAAGTCTAGTTACCTCTCAGAACCAGGTGGCCAGAGATGGTATTGCCCATAATTCTACCCACATTGGTCATCAATCAAGATAAAGCCAAACTGACTTGCATACAGGACAATCGTGTGGAAACATTTTCTCAATAGTGGTTTCCTCTTCCCAGATGACTCTACCGTATGTTAAACTGACTGATCAAGCAGCTAACAAGACCTTTACTGAATTCCCACCAGATCATATTAGGCTTCCAGGGAAAAGTTGGAGTTGAAGTAGTGTTTTATTGTGTTTTTCTTCTAAGGAAGGTGTGAAATTCCTTCTTATTTACATGTTGTTAAGCAAAGCTGAAGTGTTGAGAGGACTGAATAGACTCAGCTGCTCTGGGTCACAAGCATCAGCTACTCAAATGTTGTAGCGTGCCTTTAGGAGTTTCCAGGGGAGGTCAGGAGCATCTGCAAGTTCAGTGCTTGCAGAACAGAGCAGTGTATGGAGTAGGATGTGGCATGGCCTCAAACCTCCTCCAACCTGTTTAACTTAAGCTTTAAGAATATAGCAAATGTCCATGCTCCGATTTTCTGTCCACGCCATGTCTATAAGCTATTGTTGGTGAAGCATACTGACATCCTCAGCAAGGCTGGTGATCTCCATTATGACCACATTCCACAAATTTCCAACCCTATCAAGAGAGGAAGAGAAGGCTCAATGGATGGAACTCTTACCATAAAAATAGGAAGACCAGACCTCAGATCCTCAAAACAAGTTGAGTAGGCATGGCAGACTACCTATGGTTTAAGGGTTCAGCGTGAAGACAGGCAATCTCCAAAGCAAGATGGCTAACAAACTGTCAGAATCACCAAGTTCCAGGTTCAATTTGGATTCCTTTCCTTAATGAATAAGGTAGAGGGTTTGAGAAAAACTCCTGATGTCAGCCTCAGGCCTCCACACACATGCACACCTTAAAACACATGAACACAGACAGTTCACACACACACACACACACACACACACACACACACACCACACCACACACATGCACAGCACATAAACTCAGAGAGACACATACAAACAAATTGAAAACAAGCAAACAAACAAAACACAATCCAGTCTCACATTGAGGTCTTTAAAGAATAACAAATATCTTAGCTGCTTGAAGGAAGAAATCAGCATGTCACCTGATTTTTCTTAGATTAAAATGAGTTGCATATTATCAGCAAACCCAACATTATAAACTTTAAAATGTGTGATCTCCGAAATAATAATTTTAGACTAACCAACACAATTTTCCCTTGTTAACATGGAATACACATATATCACTATTAGTTCATAATCATGTTTATCCCCAACATCTCATGTTAATTTACAATGAAAACTGTGATATAACTGTAGAAAGTCCCCCATTGTTTTAAAATTTCTAGCACTACTAGACTCCCCCCGTGATCACATTCAGCTACCTTTCTTCTACCTCCCAGGGCCACTTTTGCAGCAGTGCCTCTGCCTGCAGTGGGCGGGCCCCTCTTCATAATCACCAGTCAAGAAAATGGCCCATAGGCCTGCCTACAGATGACTCTTCCCAGAAGACTCTAGCTTGCATCAAGACAATTAAAATACAAATAGTCAATACAGAGTCTGTCTGATGCTTTGATATATAGCTAATGCAATGATTATGAGTAATTAGTTAATCATTTGCTAACAAATAGTCTTTTTCATGACACACAAGGGGACATTCTATTTTAATAATTGCCCCTACTTCACTCATACTTCAGCCACTCATGTATTTTATTGACAGTATGGGGACTCTTCAATTAGACAACTGGAATATTTAGGCTCAAATTTACAAGTTATTTCTGTGACATGGACATAAGCTTACAGAATAGATTTATAAACAGTATTTAAGTTATAGTTACAGCCTTATAACACTTTTTTTCTTTCTTTTGATTTTTCTCCATAGATGTTATCCTATAATGAATAAATTTTTAAAGTAATTTCAATTCCTTTTAGAAGAAAATTTAAGAACAAGATCAACATAAAAGCAAATAAAGTCTGTTTTGCTGTTTGTCTCAAAGAACAAACATCCTCTATTTTTATAGCATCTTTTATTTTGATAAATTTTAAATGTCTATATGCTTCAATATGATTAATCTTATAGATTTAATGTAGTTAATGTAGAACTCCCTGGCCAGTAATAAGTTAGTTTCTATTGTGTCTGAAAATGTTTTTGCTGTCATTAAAAGTCTTTATCCCAAGGTAAATAACTTTGCAGCATGACTTTATAAGGTAAAACATTTCACTCATATAAAACTATTTACAAATCTAAAGAAAGCAGAAAATGAGCTTAGTTTCTGTCTACCAAGTAAAAACTAAATTTCATATTGCCAATATGTAGGAGATATTATTTAAAAGTCCACAGATAAGGAAAGAGTCAATGGAATGTGTTTAACACATATTTTACCATAATTACAGTAGAATCACCAAAACATACTTTAATATCATTCACAAATATATGGATATATAAGTATTTTTGTTCACATACTATTAAGGTCAAGACCTTATGGAAATTGTTCTGTAGCCTTTTTCAATACTAACTTGAAGGGCATAAGAAAAGGACTACTCGTCTTCAGATCAATGGTTTGAAAGGAAAGCAAGTGTGATTTTGTCCCTCAGAAAGGATGAATAACAGATGACATCAAAGGTTATTTGATAAGTGGTGTTAAGAAGTAACAGAAAATCAGTCTTGCCTTTAGAACAGCAAGGTACAGACTGACTTCCTATTAACTTTGCAGCAAGGGGTAGAAGCTTTTACCATTATCTATGTCAGACAGGGTTTGTTTAGCTGGAAGCCTCAGTGCACCTTGAAGTATGGTTTCTCTCAGAAAGCTGACCTTTGCCATGGTCCTGTGGATAAACCAGGTGTGTGGCATATGAGAGCTTCCTCAAACGGAAGCAAAATGAATCAGCTCTCGAAATACCAAGACGCAATTAAGACTCCACATTCAAAGATACTAATCCTGGTGAATTTCCCTAACTCCCTGCTGTAGGATAAAGCCAGCTATGTCAGTGTTGACTCTTCAGCCCATCCTGAGGTTTAGGGCCTGCAGGTTCCTTGGAATTATTAGTCTCATGTTTTTGTTTTTGTTTTTTTTTTTAAAAAAAAGTGAATTCTCTAACAAAGACTGGAAAATGATAAACAATGGCTGGGGTTTGCAATCAGTTCCTGTTTCTCTGTCCCTGCTTCCTGTTCTAACAGCTAACAGTACTTCCTTCTCTGTAACTTCTCAGCAGCTCACCAGTATATGAATGTGGTGGGTGAGAATAAGGTTTCCTTGAATTGTCTGTATTTCCAGTGGGAAATACAGTAGTACACTTTTACAATCAAAGTTCCTTAATCCACACAGGAAAGCTCCTATCCTGGGAACTAATTTACGTACCATCCCCACCCTTTCTTCTGAACGGAGACTGATTTCTGGGGGCTTTAAATCTTCAGGAATTCTTAGGAAATGGGGACTAATTATTAGTTGGACCAAATGCTTGATGTGAAGATATAGTGGCAATGGGGAAGGGAACTTGAAATGCTTAGAAACGGGGAACCTTTCAGCTATATTTTTAATTTCTTTTGTTTTTGAGATTATAATATAATTACATCATTACTCCTTCCCTCAAAACCTTCCATGTACCTCCGCTGCTTATTGTCAATTCATGGACTTTTGTTCTTCCATGAGTGTGTATGTTCCTAAATATATAAGTAAAACTGTCCAGTCTGAATATTCCATTACTTATATGAACACATTTTTAGGGCTGAGAATTTGTTCTTTCTTTAATTTATTCTTAATTAATTTGTTCTCAATTGGTCTATTCTTGCCAAGAAGACTTTCTCCCGCTCTCAGCTTCTCTTAGCTGCTTACAGATTTTGTCTAGGGTCGAAGCCTTATGGTCATTCCTTTATCTACATCAGCATGTCTATTAGTATCGTCCTTCTTCAGGTCATATTTAGCCAGTCATGTTGGAGAGACTTCAAGGTATAGCTTCTGACATTCCTAAGAGACACAGACTCATAGCAAACTGCTCCTGTGTCTCTTAACTCTCTCTCCTCCTTCTTCTGGGGTGACTCTGAGTCTTAGGTGCAGCAGTTGTGGTGTGGATGAATCATTGGGGACTGAGCTCTAAAAGAAAATTTTGCTTCACTGTGGTTTTCTATGATGGCCTCTGTCTTTATCAAAGTTTCCACAATTTCTTATATGTGGGTATAATATTTAGAATGCAGTTAAGGGTTATGCTGGTTTATTAATGTGGAGGTTGTAGGTTCTCCTCCAAGATCTATTACCTCACTATCCCTGGATATTTGGCTTCGGGACCAGACATGATTTCCCTCTTGTTGAGTGAGTCTTTAGTGCAATTAGAGAGTTTTTGGTATGTATGTAGGCAAGGTATGTATGTTTTTTAAAGAGTGTTATATTTAAAAAAATTGCTGGGAATAATTGAGCTGCATCTTTTCTCTATTCATATGCTTTGTCTTGAATATGTTCAAGGCATTTGGTTGGGCAAAACAGGTCAAAAAATGAATGGGAAAAATACTCAAATCACCAAATTGAAAGACCAATATTTTGACATTCTGAATTACATTTTGAGACTGCTTCTAGTTCCATGGTATATAACTCCTGACTCTTTGGAATAGTTAGGGTGTTAAATTTCCTTTTGTGTGCCTGGCAGGCCCTAGGCAGTTTCCAGATGGTAGAAAGAGCAAGGCAAGGTTTTAGTGTGGTAGCTATCCGTGGACAAGAGAAGGGCTGAAGGTTAAACTGAGATTGGTGATTTAATTAACCATACCTGTGTCAGGAAGCTCTAAACATTCTAAAAGAGCAAGGTTCAAAAAACTTTCACAGCTGTACGCGATGTTGTGATCCTTGGAGAATGATGCCCCAAAGAAGACATGAGATCTGTCCCTTACCTACACCCCTTCCTCTCCATACTTTGTAATATCCTTTATCATAAACTGATATATAGTAAACAGATATATCCATGAGTTCTCTGGGTGCGTTCACTAATAAATCCAAGTAGGGGATTATGGAAATATTGATTTAGAGACAGATATACACGTAGAGATAAAACAATCTTGAACTCAAACTTATCTGAAGTAGAGGGTAGTCAGTACTGAACCCTTCCTTTGAGGAATCTCAGATTCTACCCAGATAGAGAGACAGTATCAGAACTAAGCTGAATTAGAGGACAGCATGCTGGTATCCACTGTGGTAGCATTGCTTGTTTGCTAAATGGAGAACACATGGCGTCCCTGGGATCAGGAACATGTTGTGAAACCAGAGTGGAGAAAACTGAGTTTGACTTTTCTACTCGGATATGTTACCATCTTCAGAGAAGAATAAACTTGGATAAACATTTAAATAAGTGAGAGATTACAGCAGGCTGGGGTGTGGGAATTAGAAAAGGCTCTAGGGAAAATGGTCCAGGTCTGTGCATGTGAAGAGAGCAAAGTATGTCAAACAGAGCCTCTTATATGAGCCAAACACAGATGCCAAAGTATGTGTGTGAGGCAACAGACACAGTTGGCTAGAATACCACATGTGGGAAGGAAAGAATGAGCTCAATAAAACAGTAAAGCAGAAAACTAAGCAATAAAATTACCTAAAAGAGCAAAAATAGCACACACATGCAAACAAGATACAGCTGTGATTAATGCCAAGCTTTTAGTGTTTGAGTCTCTCAGTAGCTTTTGATTTTGTAGGAGTACATGTTTGATTTCTGTCAATGGGTAACTTAATATTCTATACTTTCATCTTCCTTTATCTTACAGAAATTCCATACTCCTAGGGAGACCATCTCAACTCTTAACTCTCAGTACTCGAGGTGACTATGTTCATAATGTATAGTGGCATTTTATCATTGTTTCAGTCTTGGAAACAAAATTGCTCCAAAGGAGGAAAAACAGAATTAGTTTTCTGGAATGATTACATTTCTATCAACATAACAATACATAATTAGGTTACATGTATGTTTCTGTTTAAATTAGAGCTATCTCTTCAAATCTATATGATTTGCTTCCTGGCACTAATCTCAAGCCCCTGGTGTTAAAACTCACCTCACCTAACACACAATTTCTGCAAGCTGTGTAAGATGCCTCATAGGATTCATTGCTTAGAAACACTGGACAAATGCTTTAGCACTGCCTGTGGGGGCTCCATTCGGTGAGATCACAAGAAAAGGCACAAAAAACACAGTGGTCGTTCTAGGACACAAATGGAATAGTATGCAGAGTATCACACCCTCTGTAACCTGAGCCAAGAACTAGAAAACCTCATTTCCCTGACAGCTACTGAGAAAGCTCTGTGAATGTGTGTTTTCTGTTTGAAAAAAAAAAAGTTAGCAAGAAGGGTGAATTTATAAGCACGGAGACTTTGAATAATGAAGGTGAACTGTGGCACTGGAGAGATGTCTCAACTGAGAGAAAGTGATGAAGGGTGGACGGAAGGTATTGGAGGAAGAAAAGGAAAGAAAGTTATAGATTTATACTTTAATTTTTACTTAAATTTTCCCTTAGTATTTTAGGTAAAACACTAATGTAATGTATATGGGAAGTAGAGAAACACAAGATCTCCTGAGTAAATTTGGAGCATGGGGACCATGAGAGAGGATTGAAGGAGAGGGGAGAAGAAGGAAAGAGAGCAGAGAAAAATGTATAGCTTAATAAAATCAATTAAAAAACTAATGTACACAAATTCTAAAGCAGCATAAAGAGAGGAAGAATAATGGGGTTAATATGAGACCTGATTGAGCACCTTATCAGTCTAATTATGGACTGCATAATTGACATAGTGCTTTGTGAATTTTTATGAAGGCAGTTAATATAATAAGGTTGTATGATTATGATTATTGATTGCTTTCTTTCACCTTAAAATAACCTTTTTGGATTGGATATACCATGCTACTTGTAGTAATAAATCAGCATATTCAATGCCTCCATATTATAACGGTCTACATACCAGGCTATATTTATCATTTAGGTAAGTAGGTAGGTGTGTGTGTGTGTGTGTGTAACTGACCTTGTCAGTGCTCCACTGCTGTAAAGAGACACCATGAACCTAACAAATTGTAAAGGAAAGCATTTAATTGGGCTATCTTACAGTTTTAGAGTTTTAGTCCATTATCAACATGACAGGGAGCATGTTAGACATGGTGCTGGAGAAGTAGCTGAGAGTTTTATTCCAGAGTTGACAGGCAGAAAGAAGAGATAGCCAGCAGGGCCTGGCTTAGGTGTTTAAAACTTCAAAGCCCACTCCCAATGACACACTTGCACCAGCAAGGCCATACCTTCTAATCCCTCTCAAGTCCTGCCACCCCCTGGTGACCAAGCATCCGAATATAAGAACCCACAAGGAGCATTCATATTCAAAGTACTACAGCATGTGTGTCTATGTAACAACAATCAATGGAAAAGAGGCCATGTACCTGAACGAGCGCAAGTTTGGGTGGAGGGACAGGGGAAGTGATATAATTACATTATAACCTCAAAAAGTCAAAGAAAGAATATTTTAAAAACCTTATTGAAGGTTTTTCTTTTTTTTAAGTAAATTTTATTAAATTATAAAAGTTTCCATTTCCGCGCGCCCTCCCAACACCCTCCCACTCCCCCCACTCCCCCCCCTCCTCCCCTTCTGTCCCCCAGGGCAGTCAGGGTTTCCTGCCCTGTGGGAAGCTCCAGCTCCCTCCCCCTCCCTCCAGGTCCAGGAAGGCGAGCGTCCAAACAGACTGGATCCCCAAAATCCAGCATATGCAGAGGAAACAGGTCCCAGTGTCATAGTCAATGGCTTTTCAGAAAGACCCCGGGCCAGCCACAGTCAGAGAATCCGGCCAAATTCCGAGAATCTGGCTAGATCACGTCCTCGTTCAGTCCCAGTCCGACTGGCCCTGGTAAACTCTCATCAGATCCGTTCCCTTGTATCAGTGGGTGATAGCATCCCCCGCAGTACTGATTTCGTCTTTCATGTTCCTCCTCCTTCCGCTCCCCATCCGGACCTCAGGGGGCTCAGTCCGGTGCTCCAATGTGGGCCTCCGACTGCATCGCCGTCCTTCACCAGACGAAGGATCTATGGTGATAAGCAAAATATACATCAGTATGGTCATGGGCCACGGCCGATTCAGGCACCCTCTCCTCTGTCCAGAGAGCAATCTGGGGGATCTCTCCTTGGACCTGGGATCCCATATATAATCAAGTCTCCTGTAAACCCTAAAATGGCTCCCTTAGTTGAAATATATTGTTCCCTGATCCCATATTCAACATTCCTCCCTCCCCCCCCCATCCCCGGCCACCAAGCTTTCCCCGTTCCTCCCCTACTCCCTTCTCTCTAGCCCTCTCCCCCTCCATCGACCCTCCCACCCCCCCATGCACCCGAGGTTACCTGGGACTCTTGTCTATTTCCTACCTCCTGGTGGATAGCTAAATAATCTTCATCAGGTTCATCTTCTTATTTAGCTTCTCTAGGATCACGAATAATAGGCTCAAAGACCTTTAATTATGGTTAGAATCCACTTAAGAGTGAATACATACCGTGTTCCTCTTTTTGGGTCTGGCTTACCTCACTCAGTAAAGCGTTTTCTATTTCCATCCATTTGCATGCAAAATTCAAGATGTCATTGTTTTTTACCGCTGAGTAAAACTCTAATGTATATATGTTCCACACCTTTTTTAACCATTCTTCTATTGAGGGGCACCTAGGTTGTTTCCATGTTCTGGCTATTACAAATAGTGCAGCTATGAACATAGTTGAACAAATGCTTTTGTAGTATGTTTGGGAATCTTTAGGGTATATTCCCAAGAGTGGTATTGCTGGGTCCTGAAGGAGGTTGACTCCCAGTTTCCTGAGAAACCGCCACACTGATTTCCACAGTGGCTGCACAAGTTTGCATTCCCACCAACAATGGATGAGTGTTCCCCTCACCCCACATACTCTCCAGCATAGGCTATCATTGGTGTTTTTGACTTTAGCTATTCTGACAGGTGTAAGATGGTATCTCAAAGTGGTTTTGATTTGCATTTCCCTGATCGCTAAGGAGGTTGAGCATGACCTTAAGTGTCTTCTGGCCATTCGAAGTTCATCTGTTGTGAATTCTCTGTTAAGTTCAGTACCCCATTTTTTAATTGGGTTAATTAGAGTTTTAGTGCCTAGTTTCTTGAGTTCTTTGTATATTTCGGAGATCAGACCTTTGTCTGATGAGGGGTTGGTGAAGATCTTCTCCCAGTCAGAGGGCAGCCTTTTTGTCCTACTGACAGTGTCCTTTGCTTTACAGAAGCTTCCCAGTTTCAGTAGATCCCATTTATTCATTGTTTCTCTTATTGTCTGTGCTGCTGGGGTCCTACTTAGGAATAGGCCTCCTGTGCCTAAATCTTGTAGACTACTTCCCACTTTCTCTTCTATCAGGTTCAAAGTGGACGGATTAATGTTGATGTCTTTAATCCATTTGGACTTGATTTTTGTGCATGGTGATAGATATGGATCTACTTTCATTTTTTTACAGGTTGACATCCAGTTATGCCAGCACCATTTGTTAAAGATGCTTTCCTTCTTCCATTGTATACCTTTAGCTCGCTTGTCGAAAATTAGGTGTTCGTAAGTTTGTGGGTTAATATCTGGGTCTTCTATTCGATTCCATAGGTCGACTTCTCTGTTGTTATGCCAATACCAAGCTGTTTTCAATACTGTAGCTCTATAATAGAGTTTGAAGTCAGGGATGGTCATGCCTCCTGAAGTTCTTTTATTGTATAAGATTGTTTTGGCTATCCTGGGTTTTTTGTTTTGCCATATAAACTTGATTATTGTTTTCTCAAGGTCTGTGAAGAAGTTTGATGGGATTTTGATGGGGATTGCATTGAATCTATAGATTGCTTTTGGTAGAATTGCCATTTTTACTATGTTGATTCTCCCAATCCAAGAGCAGGGGAGGTCTTTCCATTTTCTGGTATCCTCCTCAATTTCTTTCTTCAAAGACTTAAAGTTTTTGTCAAATAGGTCTTTCACTTCCTTGGTTAGAGTAACCCCAAGATATTTTATGCTATTTGTGGCTATCATGAAAGGTGATGCTTCTCTGATTTCCCTCTCTGCTTCTTTATCCTTTGTGTATAGGAGGGCCACTGATTTTTTGGAGTTGATCTTGTATCCTGTCACGTTACTAAAGGTGTTTATCAGCTGTAGGAGTTCTTTGGTAGAGTTTTTGGGGTCACTTATGTAAACTATCATATCGTCAGCAAATAACGAAAGTTTAACTTCATCCTTTCCAATACGAATCCCCTTGATCTCCTTATGTTGTCTTATTGCTATTGCTAGAACTTCAAGCACTATATTGAAGAGGTATGGAGAGAGTGGACAGCCTTGTCGCGTTCCTGATTTTAGTGGAAAGGCTTTGAGTTTCTCTCCATTCAATTTGATGTTAGCTGTCGGCTTGCTGTATATTGCTTTTATTATATTTAGGTATGATCCTTGTATCCCCAGTCTCTCCAACACCTTTATCATAAATGGGTGCTGAATTTTGTCAAATGCTTTTTCAGCATCTAGTGAGATGATCATATGGTTTTTTTCTTTCAGTTTATTTATATGATGGATTACATTGATAGATTTACGTATGTTGAACCAGCCCTGCATCTCTGAGATGAAGCCCACTTGATCATAATGGATAATTTTTCTAATGTGTTCCTGGATTCGGTTTGCCAGGATTTTATTGAGAATTTTCGTGTCGATGTTCATGAGTGAGAATGGCCTGTAATTCTCTTTCTTGGTTGTGTCTTTGTGTGGTTTTGGTATTAGGGTAACTGTAGCTTCATAAAAGGAGTTAGGCAGTGACTCTTCTGTTTCTATATTGTGGAATACGTTAAGGAGTATAGATATTAGCTCTTCCTGGAAGTTCTGGTAGAATTCTGCATTGAAACCATCTGGTCCTGGGCTTTTTTTGGTAGGGAGATTTTTGATAACAGCTTCTAACTCTTTGCGACTAACAGGTCTATTTAGATTGTTCACCTGTTCTTGGTTAAACTTTGGTATATGGTACTTATCTAAAAAAATGTCCATTTCTTTTACATTTTCCAACTTTGTGGCATATAAACTTTCATAGTAAGATCTAATGATTCTCTGAATTTCCTCTGTGTCTGTGGTTATGTCCCCCTTTTCATTTCTGATCTTATTAATTTGCATGTTCTCTCTCTGCCGTTTGATTAACTTGGATAGGGGTTTGTCAATCTTGTTGATTTTCTCCAAGAACCAGCTTTTTGATTCATTGATTCTTTGGATTGTTTTCTCTGTTTCTATTTTGTTGATTTCAGCCCTCAGTTTGATTATTTCCAGTCTTCTAGACCTCCTGGGTTAATCAGCTTCTTTTTTTTTCTAGATCTTTCAAGTGTGCTGTTAATTCTCCAATGTGTGCTTTCTCCGCTTTCTTTAATTGGGCACTTAGTGCTATGAACTTTCCTCTTAGCACTGCTTTCATAGTGTCCCATAGGTTTGAGTATGTTGTGTCTTTGTTTTCATTAAATTCAAGGAAGAGATTAATTTCTTTCTTTATTTCTTCCTTGACCCAGGGGTGATTTAGTAGTTGACTGTTCAGTTTCCATGAGTTTGTTGGCTTCCTGGGGGGAGCATTGTTGTTGAATTCTAATTTTAGTCCATGGTGATCTGACAAGACAAAGGTAGTTACTAATATTTTTTTGTATCTGAGGAAGTTTGCTTTGTTACCGAGTATGTGGTCAATTTTCGAGAAGGTTCCATGAGCTGCAGAGAAAAAGGTATATTCTTTCCTATTTGGGTGGAGTGTTCTATAGATGTCTGTTAAGTCCATTTGATTCAATACCTCCAATAGATTTCTCAATTCTCTGTTTGGTTTCTGTCTGATTGACCTGTCCATTGGTGAGAGAGGAGTGTTGAAGTCTCCTACTATTAGTGTGTGTGGTTTGATGACCGCCTTGAGTTCTAGAAGAGTTTCTTTTACATATGTGGGTGCCTTTATATTAGGAGCATAGATATTCAGGATTGAGACTTCCTCCTGATGAATTGTCCCAGTTATGAGTATGAAATGTCCATCTCCATTTCTTCTGATTGATTTTAGTTTGAAGTCGATTTTGTTAGATATTAGAATGGCCACGCCCACTTGTTTCTTAGGTCCATTTGCTTGGAAAACCTTTTCCCAACCCTTTACTCTGAGTAAGTGTCTGTCTTTGTGGTTGAGGTGTGTTTCTTGTAAACAGCAGAATGTTGGATCCTGTTTTCGTATCCAATCTCTAAGTCTGTGCCTCTTTATAGGTGAATTGAGTCCATTGATATTAAGTGATATTAATGACCAGTGGTTGTTGACTCCGGTCATTTTTATTTTTTTTTTTTTAGGTAGTAGAGTGTATGTGTTTTTCTTCTTTGATTTGTGCTTGTGAATGGTCGCTAGATGTTCGAGTTATTGTAGATCGTGTTGGGAATGTTGGATTCCTTCGGTAGTGATTTTCCTTCTAATATTCTCTGTAAGGCTGGATTAGTAGCTACGTATTGTTTAAATTTGTTTTTATCCTGGAATATTTTGTTTTCTCCATTGATAGTGAACAATAGCTTGGCTGGGTATAGTAGTCTGGGTTTGCATCCATGGTCTCTTAGTTTCTGCAGTACCTCTATCCAGGATCTTCTGGCTTTCATGGTTTCCATAGAGAAATCCGGTGTAAGCCTGATAGGTTTACCTTTATAAGTTACTTGACCTTTTTCCTTTGCAGCTCTTAAAATTTTTTCTTTAATATTTATGTTTTGTGTTTTGATTATTATATGGCGCGGGGATGTTTTTTTCTGATCCAATCTATTCGGTGTTCTGTATGCTTCTTGAACCTTCATAGGAATATCGTTCTTTAGGTTGGGAAAGTTTTCTTCTATAATTTTGTTGAATATATTTTCTGGGCCTTTGATCTACAGTTCTTCTCCTTCTTCAATCCCTATTATTCTTAGATTTGGTTTTTTTATTGTGTCCCAGATTTCCTGAATGTTTTGTGAAGAGAATTTGTTGGATTTGCCGTTTTCTCTGACCAGAGCATTTATTTTCTCTATGGTATCTTCAGAATCTGAGATTCGTTCTTCTATCTCTTGTATTCTATTGGTTATGCTTGATTCTGTAGTCTCCGCTCGTTTACCTAGGTTTTCCATATCCAGCCGGCTCTCGTTTTGTGTTTTCTTCATTGCCTCCATTTCAGTTTTCAATTCTTGGACTGTTTCCTTTACTTGTTTGATTGTTTTTTCTTGGTTTCTCAGGGTATCACTCACGGATTTACTTATTTCTTCAAACTTTTTGTTATATTTCTCATCCATTTCTATACTCATTTCTTCAAACTTTTTGTTATACTTCTCGACCAGTTCCTTAAGGGAGTTATTCATATCCTGTTTAAGGGACTCTATTGCTTTCATAATGGCATTTTTTTCCACTTCATCTGGGTTAGAGTGTTCAAATCCTTCTGTTGTAGGGTCGTTGGGATCTGATATTTTCATGTTGTTTTTCAGATTGTTGGAGGAGGTCTTGCCTTGGTGTCTGCCCATCTCTTCGATCAAATGCTCTCTATTGGAACTTCTGGTATCGGGTCAGGTTCCCTTGTTGGGCAGGGAGTTCACTGATAGAATGCCTACCTTTCCCCAAGCAGGGTATTGAAGCACAGGCACTCCCTCTTTCCGGGATGCCCCTAGAGAGCAGGCCCAGTGTGCAAGGCAGCTGAACTGGGGAAATTTTATGACCTCAGTGGGAGGGGAGAAATATAGAAATTTGTACCTGGATGGAAGCTGGGATGGCAGGCGGGAGAGCCTAGCAGGGTGGCAACCGAACTGCAGGCTGACCTGGGAGTCTATGGGGTCGGGGAAAGTCCTAGCTCCCCTTCGCCGGGCCCCTGCCGCGGGCCCGAATCAACTCACCACTCCGAAGGCCCTCTGGATGGAAGCTGGGATGGCTGGCGGGGAAGCTAGCAGGGTGGAGCCAGCAGAGCAGGCTGACCTGGGAGTCTATGGGGTCGGGGAGTGTCCTAGCTCCCCCTCGCAGGGCCCCTGCTGTGGGCCCGAATCAACTCACCACTCCGAAGGCCCTCTGGATGGAAGCTGGGATGGCTGGCGGGGAAGCTAGCAGGGTGGAGCCAGCAGAGCAGGCTGACCTGGGAGTCTATGGGGTCGGGGAGAGTCCTAGCTCCCCCTCGCCGGGCCCCTGCCGCGGGCCCGAGTCAACTCACCACTCCGAAGGCCCTCCTCTGAAGGTTTTTCAAAAACTTATAACTCCTCTTCATATGAGAATTCTTTAGGTGGCAGCCCATGACAGTCATTTCTGGTCACATGTCGCATTCTTATAAGCTGCAGCTCAGCAGAATTTTAGAGCTGTGTGAGAGTCTTAAAAAGGGTATGGTGCAATTAGAGTTCTGTTGGAAGCTGAAGCTGTTGACATTGAGCAGCTTGCCAGGCCTGTCTGTATGTGACCAGAAGTCAGCTTGAGATGCAGACCTGTGACATTTCTCCCATGGCCTCATTCTCATGAACAGACCTTGATTTCCTGACTTTTTTTTTAAGTAACATCAAAAAATGTATAGCTCGATTAAAAACAATAAGTACAATATAAATTAAATAAATAAATGACAAGTGTTCCATTTGGGGACATGCTTAGCTGCTGATTCATTCAGCATGTCTGGAGATGCTTAGACACACAAATTTTTGCTTCAGTTTTTAATTAATATGATAATATTTCATAATAGTGAGAGATTACCATGTCCCTTCAGTAGGCATTAATGACCCCTTGTTTTGGAACAACTAATCTTTGCTACAGACTCGGTGTTCTTTAACTAAGATTCATTGTGCACAGACACATAAATGGTTTCTGTTAATTGGTCAATGATGCATGCATATGCATGACCCACTTAAAATTCATTATAACACTATTTTGAGCTGATGTCTGTGGACCATTTGGTTCCTTGGGGCATTCAAACAGTAATAAATCAAACTGAAATCACACACTTTCCTAAGAATTTTTCCCACTAGTAGAAATGCCATAGGTAAAAATGCCACTATGGACTGAAGAGATGGCTCAGTGGTGAAAAGCACATATTGCTCCTGCAGCAGACCTGAGTTCAAGTCCCATCACCACCACTAGGCCGCTCACAACTGCCTAGAATTCCAGTTTCTAAAGGACCACACTTCTCTCTCCTCCTTGGGCACACACACAGATACATACATTCACATAAATAAATAGTTCTTTAAAACTTTTAAAAGAAAAAGGCACTATATAATTCACTCATCACAATCCTATTTTGATGAGAGTTAATGATAGAAAAAATGTGTCTATTACTTAAACTTATGCTAAATTCTGCTAGAATCCCAAGACAGAGAATTGGACACCCAGAGAAGCAGAAGAGAGAGAAGTCTCTCCAACAGTCCTGAGTCCTAGTGGCTTCACAGAAGAACTGAAGAACAGAAGTGTATCATCATATTGAGAGGGAGTGAGTAGTTCAGTAGCATCTCATGCTATTTGACTGCATACTTACAAGTCCATTAGAGGAAAACTCCCTTACTGTGAGCTATGGAGGCTCTTAGAGGTTGTTTATAGACTCTCTAATGCAGTGTTCTAATCCAATGTGATGCTTTTTTTATATTTGTCTTTATATAAGGAAAACCTTGTATGGTCTTCTGGAAGAGTCAGCAAATTCTGGGTTTGAAGAAACACTCCAGGATGAAGGAGTTATACTGTTCATAATGTATGCTATTCAGCACTGTATCTTATTCAATACTGCAATAAAAAGTAATATTGTAATAGGCAAAGTTCACCACAAATATTTTACAATAGGAATTATATAAAATCTAGAGGAAAACATTGCAATTGCTTTATATCTGGTAGAAACATCACTGAATTAGGGGGTCCAAGATGAAGAGTAAATGTTTAGAAGTAGACTATACACAATTATCTTTGAATTTAGTAAATAAGGAGCTCTTTGCGTTTCTTGTATTTCCATGCTATAATTTACACCTCTGTTGGCTTAGAGATCGTCTCCACTTACGTGTGGGGATCCTCTAATGAGCAGTGTATTCTTGAGGCCTCGATTCCCCAAGGCTAGTCAGTGAGGAGGAAACAGTCTGCTCACAGATAAGGCTTTGGCTTCCCCTTCATCAACGAGGAGCTCTCTCTTGGGGTGTGTTCACTGTGACTTGCTTCTTCACTCATCTTTTTCTCCTCACTGGTCAAGTATTCTGTTACTATATTGTGGGTGCCTCAGTTTTTCGTTTCTGTTGCTCTTTGGAATAGAATCTATTTTCATTTTTTTAACTCTCATTCTTCTCCTTCACCAGGTTACATAGAGGCAGCGTCTGTTTTGGCATCCTGGCCAGTATTATCTCTCTTCTTAATGTTAAAAATATTCCCAGGGCTAATTTTATTAGCAGTTTGTGCTGGTTATTGTGTTTCTTTCTTTGTTCATTTGTCTGTCTACTTGATACATATTAGAGTCGTCTAGAAGGAGGAAATGTCAGTTGAGGAATTGCCTCGATCATATTGACTTGTATAGACTGCTGTACATTTACAAATGATCGATATGTGAAGGCCCACCTCACTGTAGGTGGTGCCATCCTTGGGGTAGACAGACTTGGGTTGCATAAAAAAGAAATTTAAGTAATAAGACCAGTAAACATCATTCATCTATGGTCCCTGGCAAGGTTTTTATATCAATAGGTTCATACTTGATATCCTGCTCTTACTTCCCTCATGAATGGATAAACTAAAACCCTTCTCCCCCTAAGTTTTTTGGCTGTATGCTAGCAATAGAAACTAATCAACATACAGTAAAAACAGACATCCTATGCTGATACACAAAAACCTTAGTACCAGGAGTAGTTTGCTTCTGTTAAGTGGTTAGCAAATAGAATCACATAGACCCCCAAGCACTTTGAGCAATTCCTCAATAACCTCCCTACCCCTGAAATGTGTCAAGAAGTCCCTATTGCTAAAGACACCACATGCTTGAGTCACAGAATGAGGAAACATCAAGCTGGGACTCACCTGGAAGCCTCATCCCTACTGGCTAGCATGTATGGTGCTGGGAGGTAAGGTGCAGGCTGGAAGAAGAAAAAAAGAAGACAGTCTAACAGAGCTGTGAACCCTGCAAGCTACAACTACTGGCATGATAAGGCAGGCCTACAGGTACAATAATGGTACTAATATTATGGTCGTAACCAAGCACTTTCTGCTTGACCTGCTCCATCCAATGGACCCTTGCCTGGCCCTATTAAAGAGTCTAACAACCTTTGGTTAGATAGACTATAGACTCTCAGGAGAAGCCTGAATACAATTATTCTGCTGAATTGACATAGTATCAAAACAATTCTTAATCATTTTTTGAAGTACTCATACATCAGAGAATTTTTCAATCTTCATCAGAAAAAGATTCTACCTGAAATACATGAGAAATAGCACAAAGAATACCAAATGGTCAAAACATTCAATGAACAAAAGATACTGGAGTACAGAGTCCTGAATTGGATATTCATATCTTTCTTTCCCCCTCAAAGCTCGGGTATCTGTGAGGCAAAGAGAGTAGAGAGATGGTAAGAGCTATAGGTAGTTAACATCAAGACCAAAGAAGAAATTCCTCCATCTCAGCCAGGGTGGGCACCGCGGGCCGGGTCAGGCGGTGAGCGCAAAGGGGCGTGAGTCCCTTTGTTCTGATAGCCGGCCTGCAGCAAGCTAAGACTGCAGGCAGGGAGACTTCTGACCAGCGAGGGGCTCTGATCCTGTGGAGGGGTAAGTGTGTTGACCGCCATACAAGTCCGGTTAGGGAACACACAATATTCCCGCCATCCTTATCTCCCTGGCTACTCCAAAGGGGCAGCTTCCCCCAGATAATCCCTCTTTCCTGCTACGCCATCCCAGCTTTCTGCCTGGAACCCCTCCCCTCCCCTCTCCCTTTTTCGGGGCTTAAATTCCTCCATCTCAGCCAGGGTGGGCACCGCGGGTCGGGACAGGTGGTGAGTGCAAAGGGAAGGAAGTCCCTTTGTTCTAATAGCCTGCCTGCAGCTAGCTAAGGCTGCAGGCAAAGTGATTTCTGGATAGCAAGGGGCACTAATCTAGTAGAAGAAGACCCAGCAGAGGGAAGAGCCATTGGAGAGCATCTGAAGGAAGAGATGGGCAGGCGCCAAGGCAAAAATTCCTCCAACAATCTGGAAAACAACATGAAAACACCAGATACCAGGGATCTTACGACAGAAGGATTGAACGCCCTATTCCGGAAGAAGTGGAAAACAGTGTCATTATGAAAGCAATAGAGTCTCTTAAGCAGGGTATGAATAACTCACTTAAAGAAATAGAAGAGAAATATAACAAAAAGATGGAAGAAATGAGTAAAGAAATGGAAGACAAATATAACAAAAAGCTTGAAGAAATGAGTAAATTCGTAAATGATACCCTGGGAAACCAAGAAAAAACAATCAAACAGGTAATGGAATCAGTTCAAGAATTGAAAACTGAAATGGAGGCAATGAAGAAAACACAAAACGAGGGGCGGCTGGATATGGAAAATCTAGGTAAACGAACAGAGACTACAGAATCAAGCATAACCAATAGAATACAAGAGAGAGAAGAACGAATCTCAGATTATGAAGACACCATAGAGAAAATAAACGCCCTGACCAAAGAAAACAGCAAATCCAACAAATTCTCATCACAAAACATTCAGGAAATATGAGAAATAATAAAAAAACCAAATCTAAGAATAATAGGAGTAGAAGAAGGAGAAGAATTGCAGATCAAAGGTCCAGAAAATATATTCAACAAAATTATAGAAGAAAACTTTCCCATCCTAAAGAGTGATATTCCTATAAAGGTGCAAGAAGCATACAGAACACCGAATAGACTGGATCAGAAAAAAACATCCCGTCGCCATATAATAATCAAAACACAAAGCAGTCAGATTAAAGAAAGGATATTAAGAACTGCAAAGGAAAAAGGTCAAGTAACCTATAAAGGTAAACCTATCAGACTAACACCGGACTTCTCTATGGAAACCATGAAAGCCAGAAGGTCCTGGATAGAACTACTGCAGAAACTAAGGGACCATGGATGCAAGCCCAGACTACTTTACCCAGCCAAGCTTTCGTTCACTATCAACGGAGAAAACAAAATATTCCAGGATAAAAACAAATTTAAACAATACGTAACTACTAATCCAGCCTTACAGAGAATATTAGAAGGAAAATTACATCCCAAGGAATCCAACATTGCCAATACTGACTACAATAATTCAGACATCTAGCGACCCTTCACTAGCACAATTCAAAGAAGGAAAACACATACACTCTATTACCCCCCCCCCAAAAAAATGACTGGAGTCAACAACCAATGGTCATTAATATCTCTTAATATCAATGGACTCAATTCACCTATAAAGAGGCACAGACTTAGAGATTGGATACGAAAACAGGATCCAACATTCTGCTGTTTACAAGAAACACACCTCAACCACAAAGACAGACACCTACTCAGAGTAAAGGGTTGGGAAAAGGTTTTCCAAGCAAATGGACCTAAGAAACAAGCGGGTGTGGCCATTCTAATATCTAACAAAATCGACTTCAAACTAAAATCAATCAGAAGAGATGGAGATGGACATTTCATACTCATAACAGGAACAACTAGTCAGGAAGAAGTCTCAATCCTGAATATCTATGCCCCTAATATAAAGGAACCCACATATGTAAAAGAAACTCTTCTACAACGCAAGGCAGTCATCAAACCACACACGCTAATAGTAGGAGACTTCAACACTCCTCTCTCACCAATGGACAGGTCAATCAGACAGAAACCAAACAGAGAATTGAGAAATCTATTGGAGGTATTGAATCAAATGGACTTAACAGACATCTATAGAACACTCCACCCAAATAGGAAAGAATATACCTTCTTCTCTGCAGTTTATGGAACCTTCTCGAAGATTGACCACATACTCAGTAACAAAGCAAACTTCCACAGACACAAAAAAATATTAGTAACTACCTTTGTCTTGTCAGATCACCATGGATTAAAATTAGAATTCAACAACAATGCTACCCCCAGGAAGCCAACAAACTCATGGAAGTTGAATAGTCAACTACTAAATCACCCCTGGGTCAAGAACGAAATTAAGAAAGAAATTAAAGTCTTCCTTGAATTTAATGAAAACAAAGACACAACATACTCAAACCTATGGGACACTATGAAAGCAGTGCTAAGAGGAAAGTTCATAGCAATAGATGCCCAAATAAAGAAAATGGAGAAAGCACACATTGGAGACCTAACAGCACACTTGAAAGCTCTAGAAAAAAAAGAAGCTGATTCACCCAGGAGGAGTAGAAGACTGGAAATAATCAAACTGAGGGCTGAAATCAACAAAATAGAAACACAGAAAACAATCCAAAGAATCAATGAATCAAAAAGCTGGTTCTGGAGAAAATCAACAAGATTGACAAACCCCTATCCAAACTAATCAAACGGCAGAGAGAGCACATGCAAATTAATAGGATCAGAAATGAAAAGGGGGATATAACCACAGACACAGAGGAAATTCAGAGAATCATTAGATCTTACTACGAAAGTTTATATGCCACAAAGTTGGAAAATGTAAAAGAAATGGACATTTTTTTAGATAAGTACCATATACCAAAGTTTAACCAAGAACAGGTAAACAATCTAAATAGACCTGTTAGTCGTGAAGAATTAGAAGCTGTTATCAGAAATCTCCCTGCCAAAAAAAGCCCAGGACCAGATGGTTTCAATGCAGAATTCTACCAGAACTTCCAGGAAGAGCTAATATCTATACTCCTTAACGTATTCCACAATATAGAAACAGAAGAGTCACTGCCTAACTCCTTTTATGAAGCTACAGTTACCCTAATACCAAAACCACACAAAGACACAACCAAGAAAGAGAATTACAGGCCATTCTCACTCATGAACATCGACACGAAAATTCTCAATAAAATCCTGGCAAACCGAATCCAGGAACACATTAGAAAAATTATCCATTATGATCAAGTGGGCTTCATCTCAGAGATGCAGGGCTGGTTCAACATACGTAAATCTATCAATGTAATCCATCATATAAATAAACTGAAAGAAAAAAACCATATGATCATCTCACTAGATGCTGAAAAAGCATTTGACAAAATTCAACACCCATTTATGATAAAGGTGTTGGAGAGACTGGGGATACAAGGATCATACCTAAATATAATAAAAGCAATATACAGCAAGCCGACAGCTAACATCAAATTGAATGGAGAGAAACTCAAAGCCTTTCCACTAAAATCAGGAACGCGACAAGGCTGTCCACTCTCTCCATACCTCTTCAATATAGTGCTTGAAGTTCTAGCAATAGCAATAAGACAACATAAGGAGATCAAGGGGATTCGTATTGGAAAGGATGAAGTTAAACTTTCGTTATTTGCTGACGATATGATAGTTTACATAAGTGACCCCAAAAACTCTACCAAAGAACTCCTACAGCTGATAAACACCTTTAGTAATGTGGCAGGATACAAGATCAACTCCAAAAAAATCAGTGGCCCTCCTATACACAAAGGATAAAGAAGCAGAGAGGGAAATCAGAGAAACATCACCTTTCACGATAGCCACAAATAGCATAAAATATCTTGGGGTTACTCTAACCAAGGAAGTGAAAGACCTATTTGACAAGAATATAAGTCTTTGAAGAAAGAAATTGAGGAGGATACCAGAAAATGGAAAGATCTCCCTTGTTCTTGGATTGGGAGGATCAACATAGTAAAAATTGCAATTCTACCAAAAGCAATCTATAGATTCAATGCAATCCCCATCAAAATCCCATCAAACTTCTTCACAGACCTTGAGAAAACAATAATCAAGTTTATATGGCAAAACAAAAAACCCAGGATAGCCAAAACAATCCTATACAATAAAGGAACTTCAGGAGGCATTACCATCCCTGACTTCAAACTGTATTACAGAGCTACAGTATTGAAAACAGCTTGGTATTGGCATAAGAACAGAGAAATCGACCTTTGGAATCGAATAGAAGACCCGGATATTAACCCACAAACCTATGAGCACCTAATTTTTGACAAGGTAGCTAAAGGTATACAATGGAAGAAGGAAAGCATCTTTAACAAATGGTGCTGGCATAACTGGATGTCAACCTGTAGAAGGATGAAAGTAGATCCATACCTATCACCATGCACAAAACTCAAGTCCAAATGGATTAAAGACATCAACATTAATCCGTCCATTTTGAACCTGATAGAAGAGAAAGTGGGAAGTAGTCTACAAGATATAGGCACAGGAGGCCTCTTCCTAAGCAGGACCCCAGCAGCACAGACAATAAGAGAAACAATGAATAAATGGGATCTACTGAAACTGAGAAGCTTCTGTAAAGCAAAGGACACTGTCAGTAAGACAAAAAGGCTGCCTTCTGACTGGGAGAAGATCTTCACCAACCCCTCATCAGACAAAGGTCTGATCTCCAAAATATACAAAGAACTCAAGAAACTAGGCACTAAAACTCTAATTAACCCAATTAAAAAATGGGGTACTGAACTTAACAGAGAATTCACAACAGATGAACTTCGAATGGCCAGAAGACACTTAAGGTCATGCTCAACCTCCTTAGCGATCAGGGAAATGCAAATCAAAACCACTTTGAGATACCATCTTACACCTGTCAGAATAGCTAAAGTCAAAAACACCAACGATAGCCTATGCTGGAGAGTATGTGGGGTGAGGGGAAGACTCATCCATTGTTGGTGGGAATGCAAACTTGTGCAGCCACTGTGGAAATCAGTGTGGCGGTTTCTCAGGAAACTGGGAGTCAACCTCCCTCAGGACCCAGCAATTCCACTCTTGGGAATATACCCTAGAGATTCCCTAACATACTACAAAAGCATTTGTTCAACTATGTTCATAGCTGCACTATTTGTAATAGCCAGAACCTGGAAACAGCCTAGGTGCCCCTCAATAGAGGAATGGTTAAAAAAGGTGTGGAACATATACACATTAGAGTTTTACTCAGCGGTAAAAAACAATGACATCTGGAATTTTGCATGCAAATGGATGGACATAGAAAACGCTTTACTGAGTGAGGTAAGCCAGACCCAAAAAGAGGAACACAGTATGTATTCACTCTTGATTCTAACCGTAATTAAAGGTCTTTGAGCCTATTATTCGTGATCCTAGAGAAGCTAAATAAGAAGACGAACCTGATGAAGATTATTTAGCTATCCGCCAGGAGGTAGGAAATAGTCAAGAGTCCCAGGTAACCTTGGGTGCATGGCGGGGGAGGGTTGTTGGAAGGGGAGAGGGTTAGAGAGAAGGGAGTAGGGGAGGAATGGAGAAAGCTCGGTTGACCGGGATGGGGGGAAGGGAGGAAGGATGAATATGGGATCAGGGAAGAATATATTTCAACTAAGGGAGTCATTTTAGGGTTTACAGGAAACTTGATTATATATGGGATCCCAGGTCCAAGGAGAGATCCCCAGATTGTTCTCTGGACAGAGGAGAGGGTGCCTGAACCGGCCTTGGCCCATAACTATACTGCTGAATATTTTGCTTAACACCATAGATCCTTCATCTGGCGATGGATGGCGATACAGATGGAGACCCACATTGGAGCACCGGACTGAGCCCCCCAAGGTCCAAATGAGGAGCAGAAGGACGAAGAAAATGACGAAGGACTGCGAGGGATGCTATCACCCACTGATACAAGGGGTCGGATCTAATGAGAGTTTACCAAGGGCAGTTGGACTGCGACTGAACGAGCACGTGACCCAACCAGATTCTCTGAATGTGGCCGGATTCTCTGAATGTGGCTGGCCCAGAGTCTTTCTGAGAAGCCATTGACAATGACACTGGGACTAGTTTCCTCTGCATATACTGGATTTTTGGGATCCAGTCTGTTTGGATACTCACCTTCCTGGACCTGGAGGGCGGGGGGAGGAACTTGAACTTCCCACAGGACAGGAAACCCTGACTGCCCTTAGGGACGAAGTGGGAGGAGGAGAGGGAGTGGGGGAAGTGGGAGGGTGTTGGGAAGAGGGGCGTAAATGGAAACTTTTATAATTTAATAAAATTACTTTCAAAAAAAAAAGACCAAAGAAAATTTCTTTCCAGCACAACAGGGTAGATGGCCATATGAATATTTAGCAAAGCTAGCTGGGTAACACAAACAACTCAATAGTGTGTGTGTGTGTGTGTGTGTGTGTGTGTGTGAACGTTAGTGTGTATCTGTCTGTGTGTGATAGTTTGAATGAATTGTCCTCCATAAGCTCATAGAATGTGGCACTATTAGGTGTGCCTTTGTTAGATTAGGTAAGGCCTTGTTGCAGGAAGTGTGTCACTGTGGGGGTGGGCTTTGAGGTCTCATATATACTAAAGCCATGCCCAATGTCTTAGACCAGCTGTGGGTCACAGCTCCTTCCCTAGTATCGTGTCTGCCTGCACAGCACTGTGCTGAATCATGATAATGGTCTAAGCCTCTGAAAATGCAAGCCACCCCAATTATATGCTTTCCTTTATAAGAGTTGCTGTGGTCATGATGTCTTTTCACAGCGAGACAAACACTGAGTGTGTGTGTGTGTGTGTGTGTGTGTGTGTGTGTGTGTGTGTAGTATGGGAAAATGTGAAAAAAGTGGCACAGGGTGATAGGGCTGAATATGTTGAACCACAATTTGAAATCCTTAAAGAATTAATGAATACATTGAAAAACATAACATCTTGATCAATGTGACTTTGTCTTCCACATGAACGCAGAAAGTTTTTCACCAAGGATATAAGGTATCTATCAAAGAGATTTTGAGAAGGTACATTCAAGGTAAAATATCAGAAACTGAGGGTTTTTTCCCCCAACAATGAAGAAGAATGGATACTAACCATCTGTTCACAATTCTAACAGCGATTCTCAGACTATGACCTCCTGAGACTGTGACTGTGGCACCCACATACCAGTGTTTTCAAATTATAAATCAGCTAGCATAGGTTCAAACATATTTATTAAATGAGGGATTCAACAAAAAAAATGGAAATACTGAAAATTTCATGCATACAAAATTAAAAGTAAAGTTATGGCAGGGTACCATGAACAAAAATGAGTATAAGTATAAACTGGGAAAGGTATGCATACACAAATTATAGACAGTATTGAGAATCTATAAAACCAGTGATCAATAATTAACACAAATGAGTCCAGCTGAATAAAAGACTGAAGAAATCAGCATTATTCATGGAGAAGGAATTAAACTGTTAATAATGTACAAAACTCAACCTAAATGCAGAATAATTAAGGGGAGCATATAATGGCCAGCTTGTGTAACCGGAGACTGCTTGTTCATTTCCCAGACACCCAGACCAGTTAAAGTTCTGACATGCTGTTCTCCTTGGGCAGCTACATGGTGTCTATTTGATTCTGTCTACTCTCTCTCTCTCTCTCTCTCTCTCTCTCTCTCTCTCTCTCTGTCTGTCTCTTTCTCTCTCTCTCTTTCTTTCTCTCTGTTCAGATTTTCCATCAGGCTATATTCTGCCTTGCCATAGGCCCAAAGCAACTTCTTTATTGACCATAAATATGTGTGTATTCACAGCACACAGAGGAGAATCCCATATCATCTGCCCTTTCCTGTCTGATTAAAAATGAAGTTTTTAACTTTAACATAATAAAATTATATATAACAAAACAGTTATCAAGCAAGAATTATAGTTACAATATTTAGTCCATTTACATTTGGCAAATTAAAGAAAACACTCTATCATCTATTCTATTTTTGTGAGTCTAAAGTTTTATATCTAATTTATCCTTTAACATAACTAAAGAAAACTATAACTATTTGTCTTCAACTCCATCAAAGACCTAAGAAGGATATAATATTACCTAAGTAAACAGGAAATGCATGGTTAACCACTTCCAAAACTCTAGAATTGACAGAGGCATCTCACTGCCTGGACAGTCACCCAAAGTTTCTCTGCAACATTGGGGCATCCATCTTCAGCCTATGAGCCCATAGTATCTGGTAGACTTTTCAATAAAGCAGGAAATTCGAAGATCTCTTCTGTCTTGTACTGGTAAAGTTCATTAGTTGTTTTCTTCAGTGTCCTGCAGAATGTCTGGTAGACTCTTTCATGAAGCAGGGACCCTGAAAGACTATCCCATATTTTGGAAAGTTCAGCAGTCACTTTTCTGTGGGTCCTTCATGTCCAGTTCATACAGCATACCATAAAGCGGTCCAGGCAAGAACAGTTTTGTTTTGTTTTTATTTTTACCCAAATGGCTAGGCTTGTCACATTGAAGGGAAATTCCATAACTAGTTTCTTCAATGTCCATCAACCTCTCTGAAGTAATTGGTGCTGTCAGAAGCAGACATGTCTCACTGTTGAGAAAAGTCTAAGTTCTTAAAGAATTTTAAATGCCATATTCTGTATGTCTTTGAAAGGATTGAAGAATATCTATCCATATGAAATATATCTCTGTATATCTAGAAAACCTCACTAATAAGACTACAAGTCTGACTTTTATAGATGACCATTAATCCATAATTTTTAATTATACATTACATTTTTAAATGAGCTGTATAAATACAGTACCTTAAACAAGAGTAGAAACATACATATAATAAAATTGACTTTAAATTTTTAATCAATAGACTAAAGTCCATACCAGTGTGAAGTATTCATCTCCATATCATATCCTCCTTATTTTTTATAGAAGGTGAGTGTGATCATTAATCATTTATAATAAAGCCCTTTAAATGAAAACAATCATTTATAAAAAATATTTGGTAATTTGGGCATAGTTTTTTAGACTACTTCCTGTTAACTGGAGGTGCTGTTAATCAGGTCTTTCAGGGGTATGCTGTGTAGTTAGTCCATCTCAGCCATCAGTCCTGAAGCTGTTGTGGATGTTGGACCACCTACACCAGCACTCCAGAGGGTCTTGTTTGATCAAACCATATTAGCCTAGGAGGAATCACATCTTCTGTGGAAACAAAAACAGAACCTCTTTTCCAAAGCAACACATCCTTAGATGCAAATTTTGAAGTCAAGATACCTTTAAAATATGTGTGTTGGTTAACTTAGCAGTTCCCACAATCAAATGTCTCTCTGCAGTAAAAAAAATTAAAGAAAACACTCTCTGGTTATTTTCCATCTTTATATGGATTTTTTTATTACTCCTTTAGTCTATATCTCACTGTATACTGTGTCTAGTTTAGAGGTCTTTTATGTGTGAATCTGTCCTATTTTGTATCTGAAATCCTTTTCTGACACAGAGCATTTAAAAATGATAAGCAATGTGGCCTTGGATGCTGGTTCTGCCTCTCTCAGTCTTTCAATATGGCAGAGATACATTTACCACAAGCTCTGGGACTGCTGGGTAGGAGCCATGCTTACCACCTCAATTCTGGTAAGCAGTTAGCTCATGCTGCCTCCAACAACTTACAACATTCTGCCCACAAAACCCATTCAAGTGTGCAGCTTCCCAAAGGAGTCAAAGCTGTTTGTACAACTAGCACAAATCAGGAAGTCTTCTTAAAGGAGCCATGCATGTTTTGCTGCTACCACTGAGTCAGGAAGCCTTCTCCTAAAGGTGTCATGCTTCTGCTTGCTTCTAGCTGCTACTTTGCTTCTGCTGTTACCATGAAGCCATGTTTAACTATGTTTTTTGTGTATGTGTCTGGAATTCCTTCTCAAGATCTCTCAGGTTTCATGAGGATGTAGTCGCCTCACATTGGCATGCCATTTTGTAGATAGTGACTACTCATTCATTTCCCAGCTGCCCAGACTCAAAAATTCACACAAAAACTATATTAATTACAACACTGTTTGTCCTATAATTTAGTCACATTCTACGCTAACTCTTACATCTTGAATTAACCCATTTCTATTAACCTATGTATTGCCACAGGACTGTGGCCTACCAGTAAAAGTTAGTCCAGCATTTGTCTCCTTTGGTAGCTACATGGTGTCTCTCTGACTCCACATACTTTCTCTCTATATCTCTGCTCAGTTTTCCAAACTGGCTTTACTCTACTAAGCCATTGGCCGAAACAACTTCTTTAATAACCAATGGTAATAAAACATATTCATAGCATACGGAGGGGACTCCAACATCAAGCTTGGAGTACCACTTTCTATTCGTTTGAATAACAAAGCATTTAAAAGAGGGACAATAGGCAGTCATAATTACCTTTTAGATATAATTATTAAAGTGTAAAATTATATATTCACTTTGGAAAAGAATTTACCTTTTGCTGATAAGCTTAAAGATTTTTTTCCAGGGGCAAATAAGTTTCTTTCTATAAAGTTTTACATCACAGAAACATGTGTGAGGTATACACATGAGGATATTAACACAGCAGATGCAAACAGCCAAAATTCTGGCCAAATGCTGAAAAAAGAAATGTATTTTTTGCAGTTATATAAGGAAATACTTCACAATAACTAGCAAGTGAAAGTAAGTACAAAAAAGTTTAGAAAAGCAATTGCAGAATACCATTTACAAAAGTTTGTAAACAAACTTAAGAATATATGCTTATACATGCTAACAATCTTATATAAAATTATTAGAAATCATAAGCCACAAAACATAGTACTTTCAGAAGCAGAAGAACTCTATACTGCTCTCATAGTATAAAATGACTATTAATAGTTGGAGCACAGTAAACATTTGACAACTTAATTCGTTAGTGGAAGTCCGGTTTCATGACTTTCAACATTAACTCTGTTAATAGATATATGTTATCATAAACAAATATTCTCTATTGAAAGAGAAAACCTAATTTGTTTGCAGATTGGCTAAAAGCAAATAACTCTGAAAACATAGCTAATTTTATCTTCATCCTTTCCTTTTAACTTAAATCATTACAACATGTGTTTTTAAATTCCAAAGTCATATCCTCCTCCATTTTTTCAAGATTTAATCATTGACAGGCATTAAATTCAGATGTAGCAACATGGCATCCCCTAGAGAAAAGTCACACTTTCTAACAATCAGACCATTGCTTTAACACCGAATGTCTACAGAAACAGTGTTCTCTCACACATCCAATCTGTGCCTTTATTGGATTTATGTGGTTCAAAAATTATGCAAATCTGAGAGTCCCTTCAATTCCAAAAGCAATTCCAATGTTTATATGAACACATAATCCCAAATGTGTCTCAGGGCTCCTGAGTTCTTCCTTGGGAAGCAAGGAGTGCACATTCTGAATTATTTACTGCATTTACAGCCCATACAGGTGTAGCTTTAATAATCCTTATATTTTATAAAAACAAGTGTACATTTTCTGGGAAATGCATGACCTATATTTATACGTGACAACAGTTTAACCTCCGATACAGTACTGATCTAGAATGTCTTTGATGAGTATAAAGACAGCAGACATTTGTCTTCGTCCACTTGACAATAATGTAATCTCAGCTCGAGTTATTTAGTGTTGATATCCTTTATTAAATGAAATCACCACCACCTCTTGATCTTATTTTACACATTTCAAGCAGGTTCAAATAAAACAGATGTGATGACACGAAAGGCCGAAAGTTTGCCAAAAGAACCACAGGATCCCAGCTGTTCTGAATTACAAGCCAGAACCACCATGTTCTCAAGTAGAAGGTAGCATTTGGAAAGAGTCAAGTCTGTGGAAGTTAAGCTGTCTAATATGAAAATGTTGTTTTTGTTCTCCCAATTGAAACTGCACACTCATCTTGGGGGGTACTCCCCTGGGGAGTACCTTACAGGCACTATGCCTTTTGCCACTAGAGAGTGCAGAACCATCCCAGACCCTTAGTGAAGTTTTCCCCAAAGCACATCTAATTCCTCTTTAAAAGGGACATTCTTTCCCTCTAAAGGTGATGTTATTGACCACCAAAAAAATGAACTCCTTTCCAAGAGAATGGCTTTTCAAAGTTGAAACTTTCTCAAGTCCTATTCAGTACTGCTTATCTAAGGGTGGAAGCCAATATCGTGGTGGCCAGGAACCACTCTCTGCTGGTCCTGACTGGAGTGTGTGAACATTGACACTACTCTCTCTTATACACCCAAGTACGGGAGATTCTCTCCTAGCCATCATCAAAGATGCTCCCAGAATGAAAATAATTTCCAGTTGTGACTCCAACAAATCAGTCTGAAAGACTGTCCATTTACTATGGCCATTGTAATTTGTCCAATCTGTGACCTTTATAAGGATACTGGGTGGCATCCAATAACACGGCTTTTAGCATCTGTTCCTGTTCAACACCATTGGGAGGAACGATGGCCTCAGGCCAGTTCCACAAGAAGAGAGTGATAGATGACTTGAGGGAGACAGAGTTTTCCAGTCACAACAGAGAAGACACACATGAGTACTCACCATGATTGTCATAGCACATACAACACCTGCACAAGATCAAACCAGACAAAAGCCCAGCCTAGGGGAGGAGAGATGGGTGTGAAGTCCCACCCCTGGCTGAGAAGATATTGACCTTTGATCGTTCCTGAGAGAGGAAAAGTCACTACTCGTTTATCAGATACATTCAAGACAGGCTCTATGAGTAGTTGGCCACAGCAAACTGGACTAGATTGTTTTTTGTTTTTGTTTTTGTTTTACTAGAGATGGGCGGCGTATAGAGAGAGAGAGAGAATGGGAGCATGAAATTGGGTGGGTAGGGAGGTAGGGGAGGAGCTAGAAGAAGTTGAGCAGGGTGCTGAATATGATAAAAAATACATTATATAAGACTCTCTAAGAAATAATAAATGCATCATTTTTAGAAAATTTATAAAACAGAAACTCAGGTAAGACAGTAGCCTTGAGTTTTAATAGCAACATGGGCTCCTCTTCAAGAGGAAAATACTCCATCATCTAAGCCAACCAAGAGTCAACTCCATCAAGAATGAACTATGAGTGAAATGGTTCAGTATCTATAACATGTTTGCCATGCAGTCATGAGGACGTGAGTTCTGGTCTCCACTAACTGCATAAAGAATAGACATGGCAACATGCACCTGTTGCAACATGCACCTGCAGTCCAGGAGATGTGTGGGAGGGTCCCCTGCTCATCTTTTAGCCTGGCCAAAACAATGATTCTAGGTTCAATGAAAGACTTTGTCTCAAAAAATAAGGTGAAGGAACAACTGCATACAAAATCATCACACACACACACACACACACACACACACACACACATTAATTCACTGTGAGAAAACTGCAAGATTCCTGAGAGAGGGGAAGATAAGTTCAGGTTCCTATTTATATCTTTTAACCATTCTTGCTTCTGGATTGGGGCTGTTGTAAAGGATCTAAGTTGGCATTTACTGCCCAAAATCAGTGTGCTTATGTGTCTTGGGCATCTGTGCTTGCTAGCAAGATTGACTCCAGGACGATACAACCCTGAACAGCTCTGTGGAACATGATTCAGGCTTACTGTTTATGCAGCTGTGCCTTGGCACAATCGCTGTCAAAAATTATGGACAACACACAGGTGCCCCTTCTCTAAAGGCCATGTATTTTGAGATACTGGTCTTCAAAGGTAGTGTTTCCATTTTCTAAGAGGCAATGGAATGTTGAAATCCCAGGCTGCTTTTATGTTTAGTTCCAACATCCCTTTCCTTCATAAAGTCTTCAAATTATGTTGTTCTCCAGATGCTAGCCATGGAAACCAAGTCTGACCCATTAACAGCTTGCCAAAGATATCCCAGCTCATTATGAATCCAGCAAGACAGAATTCAACTTAATGACTAGATTCTAAACTTAGATCATAAGCATTCTAAACACCCTTACTAGTAATTTTCCAACAGATTTTTGTTCTCTTCAACCTCATATGAAAATATGTCTTACGTAGATAAAAACCAGTACATGGCTTTCAATGCACACCCTCCAAAACACAGTTTGACTGCTCAAACACTTTTATGCCAAAGAGAAAACCCACTGATTAGTGTGCCCTACTTCCCATTTCCTTGCTCCATCTCTCCTTCGTACACTGTGAGACATCTGACCTGGAGCACTGTCTTCACCTGTATTAATTTAGAACAGAACAAAGAACATAAGCTCTCAGCTATTGTTCCAGCATTATTCATTTTTGCCTACTGCCATGGTTCCCACCATGATGGTCATTGACTCTAACCCTCTGGAACTGTGAGGCTCAATAAATGTTTTCTTTTATAAATTGCCTTGGTCATGGTATCACTACACAGCAATATAAAACAAAGACAATGGGTGTATGTATTAAGGTAGAATAAAAGAAAAGAAATACATTTATTGGATAGATTTCAGCTTCCACAAGGAAAACTTAGCCCCAATGAGAAAGTTTTTTTTCTGATTTTAGATAATGACAAATATTACTTTTTTATATATGCTATCAATAACTCTCTAATGTATTCTTCAATTGTGTAACTCTTCTCTTTCAATTACTGTAGAAATAATGTTCAAGACCAGGGTAAAGCAGTGACCTAACCCTCAAATCACAGTCCAGAATTTAGTGTTCTTATGAGAACATGATGGTCAGTTGTTGTGGTTAGAGGCACACAGCTATTGCTCTCTGGTGTAAACCAAGCATATTTTATAATATAGCATCCACACTTGGAATTCTTCTCTTTATTCTCAGAGGCATTTGAAGTTAAGAAAGTAAACTACAATTTGCAAAACTTGACTGCATCTTCACAGGTGATCCAATTTGCCATAAGAAGAGGCTTAAGAAATAAATATCTAGAAAAGAACTGAAACATTATCAGCTATAAATATTAAGTCTCCTGTCTCTCATGTACTGCATGCTAACTTCTAAAATCGGGTCTCTAGATTCCCTGTTTTTCCTGAAAATCCTTTTGAACTCACACCAGACCACATGAAAAGACATTAACTACTGGTACCCATTCTTCATGCTGCTCCATCCTCTCTCACTTCTTCAAGAGCTCCAGAAGCTGACCTGTCCGCACAATTGTAAAATCTTGAGAGTTCAGGCTGGAATATCCATTCCATATGAGAAACAAATATGGAAGTCAATGATGAAGCTTTGGAAGAACAAATAAAGGTTAATATCTGCTAGAAAAAAAATGACCTAACGTTGTATAGATCTATTCAAAGGGCTCAAAAGCGTCCTTTCATTGAGTGACCTTGATCTTTTAATGTGTTTCTTCAAAACCTTCATAACCAGGGCACACAAGAGTCTCTTCTGTGATCTTTTCCCAATACCATCCAAGAGATTTAGTTCTCTTTTGGGGGTTCCAGTGTATTCATGATCTTTCTGATAATCAATTCTCTATAACTGTACATTGTTATCTATTGGTGTGTTTGAGTAGGTATTGGCTTTACAGTTATAAAAGGCTTTGTAAAGAATGGGAAGGCAACAGGGTTCTTATCACATTTAAATGTGAATCTTAGACACTCTCACCGGAGCCTAATAAGAGCCCTTTTGTTTCAAATAGCATTGTAATGGAGCACACATACAGGACAAAGAAGTGAGCAGGCTCTTTGATAGGGGACTGTCTGTTCTGCGATGGCCACAGTGTCTCATCACACTGGTAATTGTCAAATGACTAATATCAACCACCACCTTCTAAATAAAATATAAGAATAGCTTTGAGCAAATTTCAGTGTATATGAGAGCATCTTTTGTTCAAACGAGCTACCCAAGCCAGAGACAATTCTTGAACAAGTCACTTGAAAAGAAAAACTACTTGCCAAGTAATAGGATTGTTAAATACCAAATGTCAAAACCAGATTTTGTAGTGACTAACAGGCATTCACTGGAGCAAAAGAAAAACATTTGAACCCAGTGGAATGTTAATCTAATATAAATTTGCTTATGCTAGCAAACACCAAATCTGAATAAAAAGCATGACATAAAACCAGTAATTTTATGTAAATATTTTTATATTGGAAAGTGCTAAAATTTTCATGAATTGCATTTTCAGAAGGTGAGTTTTAATTTTTTTCTTGCATAGAAGCACAAATTTTACCAAACTTAAATGTGCCTTAGATCTCAATCTGGTTGCAGAATCAAAGTAGCTTTTGTCAGTAACAAAGTGCTTCAAAATAAATGTGAAAGAATTTATAACTTTTCTAGGTTGGCAGATATGATAATTAGAGGAGACACTGGCTACAGGAAAAGTATTCTCGTTGTTAAAGGAAAACAGTTGGAGACGGACAGCTGTAAACTAGATTTCTAATCACAACATTTATATATAAAACTTGAAACTTTTCCAATATAAAATAACTTCCCTACGTTGCTATCTCCTCTATGTAAAAGTAGAAGTATGTTGGCACTAAACTGGCTGCATTGGTAGAAGAATTAAATAACATGATTTGTAAACCCTCCACCATGAAGTCTGCTCCATATCTGGCACCCAGGGTGCTCCTGTAACATCCACTGTCTAACCTGCAGGCTTGTCACAATGTCCTGCTGGCACACATGCTTATAGCAGTCTGTGCAGTCCAACCCACGTCAGTTTTTACTCATCCACTCTTGTGCAGCTTTTCTTATTCCCTTCCCGAGGATGTTTCCTTCTCCTTTTGATAGGATACTGAAATAGTCTACACTTAAGATATTTCTTCCTTCTACTCAACACTATTAACTTCCTTTGCAAGATCAAAGACTTGTGTTCATGAGTTTACGAAATTTTCTCTTTCAGAAAAAGTTCTGTCTCCAAAATCCTTTGGGATTCCTGGTACTGTGATTTACTAATTGCCTGATCTCTCTTATTGATTAACTTATTCAAAGCCTTTCTGACAAAGATTGATTGAAGAATAAACTAACTTGTTCCAGAATGATTTTAGGTTACCTTGACCTTGACTTAAGCTTTGGATATTTTTTTTCTGGAGTCAAAAAGTAGTTCTTCACTCAGTAACAAGAAGTACCACCAGGAAAGTAGACCAACTACCAATTCAGAAGTCCATTAGCATAGAGCCACTTGGATGTCTATTAAGCTTGGCTGATCTTAAGTTTGGCAAAGGGAGATTTTATTCTGTGTTCTGGAAGACTATTCTTACTTTCTTACTTTTGGTGAGAAAAATTAATCAAAAAGCCCGATAGATTATAAAAAAATGCAATGTGAAGCCCTCAGTTTCCAGATTGCCAATCTGATAGTCTTCTGTTATTTTCTCAAATCTAGGCTTGATTTTCACAACTTCTCCTTCCACTTCGTGCACAGTTCATGGACCTTTGGAAAGGAAGTCAGAATTCTTTCTTGTGCATTTTACCCTTGGGAAATAATTTTTGCAATCTGCTCTTAAATATAGACATCTTGGCAAATAGGAACAATGAGGAGGATGAGACAAAGAGACGCAGTGTAGACAATGTTGGGACCAATGGCTTCAAAGTTGTGGTCTTGGCTGCTCAGAGTCGGGTGGAGTAGGAATCAAGCATAGAGCACTAGCGTGTGGGCTACTCTTGATAAATGGAGACCTTTCTACAAAACCCACAACTCTGTTTTTGTACAGCATGACTCACCAACCCCATTTCTCCCAAACTGTGGAAAAACATTGGCAATGTGAGTTGGCAAGATGGCTCAGCCAGCAGAGGTGCCCACTGCCCACTGCTGAACCTGGTCACCTGAGTTCCATCGCTGAGGCCCACATGACAAAAGGAGAGAAGGAAATTCCTCCACATACATGTGTGTTCTCTCTCTCTCTCTCTCTCTCTCTCTCTCTCTCTCTCTCTCTCTCTCTCTCTTTCTCTCCCTCTCTCTCCTCTTTCCCTCTCTCTCCCTCTCTCTCTGTCTCTCTCTGTCTCTCTCCCCCTCTCCTTCTCTCTCCTCTTTCTCTCTCTCTCTCTCTCTCTCTCTCTCTCTCTCTCTCTCTCTCAGGCACACAAAATAAATACAATTTTTTAAAAAAAATGTTGGCAATGGTACATCAGTGGGCGAATAAAACACAGAAATCTGTTTACCATTCTAGACAGGGAGTGGCAAGATGCTGGCCTTGAACAAACTATTTCCCCTTTTTGAGTGGTTGAGAGAAATACAAGATGTACAATCACTCCTTCCAGCTGCCATTCTGCTTTTCTCCTACCCTTCCCTTCCCCCAGTCTTTCTTTTCTCAGGTGTTTTCTTCTAAGTCCCTAACCACGTTATATTTGTAATTGCCATTTCACACCCAAAGGGAGACACATGGATACAAAGTTTAAAAGTTCTCGACTAGTGAATTATCCAAGTACTTCAAATTTGATGGAATATACCTTCACTAATTCAGACCCCGTGTGATAGATCAGATAATGGACTTGAATGATATCACATCTCCAAAGCATGAAGACCACCTTCTAATAATTTAACTGGTAGACTTTTGGATGTTTGGCAGCATGTACTTCATAAACCATTTTGCTTATTTGATAGTCTCAGAAAGGTTCTCATTGTTATTTCTTCCTCAGCATTTGTTGCTCAACATCAAAAGAATCCATGTGTCAACATGTCAAATCCAAGTAGGAAATGTTTCAAGGGAATTTATTTTTGTAAAAATTTAACTTTTCTCCAAATTTCAAGAGCAAGAATGTGGGCTTGACACCTGACCACAGTGTTAAACCCGGTTCATTGAGTTCTAATTGTTACCTTGCTATTACAAGGCCCAAGGCAGCCACGCTACTTTCAGCACATCTAAGTTACTGGATGGAGAGAGTGTATTACTAAAGAGTAAAGCTTCATAGTTACAAATTATTAAAAAAAGAAAAAGAAAAAAGAATTGGGAAAACTTGCACCAGAACGCTGAATTTATTTATATGACCCTATGCTGAGGGGTAGATTTCAAAGTAGAAAGAGGCGCTCCGATCCTGTTTGATTAAAACGTGTCTATGCTGTGTTTCCCCAGGTAAATTTAAAGTGTAAGGAAGGAGCATTATTCTCCTAGAGGAGGTGCTTGCTCGCTGTTCTGATATTTTCTCCTCTGCATCCGTTTTCATCTCTTCAGCAGAAACAAGGCCAGGATAGATATATTGCCTGTAGGAATGAAGAGTTGTCTTCTTCCGCTGAGAGCATTTTCAGAGCGTCATCTAACCAAGTTTTCCTTTTCAACATCTGGATTATTCTCTGTCTGCTAATGACCATCAAGCCCTTCTTTTCAGTTTGGCCTGTTTGATTTGCCTTTGTCTCATGACTTGATGGTTTTCATCATGTTGTGTAGTGGTGGATGGGGGAGAATAACTGAACTACAAATTTAATTTGTAAATTCTACTATGCCAAGAGAAGTCCCTTCCATGAGAAGAAAAAGGAACCAGAACTTCCTCATGACAGAAATGATGAATGTGGTGTATTCTGCTGAAAGAAACAGAAAGGGGGGAACGTATCCTTGATGCCTGTGTGCTTCAGATATGACACAAAGCAAAATCCGACTCTCATCTGGAGGAGCAGCACCATCCTAATGTGTCTCTAAGGGGATGAAATTGAAATAAAATCCCATGATGCCGGGAAAACATTTGTTATAGGAGTGTGCTTTCTGTTAGATACTGGGATGGATGAAGGCTTTTAACATTTTCACCAAATGTGTGAGAGAAGTGGGGAGAGGCCCTGAAGGAACTGCAGAGGGGAGGGGAAGGGACAGAAAGGATGCATGTGCAGTTCTCATGCATCATATTCTCAGAAAATAAAAAAGCTAAATTAAAAATATAGGTGGGCATACTGGAAATGATAACAAACAAAGCACAAACAACCATCTAATGCTCCTAAGTATCCCAAACTGCCCTAGGATACAGATTTCGGGTATTTAGATACTCTGAATTATTTAAATACCAACCGTATCAAGGATATCCTCCCAATGGTTCTCTTTTCTGAAAGGAATGGGAGGAGCAGTGGATGTAGGGGACAGGAAAGGTACAGGGTTTACTGCGTTTGGTATGTATTGTAATTAGAAAGAATACATTGAAATAAAACTCCAAGCAGTACTAGTAAAAACTATCCTGCAGAAGATGTTGGCTTCTCATGGTAGTGAGTACAAGAGCCGCCTACCTCCTGAATTGCTTGCTACAAGTCATTATGTATAAATATCATCAGATCATTTTGATGTTACATACATTATCATAAGCAAAGATCTAGTTTGGCGTCTCACAGACAAAACTCACAGTTTTTAATTAGCTCTTTTGAACCAATTTCTCTTTTGGCATACATGACTTATACTCTAAAGCATGCATCAGTGACCATCTGTATAAGAAACTCTGCGTTTCCTTTGGAGATTTAGATGCAGGGCTAGAGATACACATCCTTTGTAAGGTCACAATCTGCCCTTGTAGAGGATGAGCATCCAGTTTCCAGCGTCTAAGTCAGGTGCAGTACAACCACTTGTAATTCTAGCTCCAGCTAATCTGACGCCCTCTTCTGGAACCTGCACATAGCTGGGCTCACATGCATACATAACCATACACAGGCTTGCATACATACTAATTAAAAATAAAACATTTCTCAAAAAAATAAGTCAGGTTCCTTGGATCATTTCCCAGATCAATATGGTCAGACAAAAAAAATTCTAAGATGAAACTGAGGAATCTATATTTTCAACAAAATTCTAAGATAATTTACACAAATACTCAAATTGAAACCTGCAAGATTAACAGTCAGATAAGCTCTGACGATTTACAGTCAAAATAACATACACTAATTATTGGAAAATGCAATTGCCATCTGAAATGACAAGAACTGAGACAGAGACTGGCATTATTAAGATGGATGTCATCAGTGGGGATGTGCTAGAGAGGAGAAACACTGAAACGAGGTAAAACAAAATAAAAGGCAAACTCCACTAGTTTCTCAAGTTAAGGAAAGTTTCCATAGTGGGCATGGAAGCACATACCTTTAACCCCAGCACTCTGGGAGCAGAGATGGGTGAATATATGTTTGCAAGGATGACCTGGTCTACAAAATGACTTCCAGGCCAACCCGAGCTATATAATGAGATCCTATCTCAATAATATTCCCACAGAACCATGTTCTCTCACACTTTCCCAGGTAAAGGTCTAAGGGAACAATGCCCACAGATGTCACTATTCAAAAACTCTGTAACAGAATTCTTCCTTTGACTCTTCACAATCCAGAGGCTCCTGGCAATCCTATGTTTGGAAAGCTCTCCCTCCCGTTTCCCTTCTGTGAATCCACCCTGCTCTTCACACTACCTCTTCTTTATAGTTCTCCTTTCTCATATAAGGACATATGTGATTGTGATTAAATTTTGAGTCCACTCGAAAATCCCGGATTAGCTCCTCCTTTTGAGATTATTCATTGTATCTGAAAAAAAATCCAAGTAAATTCTTGGTCACAATTTTTAGGAATTAGTCCACTACAGATACAGCTTAACAAACAACAACCAAGTTACAGTAGATGATTTCAACTCTCCACTTTCTCCAACAGACTGGTCATCTGGACAAAAAAAAAATAAACATAGAATCATTCGAATTAATAGACATCATGCATCAAATGAACTTTAAAGATATGAACAAAATATTCAACCCAAACACCAAAGAAAATACAACCCATAGAAGCTGATACTATACATTAGAGATCCCAAAATTCTAGCAAAAAACTTCTCAAATGGATAAGCAAATACAGCAATGTGGCAGGGTACAGAAACAACTCTCAGAAATTAGTAGCTTTTCTACATACCACCAATGAACATACAGAGAAGAAGATCATAGACACATTTGATAAGTCAATCACAATAACTTCAAAAAATAAAGTAACTAAGAATAAACCTAACCAAAGAGGTGAAGGATCACCAGTGTGAAAACTTTAAGCCTCTATAGAAAAAAAATAAATAAAGATACTGGGAAAAGACACTAGAAAATGCAGACTACTCATGGATTGGTAGAATCCATTTATAATTAATATTGTAAAAACAATCATTCTATGAATTAAGTAATTCAGTACAGAGTCAATGTTACAAAAAAAATCTCCATCCCATTATTTATAGAAATAGAAAAAAAATGCTATCCTATTCTAAAATTCATGTGAAGCCCCAAAAGATCTCAGGTGACCAAGCAATTCTGAGCAAGAAGCTGGTGTTATTACCATTTAAGATTCAAGATCTATTACAGAGCTCTAGCCTTAAAAATATTGGGAGACTAGTATGAAAATGGACATGTAGATGAAATAAACAAATTACAAGACCAAACATGAGAACATGTAACACCTTCTGACATGAATAAATGTTACCAGCAAGTCCAGAGTGGGTGTTACTTCCTGCTCACATGGCCCAGCAAGCATCATATCACTAATCAGTGGACCAGTATAATATTTTGTGGGAGATGGTCAAGATCTTTTTGAACTATGTTATGCATAGTCTTGGAGAGTTAATATACACTTGAGGTAAAACTGTAAAGGGAAACTATTGGCTTTGCTAGTTTCAAGAAAATTGCTCCTAGAGGTTCTTATGGATGGGTATTGAGAAAATGGCGTTTTTTTAATACCAGTAGCTGCATATCATATTCTAGATGTGTTAGTCTGCTCATGTAAGGATACCACATTTGGTCAGCATCTGCAATCAGAATTGAATAAGTTTGTGATAGTCACTTGTCAGTTGCCATGATCCATCTGTCTTCTGCACAGGTCAAATAGGAGAGTTAAAAGGAGATAGATATGTTGGTGACCAACCCTTTCATGATTCAAGCTCTTGATGATGGCACTAACTTCTGTAGTTCCTGCAAGAATACGGTAGTGATATTGGTTCACTATTTCCCTCAGTAGAGACATCCCAAATGATTGCCATTTAGTTTTAGTTTTTCAGAACACCTAGTTCCTGTTGCTCTCCAGGATGCCTTCAGACCCAGCACCATCTGGGAGACTCTTACACATTAGCTAGTTGACTGTGAGCATCGTGTATAGCCTTGGACAAGAGTTTCCCTTGGAGTTTCTGTATGTTGACCCTGAAATATTCGTAGAAGATTTTATTGTAACTATGCAGGCCTCTTCTTAATCACTTTGTCTTCAGGCCCAGATGATCAGTATCAATTGTTCCAGAAAAGCAAAGATTTCACATTAATGGTTTTGGTCTCTTCTTAATCACAGCTAATTTGTCATCCCAAGACGACAAGGACTACACATTCCCAATTCAAAGCATCACATAAACGACATAAATGCCCCTAATAGAATCTCAGCTTCCTCTAGAAGCGTCATAGGCTAGGCCACTGTCTGAATTGCTTAGTATTCTTATCCTCCAAGTTCCCACAGAATGGTACAGAATACTCAATGGCTTTTCCAACCGAAAGTTTAAATGCCACCACAATCGTTCCCAAAACAAAGGATCAGTTGAGATATAGCAATACCTCATGATCTGCACCAATTCCTATCCTAGTTGAGGTTTCTTTCCCTGTGATAAACACCCTAATCAAAAGCAACTTGAGGAGGAAAGGGCTTTTTTTTTTCAGCTTAAAACTTCCAGACCACACTCCACCACTGATGGAAGTTGGCACAGAAACTCAAGGCAAAAACCTGGGGACTGGAAAAGAAGCAGAGTCATGGAGGAAAGCCATTTACTGGTTTGCTCAGTCTGTGCCCTTATACAACTCAGAAACACCTTCCCAGGGCTGACACTACCCCCCCACAGTGGACTGGGACTGCTCACATCGATCATCTATTATCAATTATCAATCAATAATCAAGAAAATGCCCCATAGTTTTAGCCACAGGCCAATCTGAGGGGGGATTTTTTCAGTTGAGTTTCCCTCTCCCAAAGGACTAGTCTATATCAAGTTGACACAAAAGTAGCCAGCACAACAATTTAGCACATATATTTTCTAAATTCTGCTGCTTCAAATTAAAGAAATAACATGAAAGAATATCCTCTATGCCGAATACCATTACTCTTGTAAAGGAAAAGAGAATTCTGTTACTGAAGGGACTTTGGTAAGGCCACGAGGCATCTTCCAGAATTTTCTGAACTTGGTGTTTACCAGGGATTTTCTATGCCTGAACTTTAGACACTGACAAATACTGCTAATAGCTAATGGCTTTCCGCAGTAAATTGCAACTAGAAAACAATGTTATCCCTATAATAAAATAGCATTATTAGGAAGGATGTTCTGTCATTTCTTAAATTCCACATGACCACTAGCATGAATGCACTATGTCAGAAACATAGAAATACATGTGTCCTTACACAACCAAGATTTATTGAATAATAGCAGATTAAACAAGATATGTGGGCTTTGTGCTCAGCAGCTTGCCATGCCCAATTTCCATTTAAGTGTGGTGTGTGCGTGTGTGTGTGTGTGTGTGTGTGTGTGTGCATATGTATGTCACAGAATGAATATAAGAAAGTTAAAGAAGCTATGGCAAGTTTAAGGAGTACAGAGAAGCCTCACTAGAGCTAGAAGCATAGAGTCATAGCAATGATGGGATAAGATACTGATGAAAGCTTGGGGGCTGCTGGGGGACATACAGAACTGCAGGGCATTCAAAGTAAACCTTCTCCTTAAAGTTGAGTCAAGCTACAGAAGCAAGTGCTCCTGGAACAATGAAGGTTCTAGCATCAAGGTACAAGACTGTATTTTGATGGACTTAGATGGACAAACCGCAGTTTGGGTAGACCATGTCTGTAGTAAGTGCCAAATGGAACTGAAGCCCTTGGGAAATTCAGGAGTTCTTTGGCAGTCATACCTTTGAAATACAACAGTCAGATGGTGGGTTGATAGAGCCATTGCTGTCACAGTGTTAAGTGTCCTCCTCTATATGATATTTAGATGAGTCTGTTTCACACTTTTTAGTTGTGATGTGTTGGATAAGAACTTAGGTTGGTTTTTCTCACATGTTTTTAACATACCCATGCAGTCTTATGTTCCCAATCTAATTTTAAATGTTTTTGTTTTTTCTTTTTTTGAGAAGGAGGGGGGTTTCGAGACAGGGTTTCTCTGTAGCTTTGGAGCCTATCCTGGAACTAGCTCTTGTAGACCAGGCTGGTCTTGAACTCACAGAGATCTGCCTGCCTCTGCCTCCCAAGTGCTGGGATTAAAGGTGTGCGCCACCACTGCCCGGCCTGTTTTTAAATGTTTATAAGTGGTATCTTTTTACTTTTTAAAAAATATTTTTTATATCACTCTTTTTCTTTTCTCCTTCCTTTTTTAATTTTTTTTTATGTTACAGTCACAGTTTCCCCTCCCTCCTCTCCTTCCAGTCCTTTCTCTCTACTCCTTAGCTCCATCCCCCAATCCACTCCACCTCTTATTTCTGTTCAGAAAAGGACAGGCCTCCCATGGGTATCCACAAAGCATGGCACACCAGATTGCTATAAGACTAAGCCCTTGCTTGTGTATTAAGGTTGGGTAAGGCAAACCAGTATGAGGAAAATGGTCCCAAAACCCAGCAAAACAGTCAGACAGCACCAGTTCCCAATGTTAGGAATCCACCAAGCTACACAACTGTATCATATTATATACAGAGTGGCTAGGTCAGTACCATGCAGGCTCCCTGTTTGTCAGTTCAGTTCTGTGAGCACCTATGAGCCAGAGTTAGTTGATTCTATAGGTTTTCTTGTGATGTCCTTGACCTTCTGGTTCTCACAATCCTTTCTCTCCCTCTTTAGGATACCCCTAGATTTTGCCTAGTATTTTTAAGAATAAGATATTTATCATTCTGTGTCTCATTGATAGTTGTGGGCAAATGGTGGTGTCCTTGTGTGAACAGAGTGCCTAGTCATAATCCTTCCACATTTCCACTCAAAATGGAGCCAGCTGATGCTTGTAAAATGGAGTCAACTCAAAAAACCAGCTCAGCCTGAAAACTATCATTTTACATGCAATAGAGTCATTACTGCAGGGCCCAGCCTGATTTCAACGCCCACATGAAAGGAAAGTCTTACTACAAACGTTACTAAACACAAGCATCACCTTATCTTTTTCTATTTATTTCATTACCCCACCTCCAACTCTAGGAGTAAAAGATGACCCCTGCTTTACAGAAAAAAAAGGAAGAAAAACAGACTTACAGAGGTGGCGCTACCTGCAAACAATGCCTACAGTTAAGACGGGCCAGAAAGAGGTCTCACACATGATCTACTGGGCACCAAATCCCCACTTTCTCCCACTGAAGTAATTGTTTTCTCTTCTACGGAAGAATCACTTTGAGTTGCTCTTCTCTTTCTGGTGTTCCTGCCCCAGGTCTAGTGTGATCTGTTTATCTTTCTTGATTAACATAATCTTTTCAGTTTTTTTTATGTGGATTCTAATTTCAAATATCTCTGGATCCCAGAGACTGACTGACATAAAGCTTGAGAATTTTACTTTTTTCCAACTCTGAGTTTGTATCACAAATCTTTAAACCTCTGCCCTCTTTCCTCTCCAACCATAGAACAATAACAATCACTATTCCTGGAAGTCAGGTAAAGCCTGAGGAAAGGAGCATTGTCCTCCTGGAGTGAGCTGTGTGAACCATAGCATCTTCTGGAATTCTCCAGAGAAACCTTCTTATTCTTCCAGTATCAGTGAACACTTTGAAAAATCATGGCTCAGTTTGGCTACTGCAACATATCATCCCTCAACATCCTACACCATCTTAGCATGCAGGATCCCAAGGCTCAAGTTATCTAAATGAACTGTCCTTGCCCATATCCTGTACCCGCTCAAATCATTTCCAAGTTTTGTGTGCACCTGACTGCATTCCTTACCCATTACCTTGCATATTATTCCTCTGTTAAGTGGTTAAGAGCTTATATAGGCATGACCTTTTCCCCCCCAGAGGAAAATGCCTTTGACATGAGTCTCACAAAAACAACTCCAAATGCAAGACTACAGTGCTAAGAGAAGCCTCAAAAATAAGAAAAGTCTGATAAAAATCATTCTTGGGATTTTGGAATTTGGAACTGAGAAATCAAGCTTCTCCTTCTTCCTGAAGCCATCATTTTAATAGTTAGAAAATTAAAACACATAGGCTGGAGAAATTTACTCCAAACAAGCCAGAATGCAGCCTAGGTCTCCCAGTCAGGGACTTTTTAATTGACACATACAATTTTGTTACATTTCCCCACATTATTCCAAATCAATATGTCTTTATTCCCACCTTAGCTCTGATGCATCTAATAATTATTCAAATAGCATAAAGTGGAACTTATTGTCATTATCATCATAATTATTATCAGATAGTATTAAGCAATGAACAGGCCAATAAAACAATACTCTTCAGTACAGTACAACAATGGATCTATTTCCACATTAAAAATTAAATTCTGGAGCTGGAGAGGTGGCTCAGTATTTCAGAATGCCGATTGCTCTTACAAAGTACACAGGTTGGTTCCCAGCATATTTCTGGTGTCTCACCACCACCTGTGACTCCAGTTCCAGGAGGTCTGATACCCTCTTCTGAACTCTGCTGGCTCCTGAACACAAACGGTGCAGATGGCACATACGCAGGCACACATGCAGAGAGGGACAGACAGACACAGAGACCCCAAAACTAATCAAAACCTATATAAATGCACAGTAACAACTCCGTCTTGATTTTTTTTTCTGTTAAAATCAGAAGGTTTCATAAACATAGACCAATTCAGTTTAAGGTTACTCAAACCACAGTAAAGTGCGGGGGGACCCAGACCATAAAGCCACTTGCTTGTTCTGCACTAATGTGACACTATTAGCCAGGGATTCTCATCTTTCACCATCAAGCGAGGAAAATACTGAGTGAGGAAATCTCTCTCTCCTCTCTCTCTCTCTCTCTCTCTCTCTCTCTCTCTCTCTCTCTCTCTCTCTCTCAGGCTTCTTGTTACCCAAATCCCAAATGTACCTTCAAACTCCAACACTTCCACCAAAGTGGAGACTACAATGAAGAAGAAAAGGCAACTTAGGAGGATGAAAAGGAAAAAATTAGTAAGAGTGTTAGAGTTTGGATCAAGGGCTGGAAAAGAGAGATTTCGAAATAGATAGGAATGAAGGATCAGCACCTAGGAGGAAAAGAATCCTAAGGAGATGATAGGAGCATCTGAGATTTTGCTGTTTATGTGACTAATAAGGAGACCCGATGACCTCCTAAAAGAAGAAACTGTAGTTGGCCAGCTGAAGGGATGTGGGAGGCAAGTTTGGCACATGCTGCACATCAGTTGTCAGACTAGAAGAAACTTGCAGGTCAATTAATAATCTCCAAAATTCTTTTCCCCGACTCCCCCTTCTTCATTTCCTGTCCATACTCCAATGGTAGATAAAGAGGTCTCATTGGGTGACATTTATTATTCCTTTCTATCAGACTCAACAGAAAAAAGTTGGCTATTGAAGCATACTTAATCTCGATATACTGTCTGGAGAGATTAGTGTCTAGCATTGGGTTAAGGCAAAGGGAATGGTCTACTGCTATAATTTCTCCTGTGTTCCACCCTCTGGTACCTGAAATAATTGTGACAAATGAATATTTGTCAACTGGGAATGTGTTCCCAGAAAAGTTTGCAACATATTCAACCTCACTAAACTCTCATTGTAACTTGTGTTCCTTATTCTTATTTTCTCATTATATAAGGTATGAAAGAAACATGGGATTTAAAAATCTTTGGGAAAGACCACATTTGAGAAATCACTGAGGCTGACAATACATTTTTCATATAATTTATTATAGTAATATTTATGAAAGTGTGCACTTTTGGAATAAAACAGGTATCATAGATTCATGCAAGATACTAAAATGTTACTGATAGAAATGTTAGTGGTTTTATTACAAAGTGTGGATAAATAATATGGAGTTTCTTATGTAGCTACTCTCAAACAATTTGGAAAAGAAAACTTTTGATGAAACCCTTTCAGAATTCTAGAGACTTCTTGAGATTTTCTATGTCTCCTGAAACATCTAAATTTCTGCTTATAGTCTTATTAAGTACAATACATGCACTGAGAACAATTATCTGAGATAAAATGATTTAAAGGACTGTGAAGCCAGTATGTGCATTGGTTTAGAACATATTAGAGTCAAGGGAAAAAACAGAAATTGACAATCGTATATCTACTTTATAAATCCCTGTGAAATCTAATTAGGAAGTTCCTGTGTAAACACAGAGTGAAAAGAGAGGCTAGCCAAAGACATGAAAATTGGAAAATATCCTTCAAGTCCTTATTATAAATGAGTCTAATACTTACAGAATGATTTTTTCAAACTTTTCATCTTAGTAATGATCCTAGAATCATATCAAAGGACACTGAAAAGAAAATATTATTTCTTTTTAATATAAAACTAAAAATTAGCAAAGGATCAGTTAAATATCAATGAATACTATTTACTATTTTAAAATAACAAATACCAAAATATAATTAATGATCTTTATCTTGTAATATTGATGACAAAAAGCATATGACATCACAACACCAAATTCAAATGAGGCAATTCCACATGTGCTCTTACAAAGATTAACTTTGTGAAAACAGATTGGGGGTCCCACAGGACAATAGAAGGAAGCAAGCACCAAATGTTTGAGTAAAATCTGTCTATAAAAAATTAACAGTTTTAATATGGTGATATTTCTGGAACCCTTTAAAAATCAAAAAATTTCCCCTGAAAAGAAAAGAAAATATACCTATAGGAATGTATGGGGGAGTGATAATGAATAGATTCTAAAGACTTATATAGACTTCTGAAACTAATTTGTAAAAACCTGAGCTAAGAACCCTTGATGCTCAATAAAAGTCCTGCTGGATAACAATAGCTATGTAAGTACTCAGGAATTTCATAAATACTTGGCAAAAGGTGAACTCTGTCAGTCTTCAAGTGCTGAGTGGCTTCTCATATGTGCTGGGAGCTAGAGATCTCTATAAAAGTCATGACCCAATGGTTCCCGTTAGACTGCAGCTGCTGATGAAGGTCAAAGAAATGGGGTTTTCTCCAAATGTCTAAGCAACTGCCACTTGAGAGTTGCAGGCTCATGTTGAGAACTGTCCACTAAACAGCGATCACCCACTCTTCACGGTCTAAGCTCATCTAGGCATCCCAGCAGCTGAAACACAGATGACATGTATCACTTTAGGAAGCCTGCTTGGACACTGGGTTGGCTTTTCCTAGTCACTCTGAAAAAAAGGGAAAGAGTCAAACCACGACAGCAGGATAGAGAAAATCCTTGAGAACTCAGTCTTCACTCTGTCTTTCATAACAACTCATGGGGTAAAGTTTGAACTTTGTAACGAGTAGGTGAGAAGAGATGACAGAATTCAACTCTTCAGCAGATGAGAGGAAGAAATGAGACTTCACATGATGAAGCCACCAACAGGGTTTCTTCAAGTGGGTATGTTCATCGCAGCCATGGGACAGGAGGCGGCAGAGTGAGAGCATCGTGGATGGCTGTGCCTAGGACAGGGAAGGCACACTTTATCTCCTGAAGGAAAAGGTGAAGGATGAAACAGATGAAAACATACAGGAGATGCTAAGCGACCAAGGCTGTCTTAACAAAATACCACAGATGGAGTGACATGGGCAGCAGAGATTAATTTTCTCACATTTCTGGAATTTAGAATCCAAGTTCAGGGTATTGTCAGGTTTAATTTGCCTCTCTCCTTGATGTCCAGATTGCTAGCTTGTTCCTTCTGCTAAACACAATCACCCTTAATGTCTCTCTCTGTATTCTAGCCTCTTCTTATGAAGACAGAAATACAACCGGGAGGTGGTGGTGTATGGTGGTGTATGCCTTTAATCCCAGCATTCAGGAGGCAGAGGCAGGCCGGACTCCGTGAGTTCAAGGCCAGCCTGGTCTACAAGAGCTAGTTCCAGGATAGCCTTCAAAGCTACAGAGAAACCCTGTCTTGAAGATAGATAGATAGATAGATAGATAGATAGATAGATAGATAGATAGATGGATAGATGGATGAGTAAATAAAGACAGTAATACTAAGATTAAATTAGGGTCCACCATACTGATCTCATGTTAATTTACCACACTACTTGCCTCTTTTAGTGATCCTCTCTCCAAATACACTTACACTGCTCAATATTGGGATTAGAACCTTAATGACGAGTTAGGAAAGGAAATAAATCTTGGCCCACACAGGGAAATGCAAGTTTTACTGCATCCAAGAACTACCTCTTATTCATGTCACCCCCTCCCTGACCCACAATGATTTTTTCCCTCTGGAGAACAAATTCTAAGTCTTCAAGCCATTGGGTACAATAATCACACACACACACACACACACACACACACACACACTCACACACACACACACACACACCTCCAGCTATCCCTCCAGAACACGCTACTGAGGAGAAAAAACATCAAGTGTCAGGTGTGACCATGGACACCCATGCAAATAAAACGTAGGCTTAGCATCAAAAGTTACCTATGAGTTTACATCTCTAAAGCAAGAAGCGCTCTGCACAGGCATCAGGTGTTTACTAGAGTCTTTGGGACAATCTTCATTCCCCAACCAGAGAAGAAAACAGGAAAATATGAACCAATCTGCCAAGACTCTGGTGGTGTGACTCTTAGCACAAGAGGAAATAAGCAAATCTACCACATTGTGTCTTGAAGATAGAATGAGGTCATTTCACAGGAAATGTGGAGGAACCAGACCTTTAAAAAAAAAAAAAAAACTCTGGCCTTCTCTCGATTCATATAAAACATTTGTTTTTATTATGCTTACCTCAATTGCATTTGTGGGAAACCCCAGTTTTGTTGACTATTCCTAGAACTTTCTCTTCTCAGTCACGTTAGGCCTGCACACAAGTAGGTCAAGGTCATAAGGTTGGCAGATGACCTACCACACTGACGAGACCTGCCGCAGTGGAAGTCACTTCTTTTGCTTCCTCATCAACGGGTTGTGGGATGGTGTTCACCAGACAGCGACAACTTTCAGCTGTCAGGCAGAAGCTATCAGCCAAATCAGGTGATAAACAGCTCTCAATTCTGGGAACACAGCAGCGAAATCCTACCCCTCCCCAGCCCCCACCCTCCACAGCCTGCCCCATAGGAAGTCACAACATAGAACTGGGTAGCTCCCACCACCACTGAGGGTGTCATTGCAGTCAATCACATAAATAATTTCTCCATGGAAATCTTTGCCACAGGGGAATTTTTACAGCCCTCCAGGCATTTGTCTTAAAACTTGTCCTCTTAGTTTTGTGGGAAATTAGTCACACCCTAAGTGTTTCTGACCGAGAACCAGAAATCCTCTGTCTTATTACTAACCCAGGTACCCAGGCACCATGTGCTGGAGACAGAATCAGCAGAATGTCCGAAAGCTCTCCCCACACCTTCTACTTCTTCCCGGGCTACCTCCTTTCATGATGTACGTGGTCCATGTACAATAGTTATAGTGCTAGTAATAGTAATCATGATAAACTTAGGAGCTTTACAGGTCTTCTTTATCCTTTATTCTTTGAAAAAGTGTGTTCGATTTATTCTGATCATGATTTCCCCTCCCCCAGATCCTTCCCACCTCCTTAACTACCCAGCATTATATCATTATATCATTATATTCTCTATATTCTATTTATCTTTCTCTCTCACACACACACACCACACACACACACATACACACACACACACCAAACCAAAAAAAAAAAAAACAGGAAGCATAAAGAATCCACATAAAAGCAAAAGCCAATCAGACAAAAAATTGCTCAAATAAAAAAAAAAGTGAAACAAAAAATCTAAAATAATAGTATTGATTTCATTTGTGTTGGCCATTTGCTCCTGGGCATGGGGCCTGCCCTGGATGTGGTTGATATACTGAATGCTATGCCATTGGATAAAACTGATTTTCTCATTTCTAGAAGGTATCAATTATAAATAGCTTCTCTTTTTTTGCTTTTTTTTTTTGAGACAGGGTTTCTCTGTAGCTGTGGAGCCATTTCTGGAACTAGCACTTGTAGACTAGGCTGGCTTTGATCTCACAGAGATTCATCTGCCTCTGCCTCCTGAGTGCTGGGATTAAAAGTGTGCACCACCACTGCCCAGCTATAGATAGCTTCTTAACAATGGAGTTATGCATCTAATTCCCTCCCTCAGTGTGGGGACCCCATCTGGCTTGAACTTGTCTAGGTTTTGTGCATGTGTACCGCAGTCCCTGTGAGGTCACATGCACATCAGCCCTGTTGTTTCCAGAAGATACATCTTCTTAGAGCCATCTCTCCTGTGTAGCTCTTGCAGTCTTTCCGTCTTTCTTCCTCAGAGATCTCTAAACCTTCACGGGAGTGACTTGTCAAAGACAGCCCTGTGATGAGCGAGGGCGCTGAAGTCTCTCACTCTCTGCACATTGTCCAGTCGTGGGTCTCTATGTTAGTTCCCATTTAATACGAGAAGAAGAATCTCTAGAGAAAACTAGGCAATGCTCTGATCTATGCATTATTGCAACGTGTCATCAGGAACTCCTTTTTGCAGTTTCTTTAATGGAATGATATTATTAGGCTTCTCCCTAGAGACATGACCTATCTATCTTATCTCAGGTTCTTGGTCATTTTATCAGTGTCAGATATGGCTTCCATCTCATGAAGCTGGCCTTACATCCAATCAGAAAGTAGGTGATTATTCTCATATTTGTGCCATTATTGCACCAGTATATCCTGCAGGCACGTACCTATTGTTTGGCACGAGGTTTGTATCCAATTGTTAATGATGATTGCATTTCTCCTCTGGTAGCATACAAATACCTTCAGATACCATGAATGCTAGTGACTGGGGATGAAGCCGCTGGTTAGGCACCAGCTCAACTGTAAGTTCTTAAAAAGCATCTGATAGAATTTCATTTCTATTCATAGTTGAGTGAAGACTAAAACTAGAAATCACTAATCTGATTTGGGGAGCTGAAAAAGACCTGCAAATGTCAGCACACTTAATGATAAAAATAATCTTTTATCTTCCCAAATTGGTACATTCACAGTGATTTACTAGATTTCATAATTGGTGTGATAAATAAAAAATAAATAAAAAAGATAAAAGGGAAGAATGGTGAAAATAGGAAATAAAACAAAAATCTACAGATAATACAATTATAAATAAATTATTATAGATGAATCCAAAATGTAGTGATATACAGATCAATCATTAAAAAATTAATTATACAAATTTCAAGAGTGAGGGGATTCAGAGTAAATCAGTGATGTTTCTACATTCTCACAGCAATTAGGACAAGAACTTAAATATTGCATTTTAAAGATCTTAAATAGGTCTGGGGCTTTAGCTCACTTAGAAAAGCATTTACCTATCATGTCAAATGTCCTATTTTTGATGTAGGCACATAGGAGATGGGGGCAGAAAAATTAACTCACATTCACCTTCAGGTATAGACAGCTGGGGTCCATACTGGGTTACAGGAAACCCAGCCTGAAAATAAAATTAAGTGAAATATCTTGAAACCTTTGTGCAAGGAATAGAACTAACACAATGTATCGGAGCTTGGCCAAAGATGAAGCACCCAAATTTCAAATTAACTTCATTTTTAAAAAAACAAAAATTTTTACCTTCTGATAAACCTTACTAACATGGAAATGTTAAGAAGCAATCAAATGTCACCAGTAAAGTAAGCAAAGGGTTGAGACATGTCATGTGACTGCCCCACTTCTTCCTTCCTGCATGAGACAAGAGTCCTCTGCTCCTGGTAATAGATGGAATCTAATGAGATTTGCTCATACAGTGGGGAAATTTCAAGTCATAAAACGTCTAATTTTATAACTCAGAGTGTTTTATTGCTTATGTGACATTCTCTAAGGAGCCGTTCCTCATAAATCAATAAATTTTAGGTTTGTGTACAGTGTACCATGGTAAAGCTGGAACATCCTGCTCGAATCTTCTCAGAGATAATGAGTCTTCGCCTAGCAACTATCATTAGCCTGTTTGTCTAGAGGTCCAAAAGCTGGAGGTAGAAGGCAAACAGGCTGGGGGCCAAAGGGAAATCAACAGATCACAGGTCAGAGGCCACGAATTCTGCTTCCTCGGATGGTTAAGCAGAAAACTACAAAGTAACAGGAAAAAAAATAAGCACAAGGTTCAAGAGATATAGACTATTTGAAGATAAAATTACCCTATATTCAAAGTCATATTTCTTTGATCATATAGAGAAATCCATTAAAAATGCCAATCAAATTCTAACAGTTCTTTTTTCATGCAAAATTTTACAAGCTGCTTCCAAAATTTATATGAATATGCAGTAGCCAAACTATGTCCAATAACTCTAATCAAATATTTGTGGGCCATTTTTAAAGCAGTACAGTAGGACCAGAAGATGAATCAGTAGATTAATTGCTTGTTGTGCAAGCATAGAAACCTTGTTCAGGTTCTCAGCATCCATGTAAAAGCCTAACATGTAGGTTTCCTATGCCTATAGCCACAGCATTAGAGTAGAGACAGGCAGATACCTGGGACGGGGATCTTTAGCTAGTCAGTCAAGATTAAACAGTGAATTCCTGGCTTAGGGAGAGAACCTTTCTCAAAAAAAAATGGTGGATTAGGTAAAGTAGTGGTTGTATGTTCTTCTCCAAGATCCATAACCAGAGCTGTTGGTTACCACCAAAGTGTGCATGCCACTATGTACCCTTAGGGTTATTGTGCCATACTGGTCATGGTTGTGGTTCATAGGCACCATAGCTGAGTAGGACTATTGGTTGATTTTCTCCTTTAGAAGCTTGTCTGACACCTTTGGTACCAGCAAAGCTAGGCCTGGGGAGAAGGATCTCAGGTGAGTTCTAGCTCAGGGGCCTCTAGGGTTCTAGACCCTGTGTCTGAAGGGCAGGGTGGCGTCAACAATAGGGATTTACCTTCCATTTCTTTTTTTTTTTCTTTTTTGACTTTTGAGACAGGGTTTCTCTGTAGTTTTTGGTGCCTGTCCTGGAACTAGCTCTTGTAGACCAGGCTGGCCTCGAACTCACAGAGATCCACCTGCCTCTGCCTCCCAAGTGCTGGGATTAAAGGCGTGCGCCACCACTGCCCGGCCTTTACCTTCCATTTCCAAGGAGATAACCAAGGGCAGTGGTGGTGCATGACTTTAATAAGAACACTCAAGAGGCAGACAGGCGGACCTCTGTGAGTTCAAGGCCAGCCTGGTCTACAGAGCGAGTTTCAGTACAGCTCCAAAGCTACAGAGAAACCCTGTCTCAAAAAACAAAAAAAAAGTTTTTTTGAGCTGTAAACAATAGCCTATGGTTTTTAGATGGTTCAGTGGTTAAGAGCACTGCCTGCTCTTCCATGGGTCCTGAGTTCAATTCCCAGCAAGTGGCTCACAACCATCTGTAATGAGACCTAGTGCTCTCTTGAGGAAGAGACCTGGTCAGTCATCCTCATCAACTTTGACCATGAAACCCAATATGGACAGGTTCAACAGAACTGCCATATACGGTTTGCTCATGCATGCTTCAGCATTGCCAGGGCATAAATTTCATTTTTTCATTTCATGGTTTTTAGAGGGAATTTTTTGGACAACCATGACCATCAACTCAAAAGAAGTCTTTTTACCAGGTTTTCTTCAGTTACTGAAGAGAACATTGTCAGCAGAGAAGAAAAAATTTCATTTAAATTTTATATATTTATCTAGAGACTGACTTACATGTGTTATCGTTTTTACTATAATCTCAAAATTAAATTAAGTATTTCTAAATAAAGTGAAAAATAATAAAGACCAATATCTGATCTTCCCTCATGACACACAAATTAGCATACTTGCATACACAAACACACACTTTCACACACACACACCACACTCACACAAAAAACACTCACTCAAAAACATAGACACACACACACACACCACAGACACACTCACACAAACAAGTGCACTCATACACTACAGACACACATACATATACACAAAAATTAGCTTTTTAAATATTCGGGTTTTCTGTTATTTAAGACTAAAATGGTATGCTCAAGATCAGATAAGCTCACTTGACTTTTGGCAGCTGAAATTACAGAAGAAGGAAGTTCTCAGGCACTGACATTTGACACACTTCACACCTGGGTAAGCTGGAGTGATTGACAGCTCTCTATCATTCCCAGCAGGAACAAATTCTGAAAAGTAAGCAAGAAGTCTACCCCCTCTAGAAAGGAGAGTGTAGGAAGACAGGGCACTCGGTTCCTCTCAGATGTTTTCCTAACAGCTCTCGGAGTGTCTGCAGTTCTAGGACTTTATCGTGCTCCATCCTACATCTGCAAAGGGGTAACAGCAGCAACAGTAATATGTCTTAACTGCACTCTCCGCAGGCTTGTAAAGTAGTGCTAGAAAATCTTCAGTCACAAATATAGTGATGGGGAAAGGTTTACTGGTCAGAAGAACCACGTTTAAGCACAAGACAGCAATATGTCAATATAAATGTATATATGACTTTGTATAGATGTTGACTTTGTGATACTTCTAATTGCTTGTATGCAAAATAAAAAAATATGACAGGGAACACTATAGAATTAAGTAATACTTATATCTTTAAATCATAAATATCACTTGAAATAATTGTAGGTAAGTTATTGGGTTTATAGTTACTATCATGTAAGGATAAAAAACAAACAGATTTGTCTGTCAGATTATGAATATGTAAAAAATTCCCAACATTGAATTTTAAACCATTTTGTTGCTAATTTGAATTTTTTCTTCATGGTTGACTCAGTGTCTTTCAAACAATTCATTTAATAAATAAAAATGGATTTCAATATTTCCTTAGTCTGCTCTTCTATCTTTGATATATTGCTGTTTGCACTTGGTTTGTTCATCTAGAATAGAAATATTGATGACACTCTCTCATTAATGAAGCTTTAAAGCCCCTCGGGGAATAGGTTTTTCTTATTAATTGAATTTTTTAATTAATAAAAGAATAAATCAGGAACTGTTGTTTCATCCTTTACATGTATAGCTTATCTCTACCATAAATATAATTAAATCAGAATTCATTGAAGATCATAGCTCAGGGATGGCTTTGTATATTTAAGTTCATACCTCCAAGGAGTCAGAACAATTGTAGACGTGTGTGTGTGTGTGTGTGTGTGTGTGTGTGTGTGTTGTTTGGCTGGAGTTTGGACTGAAGGCCTTCATCGTGCTAGACAAATGCTCTCCCACTGAATCACCATCTCAGCCCCTGTCAGAGAGAAACGATAAACTTAGTATATTTTACATCACTGACTAGGAAGGAAGATAGAAGTTCTTATAAGATATTGCACTCAGTAAACAATACCTTCAAGATTTACTAAAATTTGCTATTTTTCACTGAATTTGTTCTTTGTAGCTAATTTGTTCTGATTTCCTAAATGTGGCATGCCAGAACATCTCTAGCAATTGGGTCAGAGTCTGTTACCTCTTAGACCCAGCCGCAGAAAGAACTTATCCTTATCCAAACTTTATCTCCTCCGTGCAGAAAGCAAGATACTTAACAGGGGAGAATAATTCCATATTAATTGACCTGCCACAGTGTTTTTTTTTGAACTTTAGGCACTTCCAGCCCTTTCTCACCTTTAGCCTTTCTTGAACTGTAGCATTCTGTCAGCAAAATCACTATTGGTATGAAATAATAACACTGTTTTAAAAGAAACAAGAAAATCGCTGACTCTGAGCCATACATGAGTGATCACAGCTCAGGAAAAGGATACACGTTACCCTAAATGATAAGTTCCACCAGGAAGAGATGACGTCAACATTTATAGCCACAGAACACAAGGAAGTTACAAATCAATATATTTTCCAATTACTTCAGCATCATCTACAGAAAGGCAGGAAAGCATTCTGTAGAGTTCAAATGTTCTCTTATAGCATTCTTGGCTTAAAGATGGTTAGGGATTAGACACCTGCTTAGCAATACACTATGAGAAGCTGTTTTCATAGTCAGAAGGACATTGGACCAGATACAGAAAAGGTAATTGGCTTTTAAAATATCTAAAATATTCCAGTTATTATACACCCTTGTCTTAGAACATCGCATCTCTTTGCAATTTCAGGGCTCTAGCTAGTGAGACGAAGCAGTCAGCAGTATCTTTAATATTGTACAACTTCTTCATAGAAGGTTAGCTCACCACAGCTGAAATAACAATGCCCATTTACTATAAATAATAAATGGGCAAAGTAGCTGAAAACTTTAAAAGTGTAAATTTTTAACTCTATATTCAGAGCAAGGTTTTTTTTTCAACCTGCAGCTACAACCCACAGGATAGTCATTGATGCATCTCAACATGTATGTAGATGACAAGGTAGCGTCTCAGTATCAGATTCACTAACCAACACATTCAAATGACGATGCCAGCTAGAGTATGACAACTGGGACTATTTACTCACACCATCTGACTTTGATAATAGCAAACAGGAACCAAGCTGAAGGACTGGCTCACTGTCACACCTGTTTAGAATATCTTGATCTGCAAGGAAGCCCATTCTAAGTGTCACCCTCCCTGTGCTTGGTGAAAGTGTGTCTATTCTTTACCTTTCTGTGCTATGCTGGTCACTACCATGATCAAGGCAAGTTTTAGAAGGAAGAGTTTATTTTGGTTTATGGATCCAGAGGATTAGAGTCATGATGGTAGAGAAATCATGGCAGTAGGCATAGTAGCAAGCGTGGTCAGGGAGCTCATCTCTTTGAACAAAAGCATAAAGCAGAGAGAACTAACAGTAAATAGCCTGAGTCTTTAAATTTTCAAGCCCATCTCCAGTTATATACTAAACTTTCCCAAAGAGAACCTCCAACTAAGAACCAAGTGTCCAAACACCCAAAAGTGTGAAAGGCATTAATCCTTCCACAGGGGAATCCCTGCCTTTAATAAATTACAAAGCCATAGTAATAGCCATTTTCTGTCTTCTTGCTTTCTAATCCTTCCCACTGTTCAAAGGTACTCTTATAAGTTTTGCCTCTGTTTCGTTTGTTCCCTAGCACTGAAGTGCCTTTTGTTTCTATATTATAATAAATATGAAACTTGTCCAGGAGCTTCATCTTCCAGGAAGTGGAAAACCTAAAGTGCATCAATTCACTGATGTAAGAGGTTCTTTTGTCTATGTGTTGCTTTCATTGGTTTAATAAAGAAACTGCCTTGGCCTTTTGATAGGACAGAACTTAGATAAGTGGAGTAGACCCAACTGAATGCTGGGAAGAAGAGCAATGTGGCAGACACCATGAATCTCCTGCCTGAGATGGACATAGGTTAGAATCTTGCTGGTAAGCCACAGTCACATAGTGATACATAGATTTAGTAGAAATGGGTTAATCAAGATGTGAGAGTTAGCCAATAAGAGGCTAGAGCTAACGGGCCAGGTAATGATTTAATTAATATAATTTCTGTGTGAATATTTTGGGTGGTAAGCTAGCTGGGCGCTGGGACGAAACAAAGGGACCCCCTCCTACAACAATTGGCTCTCTTCTTCGGGTAGCTTGAAGAGTCGTCATTTTCATGCCTGAAGGTTGAGTTTGAACATGAGGTTGACTCATCTTTCTGAATATTCCTTCATAATCTGTTCCTTCAAAGTCTGTTTTGAGGATGGACATCCATTCAGAGCTGGGAGATGAGCTACAGGAATTTAGTTAAGCATCTTGGCAGATGTCACTAAGGACCCACCCTATTCCTGAACCCTTACCTCATCAATGGGGACCAGCACAATTTCCAGCTGCGAACATCTGCACCTTAAAGGGCTTTCTTAGGAGTTCAAAATTCCCCTTTCTCTTGTCTGAGCATGTAGAGTTCTTGGGTGCCCTGCTCCTAAGGAAGTCACTAAATAAGAATTAGCACATCCTGTTTTCCTGGGCCTAGAGGTAGAAGAGACCTAGGTTATTGTGCAGTTTCTCAGAGATTTCTGGTAGCCTCAGGCTCCACCTCCACCTCCCCAGCCCACACAACAGCCACATTTTCTTAATAACACACACTCCCTGATGCTCCCTCTCCTTCCCTTTTCACTTTTTTATTTCTACACCTCTCTTTTCTGCACCTGCCAAACTTATTTTCTCAAGTCCTTGGCTCCAAGACTATTTCAAGAAGATCTCAAGTCGAAGCAGTTATCTGTTTCTTTTCCGGTATAGATAAGCACAGACATTACAAACCCTGGATAGTAAATTGTTTGTGCCTTGGGGCACTCTCAAGCTTCTGGTGAAGGGGAAAAGATGAGTCAGATAATCTACAGGCCCCAGCCCACACTTCATTGCATATGGAACCTGCTCCTTGGAATCCTGACTCTTCTCCAAGACGAAGAGCTAGATGCCCATCTAGCCAGATTATCTCAGCATGATTGCCTAGAGGTGATCTGCTAGAAGTGCACTAGGAAAACTCTGAAGGTTGGCTCATTGTTCACTCAGAAATACAGAGCCATCATTATTTAATAGTAATCTGTTGTCATATTGAAAAGGTGTATCACTTTTTATTCTTCTGTAAAACAGGTTGATGCTTTTATAATTTATTCTTTTTATGTTTTTCTTTATGAGTACTTTGCCTCCATGTATATCTATGTCTTATGTGCCTTTCAGAGGACAGAAAAAGGCACCAGAGTCCTTTGCAACTGGAATGAAGGATTTCTATAGGCTACCTCGTGGGTGCTAGGGACCAAACCCTGGCTCCCTGTAAAAGCAACAAGTATTTTTAACTGCTAACCCAGCTCTCCAGCACCCAGACTGATATTTTTAAAACAGTTTCTTATATGTAAACATAGCCCAACATGGGAATAGATGAATTTTTGAAAATATGTTTCAGTTACTAAGAAAGATATAAGTGTTTGTATGCCAGTTAATGATCAGACTCTGTTCTAGAGATTAAAGTATGGCATAATGCTTAGCATTATTAAAGTGACTTTTGATTGATATTTGAGAAAGGGCACAAGGAGAAGCAGAAATGAGCAAAAGGAAAACTCAATGTATTCTTTGGAGAATATTGCAAAGTTAAAATTGCCTACCAATTTTTTTCTTAATTTGAACCATGATAGTTAGTATCTATAATGTGTCTATCATTGGACATGGGAAAATATTGAGCTCTTAAGAAAGCTACCAATCTACAAAAAAAGCAGGACCCCAAAGAGACTGACAACTAAAGTACCTTCTTATAAGACCTCAATAAGTCCCATATGAAAGAGGAATCTAGATTGTATATCAGCATCTACTATACTTTAATGACCCTTAAATATGGAGCATGGTAACCTTTGCAAATTGGTCAGATCATGATACCAGTTCCAATCTCGTTGAGTTTTCCATGAACCTTCTTCTAGAAACAATTATCAGGCATCTAAAACACATACTTTAATGTGGGTTTTGTGTACTTAGTGTATCCTTAAGCAAGATTATTTTAATACATGGGGTTAAGCTGCTTGTATCAGCCATTTCTCCAATTCTAAATGTACCATAGATAAGACATGATCCAACTGTTCATCACAGTGATGATAAAAATGGAAGCCTCCTAAATCCAACTCATGTAATGATACAAATCTTGATCAAAATGTACAGTTAGTCAAAAATAATTCTCAGGAACCAAATAAAGCTTGTACTATTTCAGTAGCTTGATTTCATGGTCTTCCAAGAGCCATATTGAATCTGTTCAGCTGTTATAAATTGTCTAAATCAACAGAGTTGTCTGGGCTGCTGTGACTGTGTGCAAAACCCAGTAATGAAGGCACAAAGTACATGGTCACAAACATGTTGATCACATCACTTATGTACCTACTTGACCTTATAGTTGGAAACATTTAATAAAAACATTACACCCATTTTGCGTCAAAGGCTGGAAGTGTGACTGCAATTATTTGAGAAGGAACTCTCCTAGTTCAGTGTGGAAAAATGGTTATATCACCAACCTGAGAGTTGTTACAAGTTACTGGCTTGCCTCCAATTGAAAGCCTAGGAAAGTCAGCTTCCTTTTCTTCATCTATAAAAGCATAGAATTAATGAAAGAGAATGAGAACATTAGAATTTTTTTTAAAAAATAGCACCAGTTTCAAAGACAAATTTGTCTATGAAAATTAAATCAATTTTTAAATAGTAGACTTTATTATTTGGATTTTATGACCCATTAATGCAGTTATAACTGGTTTAACAGATGAAATTCTCCAGAGAAAAGAACAAATATTATATATATGAAACATATTATATAAATATATATATATATATATATAAAATGTCTTATAAAGATGGGAAGAAGTGACAAAAGTAGTTTTATTGTAGGAAATGGCTTATGTGATTATCAAATCTAATGAGCCCCATAACTCATCTTCTACAGATGGGAAAACAAGGAAAATCCAATGATGTAAGTCACAACTTGAGTCTAAAAGCCTAGAACCAAGACTGACCATATCTGAGAACAGGAGTAGGTAAGTGCCCCAATTTAAAAAACATTGATTAATTTCCTTGTCTTTTTCCTATCTTTAAGCAGTGGGCCAGATGATGCTCATTAGATTAGTGAAGACTGATCTCCAGGGGCAGTTATGCAGCTGTTCCTAGAATTCCAGGCCTATCTAGTCATCACATTTAAAGCATTCTAAGAAATAAGATAAAGAAATAGATATTAGGGTTATGGTCCAAATTCTTAGATACCTAAAATTAACATTTACCAAAAAAAATGTGGACAGACTCAACATGTTTTCTCACGTGATAGAAATGCACACGTTCAGTAGAGATGCTGATTTAAGTCTCATCATCCTGTGTTGCTCTGAGATCTTTCCCCTTCAAGCACAATTTACCATAAATAAACCATTATGCTTCTATAAGACCAGAAGTACTTATACTGGAAAAGCACTGTGGTTCATGATACTCCACAGTCTGAGCTCATGTTTCCAGGCTTTCAGGCAGCATGCATTGGCACTGTGTGGTATGACAGTGGCAATACCAAGTGCACGTGTCCCTGTTGAGAACCAAGGCTTCAGTGAAATTGCTCATTGAGACATGGGCTAGCACTGCCAGAAACACACCAGACTCATATCACTGACCTTGAGCTACACTTTAATTCTTGCTCATCACATATTCAGAATTCTTTACTGTGATCAGATTTTTCACAAGTTCTACATCACAAGTTACATAATCTTACACAGCCCATCCTTTAAGGTGGTGTGCTCTGCCAAACCAACTCCAGTGTCGTCTGTGTGACATGACATATGTCATTATGCCGGATGGGAGCTACATGTCCTATGGGACTAGGCTTCCTGGAGGTCAATGGCAGACGGCCCGGTATTAGCCACCACTGAGGCATAGATGGGTTTCTCGATTAGCTGGCTATGCAGGATATGGGCTCCGCACAATCTCTTTTAATAATGAGATTCTACATATCTACAAGACAAGGATTATGTCTTCAGGAATAGCTCTGGGATAGGGAAGCACAGTATGGGAATGTATAAGACTACAGCAGAACATTTGTCATACGCGGGGTGTATGATGAGCAAGGAAATAGATGGGTTAGTGTTGATGGACAAAGACTGTTAATATACTTTGAACTTTATGGATAGGCTTGCTAGATCTCAACCCCCATGGTGTCTGCTGCATAAGAAGGTACAAAAAAGTTTATTTCAGCAGGTGCAGAGAACTGATTAGGCATGTTTGGTCACTAGATGGAATAAAGAAAGGCTTAGAAAGAGGAAGGGGCCATGACAGCAATAGCGAGACAGAAACCTTCTAGTCTTAGATAAAATGAAACCACTTGTCTTGAGATTTACATTCCCAGGGACAAGAGTTCCTCTTCTAAGGATGTTTTATGTCTAACACCTGTCCCTGATAATATGCTTTTCTTAAATATTGCTGATGATACTAAAAGAAGCTTTCATACTGTGCTAACTGATGATATATGGCCTTCTGATTTGTTCTTTGTTTGAATACTATATAATGAAAACATGAATTCAGTAAAATCGCAGCAAACTCCAACCACTCTCTTGTGTGTTGTGTCCGTCTGTCATTCGCCAAACTTCTGCCTTCCTGTATACCAAGACCCTGCTTCTCCCACCGTCTGAGTGGCTCCCCTGAGTCGGTCCATGGCAGTGCTCTGAAATCTTTCTCTGACTTAACTTAATCTATTTTTTCTTCCTCCTGTCTATTTTTCCAATAGCAAACAGAATGAGATTTTCAAAGAATAACTTTGCTTTGTTTTCCACTATCGTGATGTAGCCTCCTAACAACTTTTCAGAGTTGCTAAGAAATGAAGAAAATATCTGGGCATAGTGATACACGCCTTTAATCGTAGCACTCAGGAGGCAGAGGTAGATAGATCTCTATGAATTGAAGGCCAGCCTGGTCTACGAAGTGAGTTCCAGGACACAGGGAAATCCTGTCTCAAAAAGCTAAAATAAATAAATACAAAAGAAACGAGGAAACTATCTAATGCACAGTTTTGTTTTTGTTAAGCTAGTTTGCATCAGTACCTTTTACCAGTCTGTAAACCAAGTACACCGGTACTCTAAACAATATGCGAGGCTCCTCCCATCTTAGAATCAATGACTATGTTAGAATCTCTGCCCAGAAACTGAACTTTGCCCAGTTAGTCATGTTTTTAATCTCAACTTAAGCAGCTTTTTCTCAGCAAATACCTTCTTACAGCACTCTCGTCTCGCCCCACAAAGAATCAATTTTCTATTAGATTCTCTCATAGAATATTAAAACTGCCCCTCAAATTACTTATTCCACCTTTTATTTCATTTTATATTTTTATAATTATTTGATTAGTGACAGTTTCTTTTCTCTGAATGAGCAAGATCTAAAACACACAAAAGGAACAATGTTGCTTTAGCTAACATTTTATCCTTAATCTGTAGGCTTCAGTCTCATGCTCCGTGATTCCTGGTTATGTCTTACTGACAAAATATTTAGTTGCTTCGAAGAGAGAGATCTCTTTGGAAATGTGCTGTGGAAAGACACTTTTTTAACATCAAATTGTCAGGGCCTAAGATTTACCCTCTGTGTAACCCTAGAGAAATTCTGTGATACTGTTCAATTTACTTTTCTTCTTCTGGGATAGAGATGACGAGAACACCCATCCACCTTGCTACAGGTCATAAAGTGTTTCTGCAATCCCAGCATTCACAGGGTTGAAACAGGAGAATTATGACTAAGAGGTCGGCTGAAGCTACATAGACCATGTACCTCACTGGTTGTTGAGCCAGTGAAGTGTATCAACCATGCATACGCACAATCCTGTGTCTAACACATAAGCACACTATGAAGGTTGTTAATTCTTGTCATTGGTCCCATATTGTTCTTGGTCTCCAGATAAGAAAATGTTGGCATCTACTACAGGTTTTCAGTATCATCAGAATGTCGATTAGAGTGGGTGAAAATGGCTGGACACAGAATAGAATTTCTCAAAGGCCAAAATAAGGAAAATGGGTCATATCAAGAGAGAAGTAGGAAAAAGAAATTTCTTACAGTGTTGATAAAAGAACTGGAAAACTGCCGGCTAAGGTTAGCATCAAAGAAGAGAGTTCATTCATTCCTTTTAATGTGTTAATTCAAAACATATCTGTTTTAGTTACTTGGTCTTAAGATGTCTAAGAGACAACATCAACATTAAAATGAGAAACTAATTACCAAGTTCTCTAGAAATTATCTTCTTTGATTTCAGAACATTCTTACCAAGAATTTAATGTTCTTTTCCTCTTTATTATGCCAGAGACTAGCTTTCTGGGTCTTTAGTTGTTCTAAAAGGGGATTATGATGAAAAGGGATTTGGATGATGGAGGAAAATAGTCAGATTTTTCACTAAACAGTGAGAGTCCTAGCTCAAGGCCAAGGTGCCCGTTTTTATCAAGGAATTAACTGCAGAGCAGCAAATGGCTTTGAGTGCATGTCTTATGGTTAGAGCCGCCACAACAAAAAACAGCCTGCTGCATCTGGTTCATATCCCATTCAGTGTGTGGCATTTTCATTCCATTAGCTAGCCCTGACATTTCCAGGTTCAGTGGAAGATGCAAAATTGCACATTTCGCTTATAGTGGAGGTGACTTTTAATGCAGGAGGATAAATTATAGTTTCACAAAATTCATTTCGAAAGCCTATACTCCTTTATGAGCGATCCCACCCTCCAACAACCACAATATACCAGGATAACCTCACTAGAATATGCAGAACACATAGCTTACCTCCAGGTACCTTATCAGAATCACATAATCTTTAGTTAGATACAAAACTGAGAGTCAGATTGTGTGATAGCATCTACTGCAAAGATATGACATCTCTGATGATTTTATAAATAATGAATATGGCAACATAAAAACCATTATGGTTGTTTGCGTCTTACAACCTTAAAAGTACTGCATCCAAGTTTCACTGAAGGTTTGACCACTCCTTTATTACAAAAAAACACACAGAACTATGAGACTATACCATTCTGATGCAAAACTTATAGTTGTTAGACAGGACATGCACAGACTATTTTTTTTACCGTTCTTTCTAGAATTTGTATCTCGGTATAGTTAAGTTCAGAAAGAATGTAAGCAATGGGGCATGCACAGTCATTCATGAGGTTTTTCAGTTTCACTAGAGAACCTGCATCAACAGTCTGCATGTAACAGGGCATGACGATGCTCAGTCAATATTTGTTTGCTATTTTTACATTATTTGCCATTGATAAGAGTATTTATGCAATGCCATCTGTTAAATAACATTAGAAAAAAGTCTTGGGTTTGAGGTGACATGCATTTCATAGGATTATTACAAAATAACAATTGTTCTATTTTTTTCAAAGAATATGGCTGAAAATAGTTGCTCTGAGTTTAAAAAATGCAGCCTCTATTTCTCTGCCTTCTAATTTATTTGTATTTGTAAGTACCTTTGTGATCTAAATCCATTTCAATTATTTCATATTCAATCCAGTCCACTCCATTCACATTATGGTCACATAAGTAATCTGGAGTAATTTATCAGTATCATATGCTACACTTCAGCATTCAACATGTCCAATGAATTGTAACCTATGGCTTTAATTAATTAATAAAGATGTTCTGGATGAGAGAAAGTGGATCCGCAGTTTGCTTCTGTGGTTAAAACAGTCTATTGAGGAACAAGCAGACTGTTTTCCCCACATCAGATTCTGAGAACAGAGAGAAAATCCAGAGAGGCTATAAAAGAAAAAGATACTTCCGAATTTACATTTGACACAATATGCAAACTAAGAGTCTCCTATAGTCGAGGTACAAGACTTGGGAGGGTGCCCCATGCCTTCAGAAGCTTACAGTCCAGACAAGTAGAACCCAGGATAAACTAAAATCATCTTTCTCAGTTTAACAAAACTGAAGATTGGTTTAGGAGCAAAAAAAGAGCCTGTCGATGGAACCCTGACACAGCAGTGAGGACATGTGTGTTTACGGTTCTATCCGCAGCTCTACCGTCAGGGTGGACCTTCAACTGGATTAACAGAACCAATGCCTGTTACTGAGGGTCTCCTGGGAGTCCCAAGCTATATAAATATTTGAGTGGGCTATTTCTCCGCTTTCTCTTCAAAAGCAACATTAAACTTCCAGCAGCTGGGAAAGGTTGTTTTTCCCTATTATTGAGATCAGTGAGTCAAGGCATATGTCTTTAATGGAGGTTTTGGCAAGCATGGCATTGGAGCTATTATTAGAATTGAGAGAAGTAAACTGCATAGTTTATTTTCTGTGCTGCAAATACAAATCAATGGTTTAAATGAAACGCTGCAGTTTATAAAATGTGGTAGAAACATTCAGATAAACAAAAGTACTAGTTGAAACACAGCAGTTTTATAATGCAAAATTGTCCAAATGTAAGACTACGGAACTCAAGCAAGGTAAGAACAACACTTGCTCTCCCCCAAAGAACAGAAACCTATGCATGCCAGGAAATGTGCCCAACTTTTAAGGAATCTGGCTCTTTCTGCATCCTCTGGTTGCAAGAAGAGGAGGCTCACTTTAGTTGTATCACAGAATACTGGGGATGCCCAGTTGTGTACCATTATGAATACAAATGCACTGGAACCTAAGGAAAAATCTAACACCTAGAGAAGGATTCTCAGTAAAGTCAGGCCATAGGCTCTCCACTTTGAGGCAGAACGTCATATCTGTAAGTATGCTTGGCCACAGAATGGCTTACCAATATGGCTCCATCACACATGATAAAGTGCACTTACAGTGGCATGTCACTCATACCCACTTCTCCCAATCTTTCCCAGAAACAAATTCTTGCATTTTTTTCAACTTTGCATATGTTCTTGTACATTTCTCCTCTATGGTTCTTGCATTCTTTTAACTGTAGCTTAACCCTGACTTATGACTTTACCCAAACGCCATAAATTCTCTCTGCATGTCTGTGCGTGAGGGTTTGAAGGCTAGAGGTCAACATCAGGAGTCTTCTTCACTTTCTTCTCACCTTATATTTTGAGGCAGAGTCTCTCACTGATGCGCCATCATACCTAGCTCATTCTGCAGTGCTGAGGGTCCAAGGTAAGATGCTCATGCTTGCTTGACAGTGGCTTTTGTGATTTGAGCTATCTTCTAGTTCCTTTATCTTAGTCTTTTTATGTCTGTGCCTCTTCTCGCCATGTTTTCTAGTTGAGGAACACCGAATATTCTTGTTGGCCTGTGTCTTTTTTAAATGAGGGTATATTGTCATTGGATGTTAGCTAACCTCTGGATTTGAATGAGGGTATATAGATATAGGATGTTAGCTAACCTCTGGATTTGAATGAAGGTATATAGTCATAGGATGTTAACTAACCTCTGGATTTGAATAGAGAAAACATAAGAGTCCTCACTTACCTGCCCTAAAAGCTACAGCAAACAATTTCCACTTATGAAGAACAGAGAATGTGGTGCCAACACTCATGAGGACGTTATATAGTATTCACTTGTGCAATGAGAAGGTGTCTGCTTATTCTAGCATGTTCCATTTAAACTATTAAATTTCATTTTCAAAGTTTTAGGCAGATTTGGTTCAATTCAGTGGGTGCTTCCAGAGTAAATATATGTAGCCTAAACAAAATATAAATCAGCAAACTGAGATATGTATCTCTAACATTTGTTTTTTTTAAAAAAAAAGATATGTGCTTTAAAATAAAAATAAGTTAATTTCTAGCTCTTTATTGCTGCATTCCTTTGAATAACATAGTATCTTGCCATAGTTGATCACCTCAAAGGCAGTATTACTTAAACTATAACATCTACTGAACCTGATTGCATAAGCACACCTTATATCTTTCAGTATTAAGTATTTACAAAGCAAAATATTTTGCTAAAATTATAAAAGTGGTTAGAATTATTTGTGCTTAACAAATATAAGTTTAAAACATATGTCTATATTTAAAAACCACTGAAAATATGGTTATGCATACTCTCTTACTCATTAACTTCCCCCAAATATATAAATATAGTTTGTGCCTTATATGTTATCTTAAAAATAATAGATAAATGAACATCATATCTATTTACCCACAATGTTTAAACAGTGAGGTATATTAATACATGCCTGATAAGCACAGCTTTAGGCACAAAAAGGATATCTGGCTTTCATGGAATCACTAAATTGAATAGCCAACTAACGACACAAAGTTCGAAATATAAATCTGTTGATTAAAAATAAATCATTGATGAAATCAGAAGTAAGACAATACCATGGAGACGCTAACAGGAAAACAGCAGTATTTAATTAATCTAATATATAAGTATTCTATTATGATTTCTGTTGCCGTGATAAAAATATTCTGATCAAAAACAAGTCATGGAGGACCGTATTTATTTTCGTTATGCTTCCTGTCACAGTCCATCACTGAGAGAAGCTGGGGTAGAAACGTGGATAGGAAACGTGGGGGATACTGCTTGCTGGCCTGCTCACAGACTCAGGGTTAGCTGGCTTTCTCACACAATCCAGAACTAAATAGTTCTTCCCAGAGTGATCTGGACCCTCCTACATCAGTTAAGACAATTCTTCACCAACATGTCCACAGAGCAATCTGAAGAAGATGAGTATTCAATTGAGACTCTTTTTTAGGTGATTCTACATGTTGTCAAGTTGACAGTTAATCATAACTAGTACAATAAGCATAAAGATGTATTTAAAACAGTATATGTTTAACATGTAATATATGTCATGTTGGATATTAATAACATTAATGTATATGTTCCTGTTAGGCAAAGCTTGATATTTACTGATTAGTGACCAATAACCAGATCTAGGAGGATTTTTGAATCTTTCCTAATGAGAGGATTCTTTTTATTTTGCCAACAAATCATGGTTCATTTAGTTGTATATCTCCCAAAGGAGACTGACTTTGCTTAGCACTTCCTTGCTATAGTTTAGTCACACAGAGTACTCTAGTCTCTTCTTGGTCAATGACTAATGGTGCTTCATACGTTTCTTAGTCAGTGTTCTTTTGCTGTGAAAAGACCATGACCAAGACAATTCTTATAAAACAAAGCATTTAATGGGGGCTTGCTTACAGTTTCAGAGGTTTAGTACATCTGCATCATAGCAGGGAGCATGGCAGTGCACATGCAGATCAGGTGCTGGACAAGTAGCTAAGAGTTCTACATCTGGGTCATTAGGCAACAGTAAGAGGAATAAGACTCTGGGCCTGACTTGGAATTGTGAAACCTCAAAACCCACCCTGAGTGACACACTTCATCCCACAAAGTCACCTTCTAATCCTTCTCAAGTAGTGCCACTCCCAGATGACTAAGCATTCAAATATAAGGGTCTATAGGAGTCATTCTGATTGAAGCCACCATAACAACTAATCCAGTCATGAATCCATCAATGCCTGCAGAGTCTCTCCATTCTAAAGGCAACAACATCAGCATTGTGCTCTGTGGAAACATAGGAACTATCTAAGGATAAATGTGAAATATATGAAAACTTCATTGATTTTGTCATTCTGCTTTGCAATGTAATTCCCAGAAATTACGTGTGATTAAAAGTAAGAAATAACTCGTTTAAACTTTTCCAATTCAAAACTGATGAGATAGCTCAGAAGTCAAAAAGTACTCACTGCTCTCACCAAGGACCTGGATTTGGTTCCCACCACCTACATGGTGGCTTACACCATCAGTAACTTCAGTTCTATGGTATCTTCTTATCTCCATGGCACCAGGCATGAACATGGTACACAGATACACATATTAATTAGATAGGTGGATAGGTAGGTGGACAGATAGATAGGTAGATGATAGATAGATGGATAGATAGATAATAGATAGATAGATGAATAGATGAATAAATAAGTAACCAAACAACCTCTACAACTCCTAAACACTTAGAAATTGGATTTAACAGTCTATTGTATAATTATCATTTTAAAAACATAGTTCCATTAAGTCCTGTAGAAATAAGTATAAAAAGTATGCAAAAGTAAAACATACCATAAACATGTATAAGTAGATAATCTTTTTTGTTTGTTTGTTTGTTTGTTTGTTTGGAGACAGGGTTTCTCTGTAGCTTTGGGGCCTGTCCTGGAACTAGCTCTTGTAGACCAGGCTGGCCTCAAATTCACAGAAATCCACCTGCCTCTACCTCCTGATTAAAAGCATGAGCCACCACTGCCCCGCTAGATAGATTATCTTGAAATAGAATTGTTCAGCCACTTCTTTAGTATGCCTTGACAGCCTGAAAATCAGTCGGAATAAACGTCCTAAAGTCGGCTTCCTTGCAAATGCCGATTTCCATGCTATCTTCTACTATTTGCCCTTCAAAGCTTTCTCCGAGAGTGACTATGGCTGCAGAAAAGGCATTTTCAACTTCTGGGCTTTTCATTCTGTCTTTTTCAAGGAAGGTTTTCCCATTTGCATTGTTCTTTCCCAGGCTGCGGCCTTCCAGAAAGAGTAAGCCCCAGATGGATCTGATTGAAATGAATGTAGCCATTCCTCATTCCAACCACAGAAAAAGGAAACTCCAAACGGACAAACACCACCTGACCGCTCTGTGTCCCAGAAGCGAATCTCCGTCCCAGCTGGGCTGTGCAAACAGCTTCTCTATGCAAACAAAAGAGTATCATCCAGAACATTTTTCAGCTCTGTGTACCAGTACTATGTCATCTGGGCCTCATGTCACCATACACCAAACCCAAGTGCTTGGTCATTGATTCTGCTTTGTGTGCACTTCATCCACACAGACTGGACATGTTCCTTCTTAGTTTCCAACCTTTTGGCCCATGGAGGGGAACCCACCAGCTACAGCAGCTGAGGTCAGCACGTTCTGGCTGGAAAATTTTGCCAGATGAGATGAATACAGTTGGAGCTAAAACACACTCCATCATCTTCACTCAGGGTCAAAGCATGGGGGAGTTTCTTGGACATGACAATGACGAAACTCCATTGCTCTTAAGAAGGTACCACCCTCCGGCAGGCATTGTCAGAGCCAAGTTTATAGGGAAAAAAAAAACTCTCTGTTCTGAGCTTGCTCTCATCTTGCTTCATCATCAAAAGGTAATTAGATTTCTCAGCTCATATAGTCTCTCCAAGCAGGAAGAACAGAAAACAGAAATGTCACAAACCTGTATGTGTGAGTCATCTGTAATTTTGTGTGGATAACTCATCCACCGTTGATAAGGACAAAGGCACAATTTTCCCCCTGATGGAGAACAGTGCATGCACATCCGCGTGCCCTCGAGCACCTAGACGATGAGAGATGGATGCTAAACAATGCTGCCTTCCTCCCAGGACCTGCCGTCCTCAATAGAAATTGTATAAAGGGCTGATTCATCAAAATGAGTCACTCCCTTGCGGGCCAAGGTTCTAGAAGCTTATGCCCCAAGGGACAAGGCCTGGACACTTTGTCCTTCTGGTGTGGGCAACTGCTCTCCAACTACTTGTTAAAATATTTTTTTTAATTTTTTTAAAATTTAAAACCGAATATTTCTATTTTGTTCTTTCTCAAAAACAAACAATGTTTTGGCTAATTAAAAAAATTAATTTAAAAAAATTAATTTTTATTTTAGCTGTGAGCCATGGTCTTTCCCCAGAATAAAGAGTCAATGGGAAACATGCTATTCCCTATTATATATGTTAATAATACCTTCCATTTGAAGGCCATATCTAAAGTATTTTACATATGTATTTTACTTTTAAGATATCTTATATACATTTAGTCATATATTTACTTAGTCATTTATTTCTGCCCATGTCCATCCATGCATGTATGTATGTTTTCATACCAAGGCATTCATGTGGAGGCCAGGGAACAACTCGGAGGAATCTGCTTTCTTCTTACACCATGTAGATTCCAGTGTTATATCTCAGAGACTAGAACTTGGCATCTTCACCCTCAGGGTCATCTTCCTGGCTCCTAAGGAATTTTTTTAAAACCATGTGTCTCTGATGAATGTAAAATTCTCATTTGAAAGAAGGGTTTGAAGGACTAAAATTGTGAACAACCAAGACAGCGGGGAAGGACCACTGATGTAAGAGGTAGGACATTTTTATTCTAGCTCTGCCTGTGGTCTCGGTTCGCTAACAGACCCTGAGAAATCACTTCATTGTGTACAGTCTGATTCCTCTACTATGGTAAGATGTGAGTGGGGGAAATTCAACCAGGTGCATGAACCATCTACACTCTGCTGTAGATACGTGTGTGCATAAATGAACACAAACCCTTCTGTATTGACATACTTCAGCAAGAGAGAAACAAATGCTATTTGAAATCCTTTTTGAGAGAAGTTTAAAAATGTCTAGAAAGGACATAATTCTATCTTTCATGAAACCTCTCCAATCCAATATCCTACTGCTCCATTTTTACTTCACATTGACCCCAAAATACTGTTCAATGGCTTTCTTGCTCATAATATCATGCAATTTTTGTAAGTCAAAGACATGAAATAACAACATACATAAATATAAAAGATGTTTTTCTAGGTAATCATAATATGCATATAAAGTATAATAGATGAAGCTTATCTACATATACACAAAATTTTCCCTGGCCATTATTACTTGCTACATTGCTTCCTGTGACGTATGCAATGGAAATATGAGTAAGAACGGTATGTTTATGGAAAACCTTTCCATAAGTAATTCAGAATTATGTGCATATTCAAAGCTCTTAGAAAAACTTCAGTCGAAAATCTACTTGCTTACACTTGGGTTAGAGTTTCCCAAACTTATCTGACTGTGACAGTCTTTATGACCAAGATTCCTGTGGAGATTGCGTGAGCAGTGATTCGGAAGCAAGCTGCAAAATTGGACCACAGTAGCTTGTATTCTAGACAGAATGTTTGTCATCCCATCCATTCACATGCTGGTGGAAACCTCAACCCTCAACAAAATTATATTTGACAAGAAAACTTCGAGAAATAATAAGGCTTTCATAAGACTATGAACATGGGGCTATGATGGGAAGATTTGTGTCCTTATAATAAAAGGAAGAACAGGCAGTGCTCTTAACCTCTGAGCCATCTCTCCAGCCCTTTTTTTAAAAAAAAATATTTATTTATTATATAGACAATAGTCTGTCTGTGTGTATACCCGCAGGTCAGAAGAGGGCACCAGACCCCATTATGAGATGGTTGTGAGCCACCATGTGGTTGCTGGGAATTGAACTCAGGACCTTTAGGAAGAACAGCATAGAAACTCTCCCTCCCTCTCTGTCTCCCCTCCACCCCCGTGTGTGTGTGTGTGTGTGTGTGTGTGTGTGTGTGTGTGCGTGTTTCTTCCCCACCCCGTCTTCTGTCTGTCTCCTTCAGTCTTTCTCTTTCTCCTTTCATCCCTCTCTCTTTCTCCTCCACCCCAGGGGAAAAAAAGAAGTCCTCTGAGCACAAATAATGTGACTGATATGATGGGCATTCGCGACCCAGCAAAATGATCTTCACCCAGAACTAAATCTTCTAGCTTCATTTTGGATAATCTAGCCTTAGAGCTGTGTGAAATAAGTGCCTTCTCCTTAAACTGCAAATGAAGTTTTGTTGCCACTACCAAAGAAGACTCTAGAACATGTAAGAAAATTGTAGCCTAACCAGTGAATCAGTGTGAGCTTTACAAAAACCACTAAGAGAAAGGGCACTGAAATTTCTCCCAATATATCTTTGAAATTTTTGTAGTTTGGACTGAAATGAGCCAACAAAACAATACTAATTTCCCCCAACTGAACTGCTAGACTTTAACAGAAATACAAAAGGAGTGGACGAAGACACAGAATAGAGTCAGGAGGGAAACCAGTGAACACTGAATTAACCTGCATTTATTTTCTATTTGCTTTATATACCCCACTCCAAAAGAGGAGGGGAGAGGCAAAAGACTTCTTTGCCAAGATACAAAGAACAAACAGAGCAATTACCTCTTCAATACTTGAAACATCCTGGGTTAAGTATTCTGTTGTTTAGGCAGGACAGGCAGTGACCACACCTTAGGTCAAGCATCCTGTAGGCAGCCACTCCCTGGGTCAAACTTCCTATTATATCCTTGAAGTAGCAAGAATAGGCCTGAATTCTCTGATCTTTAGACAAGGTGAAACAGACCAACTTCTGGGGGCACCGGTAGGCCTGTTTCAGGAAATGATGCAAATTGAAGTGCTTGAAGAATCTTTAATATGATAAAAATACAAGGTATGAAATTCTCAAAGAATTAATACAAATTATTAATTATTATATAATTTGTATATTAATTATCATATAATTTGTATATAATTAATTATTATATAATTTGTATTAGTTAATACAAATTAATACAAATATGTATCAACATTTTCAATACAAATATGTATCAACATTTTCAAAAGATACTTATGATTCCTTTTCAGACATTTTTATCTGCCTCCCTCCCTTCCCTGCTGTACTGACCTCTCTCTCCTCCCTAATTAAAGTGTCCCCTATTTTTCCCGTTTTCCCTTTCATATCACTTGTACCCTTCTCGTCCCTCCTCTGCTGCTCTTTTGCTCACCATTGTCCCTTTCTACATCTGAAGATTTGGAGTTAGAACTAGGAGCTACAAATGATTGAAAGCACATAGAGCCCAACTGGATACCCACTGAAGTCATCCACATACAAGTAACATTATACAGATTTAATGAAATGTACTTATATATTTAGGAATATATATATATATATATATATGTATATATATATATATATATATATATATATATCAACAATTAAGGAAAAAGAGGCCATGAATTTTAGAACAAGTAGTGAGGGATATATGAGATTGGTTGGAGAGAGAAAAGGAAAGGAATAATAATGTAATTATAATTTTCAGATTTTTCTCATATGATATATTTTGACACTATTTTTCTCTCCTGAAACTCCTCCCAAATCCTTCCCACCTCCCTACCCACACAAGTTTATGTCCTTTCTCTCTTTTTCTGATGAACAAACTACCAAGGTGAAAATCAAGACAAATAAACTAAAAAGACAAAAATATGCCAAAATAAAACAAAATCAAATAAAAGACCTAAAAGAAAAGAGAAGAAAACAAAAGAAAAAGGGGGATAGAGGTCTTTTGTACCAGCTAACTACTCCTGGGTATAGGGCCTGCCCTGGGATGTGGTTGATATATACCCAGTAACACTCCGTTGGAGGAAACTGGTTTTCTCTTTTTCAGTAAGTGTCCACCGCAAATCGCTTCTTGGTTATGAGCAGAACCCCAAGTCCACTTTTAGCCCTCTCAGTTTTGAACCCCATTTAGCTTGAACTTGTGTGAGTCTTGGAGCGATGCCACAGTCTCTGTGCATTCATAGATGTATGTGTCTTGTGTCAGGAAGATAACGTTAGAGTCATCTGTCACCTCCGACTCTCACACTCTTTCTGCCTCCTCTCCCACATAGATCCTGGGTTTCACAAAGGCATCCCATTTTGACTGAGCTCCAGAGTTTCTCACTCTTTGCACATACCTAGTTGTGAGTCTCTAACTTAATTTCCATCTACTGCAAGAAGTTTCTCTGATGGGGATTGAGTGAGTCACCCATCTCTGGGTATATCAATGTATCATAAGGAATCATTTTATTGCTGCTCCTTTAGCAGAACAATAATAGAAGATTTTCCTCTAAGCCCATGATATATCTAGTATCAGGTTCTTGACACTTTAGCAGGTTCAAGTATGGGTTCTACTTCATGGAACAGACCTTAAATCCAGGCAGAAAGTGGTTGGTTACTTCCATAATATTTGTGCCACTATTGTACCAATATATCTTGCAGAAAGGTCCCTGTTACAGGTCCCATGGTTTGTATCTAGATGACATTTATAATTATCTTCCTCCTCTGTATCATACAAGGTACCTTCCAGCACCATGAATGCTGATCAACAAGGATTGAAGCATAATTTAAATATTTATGGTCACTTTTCTATAATTGATTTTACATGTAATATATATATATATGTGTGTGTGTATGTGTATTTACATGTTTTATATATATGTGTGTGTGTGTGTGTTTACCTTCCTAAATATATAAATATGACCTTCCCAGTCAGTATAATGTTCAGTATAATGTTACTCATACATTTATGTTTTTCAGGATTGACGATTTAGTATTAGATAACTAATTTATGAGGAAGACTATTTCTCCAACTCTCAGCCTTCTTCAGTTTCCTGTAATCCTTTGTCTAGAGTTGAGGGCTACCGAGTTTTTCTCCTACTACATTAGCAGTCTATTCATATTGCCTTTATACAGGCCATGTTTAGAAAGCCATTTTGTGGGATTTCATGGGTATAGCTCCTCTGACATTTCTAGGAGACACAATCTCACAGCAAATTTCCTGGTCCTCTGGCAAATTTCCTGTTCCATCCCTTTTTCCCCAACTTCCCCTGCATCTTAGATGTAAGCGTTGTATTATAGATCAATCAGTACGGAGCTCCACAACTGCATTTCGATCAGTTGTGGTTTTCTGTAATGTTTTGACATCTGCTTCAAAGAGAAAGGGTTTTCTTGATGGGGGACGAGGATTACATCTATCTGTGAGTATTGTGGGTAAATATTCAGAACATTTGAGTTAGAATTTAAGTTAGGTTTAAGTTAGAATGATCCTTATAGTATTATGTGTTTGAATATCTGTTCACCAGTTGGTGAAATTATTTGGGAAGGATGAAATGGTGTGATCTTGTTAGAAGTCTGTCACTAGGATCAGGCTTTAAAGTTTCAAAAGCCAAATAAACTGGTTCTTCTATAATTTCCCTTGGCCACGGTATTTTAGCACACTAATAGAACAATAACAAAGACAGAAGTTGGTGTCATGGAGTGGGCACTGTTGACAGACTTGATTATGTGGAATTTTGTCAGAAAAGTGTGGAAGACTTTGGGACTTTGGACTTTAGAGGTGATTGAAGATTATAAGCAAGATTTAATAGGCCTTCCTAGTAAGAGCTTGAAAGACAATAGGGCTGAGAGCACTGGATTATGGAGGCCCAGCAAAAGGGTTTCAGGGTAAACAAAAATAACCAGCTGAGAGACTATTTTTATACTCTTTTGACAAACAATATGGCTGCTTTCTGTCCTTGTCCTAGGAATCTTCCTGATACTAAATGGAATATTATTAAATTAATTTTCTTAGCAGAGATTTCAAGATAGTAATATTGACTATATCATTGTGGTTATTAGAAATTTCTCTTATATGGGCCTACAATGAAAAGGAGCAAGAAGGGTATAAAAGAAAATTTTATACAAATTTAATGCAAGAACGGTACCAGGCTTACCCACAAAGGACAACTGAACTTGGCAAAATTAGCCACATGGTTCTGACTTTAGAGTCATGAAGGATACCTGATTAAAGAGGTTGCAGAATCTTCCAAGGAGAACTGCGGACAGATAGCGGAACCAGTCAGAGAGAGAGCGGTGTGCTGCAGTCCACAAACCTGGAAGGATGAATCCACTAAAGCCCTCTGACATAAGACATGGAACTATAGGATTTCAACAAAATTCCCACCGGCCAATTTGATGAAGGCAATTCCTCAATTGAGATTCTCTCTTCCCAAGCCATGTTTTGGTTTGTGTAAAGCTTTAAAAAAAACTGTAAATGTGACAGGAATTAGTCTCAAGAAAACCAAATTTATTGAAGAAGAAAAAGCACTTTTGTGCATTTGTTGACATTGAGCTTACATTTTTATTAGCCTAAAAAAGAAACAAGGAAGTATGAAAGAAGCATTGAAAACAGAAAGAATTTTGGTAAGAACTAAAGATAGAATAGTTTTATAAATAAATAGAAAAATAATTTCAAGAACACAAATAGTTCATTCAAAACATTGGATTTTCAACTAACAGAGGAACATAGCATATTACACAATGGAACAAAATTATATAAGACAGGAAAGAATAACTGAACCTACAAGATATGAACACATACATAATTAGCTACTGTATCTAGAATCCATTTGATGTCTACCAAGATCTCCATTTTCTGACACTGTGTTTTATGGGTCATAAACATGACAACATAAGGTACTCTTTTCCACTCTATGAATTAAGTCACACTGAACAAAATGTAGGATGCTGGCAAAGTATGTCACAGAAGCAAGGATTGCAATTTCCTACCACAATTATAAACATCAAGCCAGCTGCTGGGAAGCAATGTTAAGAATTAAGCTTCTACCAGTATAAAATCTGATCCCTATGCATTGTTAAGAATTTATAGCACTGGGAACACTAGAAACTACAATTTACTTTTGGTTTTTTCTTTCATGTCTAGGAGCTGGAGAGTGCACTGTGCTCCTTCTGAGCTGTTGATAAATTATGAAAACTTATTGTATGTGGCCTGATCAGAACATTGTAGAACAATGCTAAATAAAATTAATCTATTGCAGGAAGAGCTGACTCATAAATTAAGCCGACAAATCTCAGAGTACTTCCTGTACTCAAGATAGCATGCTGAGGGTCTATGAAGTCAAAGAGAATCGTATTTGAATTCTTCTGCACACGCTTACGAACCACTACTTTGTACTCATGGCTTGGTTTCTTTGTTTCAGGTAAAATTTCATAGCTTTTTTAACTACCTCTTCCTCTGTCTTTATATCAAATTATCTAGTCAGCATAAGCAGTTTGATGACTCCACTAAAACAGAAAAAACAAACCTATCAACTGCGAATCAACTGTCTTTTAGAGGTTAAATCACATTTTCAAATCTGATAATGTTTAGCAAGATACATTTTGTTCTGAAGTAAATGCTGAGTTGTATTTTTAGGCATAAAAAATGACGTGTTTATTTGGAACAAACTTAGACTAAAGCTGTAATCATAAAACGTTTAAGGAATATGAAGATAAATAACAATGTGTCAAACCACTGTTACAATCACAGACTTCGCCTTCTTAGTATTTAGTAGTCTGGAACTGTTTTCAGGTAAAAAAAAAAATAACACTAATTACAAATAATCAAACAGATCACTCATAAACCATGAAATGGCCAGACTAAGTTCAGAGTAAATTAAAAAAAAAGACAAAGTGGTCAAGACAACAAGAATGAACAGGAAGTAAACAAAATGAGCTCCCACTGCTGTCTGGACACGTTTTTCTGTGTGAATGCTGACTGGCATCTGAGTTGGCTGAATTGATTCTGGCTAAGCCTAGGCAGATAATTACATGACTGACTAAGTGAAGCACAGGCTCTTGGGGGGAACTTTTGGCAAAAGTACCACAGTGGGGGAAGAGAAGCAGTGCAGTCAATGAATGTTCTACTTGTATCAGGCCTGGCTTCCTCTTATTTTGGATAAAGCACAATCATTCTGCGTCACTGATTGTAGTCTGTGACCTCTCTGGATGAACATGATGAGGCTTAATGAATTTATCTATCGCCATTAGATTTTTTACATGTTAATTTATTTGTAATACTAAAGCGACAAACAGGCCATAGTTGTTAGAACAGACTATAGTTATAATAATGAGGCCATAGATGAGGAGCAGATCAATAGATGCTGTAGAAGCTGCATCACAGAGGGGCATGTGGTGCCGCAGAGGGGTCAATCATCCAGGTTTGAGTTCTAGCCAGTGACTATGTGCGTGTAGCCAAGTATGTGTAGGCAGCTCTGTGGGTGTGGGCAACTCACGGATCAGTCTGCAGCGTCCTTGCCTATATAACGCAAATAATAATATCAACTTCACAATCTTTTGGCTTTTTACTGTCTAAAGATCTCTATTTTAGAAATATTTAAACAATTTCCAAGGTAATTCGTTTATACAAATGCAGATAATCACATGTATTTTAAAATTAAAGTTGGTAAGAGAATCAAAACCCACAAAGAAGCAAATATTCTTCGATTTGTTATTAGCTTATATTCTTCACTCACATTGTAAGCTGATTTGAAGATTAACCATTTCTTTTGTTTGGCTGGTTTATTTTTGTTTGTTTGTTTTGTGCAAGATGAAATCTCAATGTAGTTTGGATTTACATTTCACTGATGGCTAAGAATGTTGAGCATTTCTCTGCTTCTCAGCCATTTGAGTTTTCTCTATTGAGGTTCCTGTTTAGCTCTGTACCCCATTTTTAAAGTGAATTACTTGATACTTTGATATCTAGTTTTTGAATTCTTTATATATTTTGTATATTAGTCCTCTATTGGATGTGGAATTGATAAAAATAATCCCATCTGTAGGCTACTACTTTGTCTGAATGATAGTATTCTTTGTCTTATAGAAACATTTCACCTCATGAAGTATCATTTAATTGTTGATCTTAGCACCTGCTCTAATGGATTCTGTTCAGGGAGTTTTCTTCTGTGACCATGATTTCAAAATTATTTCCCCACTGTCTCTTCTATCATGTTCAATGTATCTGGTTTTATGTTAATGCCAATTATCCACTTGGAGTTGAATTTTATACAGGCTGATAAGTATAGATCTATTTGCATTCTTCTACATGCAGACATCCAGGTAGATAAGCATCATTTGTTGAAGACGTTATGTTTTATCCAGTGTGTAATTTTGGCTTCTTTATCAAAAAATCAGGTGTCCATAAGTGTGTGGGCTTATGTCTGAATCTTCAATTAGATTCCATTGATCAATGTGTCTTTTTTATGCCAATACCATGCGGTTTTTAATCACTCCAGCTTTAATATGAGGATTAAACATTGTTCACAGCATGGGTGCATATTATGCAATTTTTGATAATATTACAATGCTCACCTAAAACCCTAAGTTGTCTAAACTCCTCCCCAATGGGAACTGAAGAGATCATAAACTCTAGAATTATACTATGTGACTTTGGTGGTACAAAACTCAGTGCAACTTGGACATGCATCCAAGGTCCTTGTCTAAGTAATCAGAAAGTCACTCCACAAGGACAACAGCTTTGATTTCAACTTAAAATAACTGGGTAGAAAAGGTTACCTTTTCCATAGATAGCAAAATAAATTAAATTATGTAAGAAAAATAAAGCTACCTCAGACATTATTGCTATTGACTACATGTGGCAATGCAGTCAGTCATTAATATTTTCACAATCTTACTTAACTTTTCTTTATATTTACTAAAAGAATCAAAATATGCATACTTCCTATAAAGATAGAAAAACCCTTACATAAGACCCTTAGTTTTCTTGATTTATTTTTAGCAGTAACACTTTTCTATATTCTATTTCATAGTAACACATTTCTATATTCTATTTCATAGCCATCTTTCTATCAATACCATCCAGAAAAAAAGTGAATATCATATTGCTTTACTAATGCATGGATGCTGATGATTGGTAAATAGGTGTTAGGCAGATATTATTACAGGTTTATAAATATGTAATAAATTGACAGCTAAAATGGAAAGGACAACAATCAAATAAGCAAAGAACAATAACAAACTTAATAATTCTAAATACTTCAGTAAGCCTAAAGAAACCAGAATTCTCTTATATTAGTGGTTGGAATACAAAATTGTGTAGCTATTCTAGGAAACACTTGGGCAGTTTCCTATAAACCAATTTATGCTTGCCATATGTATGAATAATCCACTAGGGTATTTCTCTTGAATGAATTAACATTTATTTTCAAAATGCTTTTGTAGCAGATAATTTCTACTTGATTCATTTAAAGGTGACAAAAATTTGAAATAGTCCATGAATGAGTAAAGTGGGGACCATTAAGACATTAGAATAGCATTCTGCGCTGGAAAAGAGAAGCAGTGTGTTAAGACAAGTGACAGCAAGGATGAGTCAGGAGCATGAGCATGAGTGAAAGGAACCAGTTCCAACCAGCTCCATGTTGTTTAATTCTATGTACCAGCTTTTGTAAGAAAAGCAATAATATATACAACTGCCAAGGTACTCTGTGGTTACCAGGGAGTAAAGATAAGGTAAGCATAGCTTGACCTTAAAGTGGTAACAGAAATTGGAGGGATAATGGAAGTGTTAGGAAATCCAGTTTCAAGAGTGATTACATGAGTCTACCAACGTATAGATCTCACACAACCGAATTTCTAAACAAAGAGTGTATTTTGTGTACATTTAAAAATTAAAAACACAGTTAAAATACCATGTTTTTGTTTGAGAATTTGAGTTTTGAGGAATTAATACCAAGAAATAATATTAACAAAACAACATTCTGGCACACTGGCATTTATTTATTGTCATAGCATAACAAAGTAATTTGTTTCCCACACTACAGAGGAAAATTTAAATAATAGCTGCAAGGTGAGAATTGCTACAGATGGCCCAATAACACCTAATTCATGATAGATAGAAGCTTAGAGAAACAAGAAAATAATCCTAAAAGTTTTCAAAATAGTTCCAAAATCACGGAGGGAATTTCTGGGAAATTAACATTAAAGCTTTATAAGAATTTCTTACAGATGCAATCATCCTAAAGTCTTGGGTTTTCTGGGGGTTTTTATTGATTTTATTGAGCTATACATTTTTCTCCACTCCCCTCCCTGCCTCTCCCCTCCCCTTCAATCCTTAACAGAAGCTAAACATCTGCCCTCTGTATCTATGGCTTTCTTTCTATTTTAATTTGAAAAGGGAAAAATAATAAGTTTGCACTTTGCTGAGATAGTTTAGTAGATGGGTGCTGAAGCATGAATAATAAAACTCAGAGAGAAATTGGGGTTCAACCTGGAGACTGGAAAAGCCAAGCAGCCAGTCACTGGCTCTTAACTTGACCTCAGTCCGACATGGCCATCTTGCCTCCAGGAACATCAGAATGAGACTGTGTCTGAGAGCTGTCTCCTCCCATTTTATAATTCTATCTAGGGTTGGGACTAACGGCATGCACCACTGGGATTAAAGGCATGCATTTCCTAGTTTCTATTGCAACTAGTGTGGCTATTGGGATTAAAGGTGTATGTTACCACTGCCTGATCTATAAGGCTGGCCAGTGTGATCCTCAGGCAAGTTTTATTTATTAAAATACAGATGAAATGCCACTACAGGGTGCTGAGTATATAAGTAACTAAAAGCATGTCACTTAAGACTTTTCAGATTCTAAGTCATCTCTCTTTTTTACCAACAATATTATCAATAGGTTCATGTAATTTTAAACGCCTTCATGTCACATCCTAGTGTCCCCAAGAGCATGGAATTGTTATTCACATCACTTCCTCTTCTTTTTTTTTCAGTTTGGGTTTTGTTTTTTGTTCTTTTAGATACAATTTTATTTTTAATATATGAAGTATTTAAAACTAAAGACATTCAAAAAACAAACCCACTAACTCCAGACCTTCTTACTTTCTTCAGGAATCCCTTACTTCCTTCTCAACCAGCCCTTCCTCTGCCACTCTCCTTTCTTCCCTGTCATTGAAACTGTTCATCACTAACCAGTGTGATGTGAATTTCACCTCTACTGTCTTCCCACAATCAACGGCAAACCCCTTAATGACTGGTGGACTCAGAGGGAGTCAAGAGGCAGAGGGAGTTTTTCTGAAGACTCTGAAGTCATGAACATATGAATCATTGTTGTGTCCTACAGAACTACCTGTCTCTCACTAGGAGCTGGACCATCCTGATCATTTCTACTCCCCAACCTGGTTGTCTCTAAATCTTGGTCCTCTTACATCTGTCTCCTGAAATTAGCTGTCCTAGAATAATATTCAGTACATTCAGCAATAAACAAATTCCCCACCTCTTCAGCGTTAAAAATACAGAGAATTTAGACAACAATGAGGACACTAAGAGAGACTTACATAGATCCTATCTACATAGGAAGTAGAAAAAGACAAGATCTCCTGAGTAAATTGGGAGCATGGGGACCTTGGGGGAGGGTTGAAGTTGGGAGGGGAGAGGAAAGGAAGGGAGCAGAGAAAAATGTAGAACTCAATAAAAATCAATAAAAAAATAAAATAAAAAATACAGAGACGCTGAAGGAAACAGGCTAAACCAAAAGTCCTGTTTTTGAAATTTGATTGATATATTCCCCTGACATTACTTCCTCTTAAAATTTTGTTTCTGATTTACAATATTATTTCCTGAACCAGCATTTCATTAAATACTAAATTCTTCTCAGTCACCACTAAGAGAGGAGGCAATCACATTATCAGAGTATGTGACTTGTTCTATATGGAGTTTCAGGTTTGTTTTGTGGGCAAACCCCTACAATTATTCCAGACTTTATTGCACATTTCCCTTTGTGAGTCATATTCAAACATCTTTCTGCATTCAGGTTAAAGTCCTGCTAAAAGAGGACAAAGAAAAATAATAAGATATTTTAGAGCATACCTAATCGTACAAATCTAAGGCATCCTAAATAGATTTTAATTTTCACAGCATGAAGCATATACAGAAATTTAGGATGAGGTGCTTTTAAAATAATGCATTAAAAGTGAAATAAATACAAAGATAAATTTAGTTCTTTTTAAAATAAAAACCATCTCTAATTATCTAAATTTACCCAGGAATAAAAACATCTCTGTCAGGGCAATCATATTGTTCTTATGTACATAAAATATTCTTGTTAATTGTGTCATGCATTCATTTAACCACTTCTGATTATACTCAAGAACAGCTGAGACATTCAGCCTCACAGATGAGAAATAACTGGATTCTTGGGGCTTTCCATTGGTAGACAGCATTGTTAGACTAACTGGACCATGCCTGTCATGTAAGCCACTCTAAATTAATCAGTATGTGTTTATGTATGTATGGGATAATGTATTTATTATATATGTATTATGTTTGAATATATATGTATATATTCATTCTAGCAGCTCCATTCTCCTAGAGAATCCTGATTAATACAATGGTTAATACAGTCAGTTGAATAAGTTGGACTTTGAGGCAACACAATGGCTCAGAGGTAAGTCATGTTGATGGGTTGACTTAGGGGTTGCTTGTGAACAAAAATGTGCTATCTGATGAGGAAGACTAGAAAGATGGTTGACAGGTTGGCTCTGTGGAAAAAGCACTTACCATGGAAGCCTGAAGGCTAAGGATGATTCTCTGAACCCTAACAAAGGTGGATGGATGAGAACCAACTCCACAAAGCCAACCTTGAACCTCCAAGTGTGCTCATGACATGCAAACACAATAATAATAGGATACAATTTGAAAAGAATGCACTGAAATAAAATATACTCAAGATATAAATTCAAGGGGGGAAATCAATGAAAAGTCTTGTCTTCTCCAAAACCTGAATTCTTTTCTCCTCTCCAAAACCCAAATTCTGCTCTCTGTATGGATATATGTGCTTCAAAGTATTTCAAACATATGCATGAAGTGCAAGCTCACATCCTTTTTTCTCCCTTGCAGCAGTTTCTCTGCTCACGAGACAGCACTATCTCACCATTTATATAACCCTGTCAGGCCTGGGCCCTCCATCTTAACAGCACTCTTACCCAATCCATCGCAAGGATCGAAAATGGTTCACTTCTGTCCACATTCCCACAGTATCCACTTTCGCACCTGGACTATGCAAATGTCTCATGGTTTTCTTGTCTCACACAAGCTGTTCCTCTGATCAGTAGGTGTGAAATCTGATTATGTCGCCCCACACCTGAAAAACTATTCAAGAAGTTTTCAGTTACTTGAACATAAAAAGCCACATCTTTAACATTGCCTGTAATCTTTCCTCAGTAGCTCTTTCTAACGAGTTCTGCTGTGGCCACACTGGCTGGTACAGTACTAAAACACATCATGCTTCTTCTGTCAACGTCATCATTTCCCATTCTCTACTCACCCTTTAAATTGAAGCACAGGTCTGTTTCTTCAATGAAGCATGGCCAAACTTGCCAACCCAAGTTTCTATTGCATATTTGCCCAGACGTGTATATTTTGTCTTTAGGAACATCTCCCTTCTAAGAGACATTATATGTTCTTTGTTTATCTTTATGTTACTGATTGCCTCTCACTCAGGAATTATGAAGCACATACTCTATCATGGTCTGTGGCTCATGTCCAGCTTAGTTCTTGACAATCCATAGCCATGTGTTAACTGCTCCATTATGACAGTCCCATGCAACCTTAGTTGCTGTTAGTGTTTTGGCTGTGTCTCACTAATAATAAAAGTCTAAATCATCAGGATTTGAGTTAGTTGCACAAAAATAACTGCTTACAATTATTTACAGAAATTTACAATAATTGACCTGTAAAGGTCTCAAAATTAAAAACTGTTTTTGGGGTTAATGCTCAAAGCAGTGGATTGTCTTCAGTGAAATATTACATGCCACATTTTATCTACTAAATTCTAGGTTCTCCAAAGATAAATCAGTCTCACTGGGAAACTTCTGAGAAAGCAATTTAGGATGCACTTTTGGAAATAATAAACGCTATCTTGCCCCATTAGCATTTCAATGCACTTACAGTGCACTATAATTTCAAGTATTGCAGTAGGAGATTTCTTTTTATGCTCGTTATTCGCAAGCTAGCACCTTTGAAAGGTGTAAAATGTACTTACAATTATTTTTGTAAAATATATTCTCTGTCATTATCAATTTCACCAAAATGCTGTCATATTTCACAATAAATTATCATGCCCTCAGTTACTCCTGCCCAATCAGATTCCCCTGTTTGTTCTGACATTCTTAGTTTAACTGATTTTTTACCTTTCACATTTCCACTGGCCCTTCCTACGACTTCACTGAAATATGTAACATTGAATTGAACTAAGGCCAAACAGATAGGAACCCCTATTCCATGAGTCCCTATTCAGTTGTAAGGAGTGTGTTAATATTTCAAAAACATATCAATTTATTTAATTCCCAGATGACTCCTGAGATTTCCTAATAAATGCAGGTCTGGGTCCTTTCTGATGAGACTTTTGATTTACAGAAGTGTTCAAGTGCTACATAAATTCCTGGACATCTTTTCTTGGGCCCTCAGCAGAAGCCCCAGCTCCAATAGTGCTGGCGAGTCCAAAGGGCAGTTTGACCTTCTTAATAAGTTTTATGTTGTTTCCCAGAAAGACTCTCATTCTGTGTGAAAAGAAACAGAAAAATATTAATCCTTTGATTCTTGTTTTCTAGAAAAATAAATGGCATCTTTTGACATGTTTCTGTTCTTGTAAGGCCTTTGTGTTCACAGTAACGTCTTCAGCAAATGTCCATTTGCAAGTAAAAGTGGCCGGTGTCTGTTTGAAAAGGCTTTTTTAGGAACATGATTTAAAACACAGACGTAGGCTTCACAATAGACCAGAACTGGTCTGTCTATTGTTAACCTTTACATAATAAAATCAACCGGGACTATTAACTGAACCCAGGCAGGACTTGACCATGATCGAGTGAGGAATGAGCTGTTAGCCTAGTTCATCGCAGAAAGCTGGCAATTTTACTTGGCAAAATGCTCTCATTGTATTTGCTTGTATATTTTAGCTTGTTTGTTTTAAACGTATGATCCTTTTATGATGCCAAACTAAGTAATGCTTTCGCTTAGCTTTATAGCAAATTAATAGGCAAAGTTCACAGAGCGCCATAGTGTCTAGAATTAAGACATAATTTTCCTTTGCCATTCTTGAAAGAGAGGAAGTAGTTTTGCTTAAAATACCAGTGCACTGCATCCCTGAGGGTCAGGCTGAAACCTGGAAAGGCTTCTGTGAACGTCTGTGTATTTTCATTGGGTGCTGTAGAAAGATCGTATTTCCTGATTTAATAATACATACGACAGCAATGAGAGTTATTTTAATATGCCCGTGGATATGAATCTAACACATAAACCTATGGAAGAAAAGGAGGGAGGAGGGAATGAGGGAGTGATGGGGGGAGGGGTGAAACAGAAAGAAGGCAGACTACATCCATCCTATGTGCTGCTAAAATACCATTAAGGTAGCTAACAGAAATGTAAGTTCCATGAGCTGCTAGCCATAGTCAAACACCAGTGATGTGGTAGTGTCAGGGTCACTTCATTTACTAGTGTGGACCCTGTCCATCATTGAATCACCCGGCCTCCTGCACACCGTGAGAGTGGTGTAGTGTGATTTCCACGCACACTCTGCAGATGAAGAGCTAGTTGTCTAGAGAGAGTGATGGAACTTGAGAAAGAAGTTAAACTGAGCAGCCAATGGCTAACCTGGGTCTGGTTCTGCAGCTCCATGGCCTTTCTATTGGTAGTTGGTTGTTTATATGTCATTTTCTCTGTCTTCATTTTGCTATTTTGTTTTTAGAAAGTGTAGGCATTTAAAAGCATTTCAACAAGAAAAACAAATCCTTTTGCTTAAGTTGTAGCTCCAGAGACAAACAAATGAGTGATCATCTAATTTTTCCAAATCTATTTAAAATGTGGGTGCACATACGTGTGCACACACACATACATGCGCGTGTGCGCACACACATACATGCGTGCGTGCGCACACACACACACACACACACACACACACACACACAGACCATCTCTTCCTGAACATCCCTACGAATCAGATCAACCCCTGTAAAAGAAAAGTTGTGCCTCAGTAATAAGATTCTGGATTTCATCTGTGTGCTATTTTGCCTGTGTGTCTCAGACTGCTACATTTAGAAAGTATGGAAACAAGTAATCGGAAGGAGTGCAAATCTGCTACCACCCAAGTTTTAGTCTTCTTACCGTTGAGAAACTTTATGATTGCAGCAAAGTGGATTTGGTAAGGCATTTTGTGCTTGCTTCAACGTATTATTAATAGCATAGTCAGGAGAGTCTGGGTTTTTTATTTGTTTGTTTGTTGCTTTTGCAGAAAATGCTAACTTATAATTTAATACGGCCAACAACTAATTTCAAATCAGTCTATGCTCAACACATTACCTGAAGGGCCAAGCCATCATACTTCTAAATTCTTGCTGGTATTCTGTAAAGAAGCTAAGTTATTTTTTTTAAAGAATCCAAGTTATTTCTTTTTTTTTTTCCTATGCCATCACTTTGTATTCAGAGAAATTCTCTCTCTCTCTCTCTCTCTCTCTCTCTCTCTCTCTCTCTCTCTCTTTCTTTCTCTCTCTCTCCCTTCCTCCCTCCATGCTCCCTTTTCAGTTATAAACACTACATTCACTTGTTATGCCTAGGAAGAATGCACGGAACTAGATATTTTCCTGTTTCAAGCTCATAAAAAATAGACAAGATAACACCATTAATTTTTAATATAAAAATAAAGGTGATGCTGATATCCCAGCAAAGAGAGGATGTGGACACGGAGCTATTCTTTCCTTGCCAGCACAACCACACTAAGGGGTAGACCTGCACACAGGCTGGAATTGGATTTAGCTCTAGGCACAGACAGAAGATGGGCTGCAATGGGCAAAGTCGTTGCTCTGTTCTGATTCCTTTGAACTCCTGACAACTCCTGTGCATTATCTCTTTGTATACCTTCATATCTTTGCCTAGAAGGTGGCCTCAAGCTACTAGTTACTCCTTAGAGAGGTAGTGTAAGATTAGAGCATTGTGGGAATTCACATTCCTCCTAGGGAAGCCTTTTAATTGATTGGTCTGCAACCACTCAAATGTCCTTACAATGATGATGGATCAAAAGAACTTCCTTCAGACTCTAGTCAAACATTCCCAAGTGGGATTTCCCTTGGTATTCTACCATCGCTTGGCCCAAATCCCATTTCAGTCTTATTTCTTGCTTTTCTTAGAAGCATTTACTAATAAATCACCTCCACATAAATCTAACTTCATTGGCTACGTCTAATGCCAACTTAAAACAACGTCAAGATTTTGCAAGTCAGAGACTCTGTGCTACGTTAAATCTAAAAGCCACAAAATGTGCCAGGCAGCCTAAGGAAACCACAATGAAGCTCCGGAGAAAAACGACGTAAAACATTCCATGAGAAGATGCCTTTCAAACATGAACGTATAAAGTCAGAATTCACATTATTTAAGAGAACAAGAATTACCAAGTTGAAAAAAATAATGTAAGTACTAGCTTTGAGCAGAAGAGATGCAAGCAGAAATGCAAAACTACTCTACAGTAAGTTTTTCCACAAACAGAATAAGACAGGGTGGAAAGCGGAGGTGTTGGGTAAATGGGAAAGCCCGCAATCTAAAAGCCTGTAAACCTGAAATGTTCAATCTTGATAAAATTCTTTTGCAGCAACTAAGTGATTACATGACCTAAAAATAAAGAAGCAGTATGGGAACGAAGCAGTATGTCTCGAAGGACTGAAGAAAATAATAAATGAAAACACCGGTGAAAAACCATAAAATTGGGTTTTGGAAATTGTAAGAAACACCCCACCGCTATGAAGAATAAAGTTGCCATAGAAAAATGAGTTAAACGAAGTCCACCATAACGCAAGAACTCTCCAGCCACATACATCACAGCACCAAACAATTCAGCATACAAGAAATAAAAATTGATTCTAAGCTGGCAGGAAGCTGAGATGCTACATTTTCTGCTGTAAACATGAAGAACAGACAAAACTTGACCATAAACACAAAGCAGCAGACAGAAACAGGAAGTGATGCAAGCCTATCGATATTCAACACCCACCTCCAGTGATGTACTTCCTCCAAAAGGGCCACCTCTCCTAAACATCCCCAGACAGCACCATCAGCTGGTGACCACGGGTTCAAATTATGGGACCTTTCTCATTCAAATCACCATAGGCTTGTAAAGCAGTCAAAATCAAAATCTAGTTTCAAAAATAAAATACTTCCTATGAAAAATAAAAGGGTATATTTCTGTTAAAGCATGGAAACTTCTCAATATTAAAAATAACTAGCATAGTAGTTTTGACACATGAATTTACATTAATCACTTGGCTGTTTCTGCATTTATTTTAGTTATTGCTAATAATAACAAGTGTCATATTTAGTGAACAATGTTTCCTTTTACTATGTTAACACAATTCTAATTGTGATCATGAAATATTTTCCAATATTTTATAAATTAATCAGAAACATTTTACACTCTTGGTTACCTTTTCCATGCAGGATTCATTTTTTTTTTTTTTACTGAAACTACTTTATCTACCAAAGCTCATCATTTCTGGTGAAATTTAATTTTCTCCTCACTGAATTGCGTGATTATTTCAGCTCAAATGTTTTCACTCAGGCACCCTTATTTAACAAATTGTTTCACATAACAAAATCTACCAACTAATTTTTCAGTTTGGTAGTTGAGATTTAATACCAAAATTTAAAACCATTGTGTTGAATTTTAGCATATAAATTAATTTGTTCAATTAAAGCTAGCATCTCTATCAAAAGACTCAAGATAAACAAATGAAAACTATATATCATAAAAATGAAAATGACATTGAGGTCTAATTTATTTTAGTCATGAGCTGGCTAGTTTTACATCAACTTTATACAAGCAAGAGTCATTGGAGAGACGGGAGCCTCAGTTGAGAAAACGGGTCCATAAAATCCAGCTATAAGACATTTTCTTAATTAGCAATTGGTGGGAGTGAGCACAATTCATTGTGGGTGGTACCTTTCCTAGGTTAAGCAAGCCATGGTGAACAAGCCAATAAGCAGCAACCTTCCATGGCCTCTGCATCAGCCCCTGCCTCCAAGTTTCAGCCCTGCTTGAGTTGTTGTCCTAACCTCCTTTGATGATGAATATTTTCCTCATGGACAGGCTTTTCTCCCCAAATTACTCTGATCATGGCATTTTATCAAAGCAAAGGTAACCCTGACTTAGACAACTAAATATTTTACCTGTCGTTATGAGACAAATACGACAGTGTTCTGTTTGTAAGCTTTGTCTTATTAATTACAGGTGACTGAAATAGTCTAAAGCTAAGGTTTTGTGCTCCATTCATTGAATATTTTAACTTAAAAATTGTAGAAGACTGAAAAAAAGAACAAGTTAAATAGCATAGTTTTAAAGGAGTTCAAACTTTCGTTAGACTTAAGATGACTCATAACTTGGTATCTGAAATGCCCATAGTCTTTTAAAACAGACTGTTTTAAGAATACCAAGGAAAGAGGCATGTGCTGCCACACAATAACCTTTCTGGACAGCATTGCTTTTCATCCTAACTCTCTATGTTCAAAATCACATATGAAGCTCAATGTTTAAAATATGGAATCTCAATATTCTCTTGCATGTGTTGACTAAAGATACTTAAATATGTGTTCTAGCAGAGAGAAAGAGAAGAAGAAGAAGAACTAGAAGAAGAAGAAGAACTAGAAGAAGAAGAAGAAGAAGAAGAAGAAGAAGAAGAAGAAGAAGAAGAAGAAGAAGAAGAAGAAGAAGAAGAAGAAGAAGAAGAAGAAGAACTTTTCTTTTTTATTGTTAAAGAGGAGTCCCCAGTATAGAGATATGAAAAATGTGTTTCTTCTCAAAAGGATGCTCACACGCTAACCCCTGGAACCTCTAAGTGTCATTGTATATGGGAAAAGCCGCTTTCCAGATGTGAGGAAGGATCTGGAGCTGATTTATTCTGGATTGTCTATGTTGATCCTAAATGTGACCACATGTAATCTTAGGAGAATGGGCATGTCACTCTTTCACAGAGAAAGAAAATGCACAGAAACACCTAAAGGGCCATCTAAGCCAGGCAGCCACTAGAAGCACAAAGGGCAAGAAACAGATTCCCCTTTGATCTTCCACAGATATGTGGTCCTGCCAACCTTTGGAACTTGGATCAGTTAAAGTAGTTCTGGACTCTGGTCTCAAAAATGAGATATACTGAATTCCAAAAGACTTCTTGATATGTGTTTAATAGTTGATGTTTTGATTTATAGAGACAGAAATCCAAGAGAATTGATATTTAATGAATAAAAGTAAAGAAACATGAAGTTGAATCAGATCACTTTCAAACATGGAAGTCAGGGACTGTGGCCATAGTATGGCACTATACTCTTGCTCTATAGTTTGAGGCAGCAGAGGTGACCATTCTCCCACGGTTCAACTAGACATTACCCTAACAAGGCTCACCACTACAGCACCACCTCTGCAGAAAATCTTTGCTTAGGAACCAAAGCTATCCAAACCATCCTTGGACATCTAGGTAGATGTAACCATGTATCCACAGCTCTTATACTTGGCATCCTAAGGGAGGGACAGCCTCTAAGGTGCAAAACATTTTGAGAGCATTCCCCTGTCATTTTCATGAAGACTTCCTTCTGGCCACACATTATCCTCATTTTAAAATAGTGATCGGACACCCTCACACAGTCATACATGTAGGCAAAGAACTAATGCAAATAAAATAAAAATAAAATTATTAAATAGTTGCTTATCTGTACCCTTGATTTTATCTCTTAAACATGCTTTTTTTAAAATTTTTCCCATGGGCAGGCTGAGAGTTTTCCTGATGATAATAATATGCTTCTCTTTTGTTTATGATCTCTGTCTTGCTCTTCTAATACTTAGCCTCAAGCAATGAAGTGAATCCGTGCAATGTGCTGAGTGCTTAAATTCTTTAAAGTGTTTGTTCAATATTCTGATTCATTACTTCAAATTCCAACCTTTCTTCTAGTCATCAGACAGGAATATAATTTAGCTAGGTTCTTTGCCATTTTATAACAAAGATGGCTTTTACTCCAGGCTACAATACCCTGGTTCTTGTTTCCATTGAAGCATTCATCAAAATGTGTCCTTTATTTACATTCATATAATAATAAGTAATAATTTTATTACTTATCATATAGTATATGATAATATATATATTATACACTTATATTGGCATTTAGTTCATAACAACTTAAGAACATCTAATGACTGCGATTTTTCCTTAAACTCTTCTCTTCTACACCACCCACCAGAACTGCCCTCACAGCTGTGTGCATGGCAATGCAAGCTCCTCCCAGCATTCACTTCAACATGTTTTACGCCTCTACCTTTTGCCCACTTCTAATTCAGTTTCCACAATGTGGGGCATTTGTGAAATCAAAGCTCTAGTTCTTTTGTACAAGTTTTACTCTTACTTTCTTTAAAATAATAGAATGTGATGCTGATAATGAACAGAAGTCTATTTCTCACTACTGTAGAGGCTGAAAGTCAAGGATCATGGCTAGAACTAAAGGCTTTTTCCTACTGAAGGCAAGAGCGCAAAACAGAGTCCATTTCGGGAAGGCATTATAGCAGCATTACTCTGCTTAGATGACAGAGCCCTCGGCACCTAAGCACTTCATAAAGACCCAGCTTCCGAAATCTCATAATTGGGAATCAAGTTTCCAACTCGCCATTCAACTCTACTGCAAATTAAATAATCATTCAAAAGCTGAAAACCAAATCATGTTGACGTCAACTTGTTTCTGTAGACTCTTACTGAAAATAATCAGTGTGATAGATATATATATAGATGTATAGATAGATAGATAGATAGATAGATAAATAGACGGATGATAAATTGGTTGATTTATATACATGTGTGTATGTTTGTATGTATGTGAAAATTTTAATGGACTATATAATATGTATTATATATATGGAAATTAAGACTCTAATGCAGAAGTAAGCTTGTTAAAACAGTGAACAAATAAGACAAATTTGAGTACAACTAAATTAAAACTGATAATTCACATAATTAATACATAAATTTGATTAATACTGAATTAGAAATAAATTATTAGATCACATGATATAGATTTTAGGGAAGCAAAGAAAATCATTATATAATGTTATATAATCAGAAAGGAAGGTTTATTTTCGGTCCTTACGCATCTAATTTTTTTACTTCTGGTGGTGAGGATATGTGTATTGTAACTAGTACTATGTGTGCCTCACGGATCCACATCATAGACAAGTACTGATGGCCAAAGGCATTCTTTGCTGGGGCATCCTCTGGCAAGACCACAATGCCAGTGAGGAGATAAGGGGAGCAGAACTAAACTACCCCTGAGACAGTGGCAGGAACAGCGTCTGCTTTTTTGTTTCTGAGCAACCGCAGACACAGTGGAAGACTATCGACACTGATTGGTTAGCACATTATCTCAGACTGGACAGTGAGAGCGCAGACCATCAGGGTCTCCAACAGAAGAAGCTCATTAAAAGAGATGTGGAGCGTGGCAATCAGCTACTAGCTACACATGCTGCTCCAGAATTTGTAGGAGGAGGCCGCTTGCTCATTTACCAACCACCCAGACTGAAATAATCACACAGAAACTATATTATTTGAAACACTGCTTGGCCAATGATTCTAGCATATTCCTAGAAAGGTCTTACATATTAAGTTAACCTATTTCTATTAATTCGTATTTTACCATGAGGCTCATGGCCTATGGGGAAGATTCCAGCTGCCAGCTTGTGGCTTTTTCCTCTGATGGCTACATGGTGTCTCCCTGACTCTGCCTTATTTCTCCCAGCATTCAGTTTAGGTCCCTCCCCTCCCCCCACACACACACCTTCATCTACCACTGTTCTTCTCTGCTACAGGCCTAGAAAGCAGTTTCCTTATTCATTAACCAATAAAAGCAACACATATACAGAAGGACTTTCTACATCAAGAATTCAGTGTTCTGACTTCAGAAGAACAGTGTGCCTTGCTTCTTATTTAAAAATGCAGTGTGCCAGGTAGACTGGCCACCAGGTGAGGCCTGCATTTTCTCCTACAGTCAACATTATTATCTCATTCTTAATTATTAAATGAATACTTATAACCAATTACAGGGAAAGATAGCTTTTATAACAGGTCCTTAGTCATATCCTTCTGCTAGAAAAATGAAAGTTAATTTTTATTCTTATTCTTCTACTACCTTTGCTTTTTCTTATGAATGGTAGCTGAATTTAATAACTTGTTCCTCCCACAACTATTGAAGTGATCGTGACTTTTATCTTTCTAATGATATTAGTGTGATATTAGTGTAATTTGTCAGTATTTCAACTTGTAAATCTACACAGACAATTTTGGAAACGTTGCAAAAACCCAACGTTGGCAAGTTGCATCTGTTTTTCCCTGCATGTTATATTTCTACAACTATTTCCAAATAATATATATCATGAGATATAAACATATGAGAAAACATAATATAAAATCACCTTCCCTTAAATTTTCAATATTTATTTTAGAAATTTTGGACTATCCTCTATGTTTAATTTTCCTTTCTTTTTTTGGAGTGGTGGTGGTGGTGGTCTGGTTTTGTCTCAAAGTTTTATCATACAGGAACTCCAAAAATCCAGTCTTATTCTTCCTAAAAATATGAGATCTGTGAGATATGAGAGACATTTGTGAAAATTTTGTCAATTTTCTCATCCAGTTTTATCAATTATCAATTTTTACTTAATAAGTTTTAAGACTTCTCTTAGATGCTAACAACTTAGAATTCTTGTCTTTCTGACAAATTAAATGTTACATTCTTATAAAGTTACTACTTTAACCACTGAACATATTGGCCTTAAAGTTGCTTTTTATCCAAAAATATTATGGTTTTGTAAGTGGCATAGCTTTTTTAATGGTTCTCTGATAAATGTTTTATATCTTTTAATTTTTAATGTTTCTTTATATTTATGTCATTTATATAATTTTTGCTGCATTTCTTAAAACACAACCTTCAATCATTTGACAATTTAATACAATTATTCATATACAGTATACAATTATACTGAACTTAGAACATTTGTTTTTATACCTTCCCTATGCCCAACCTTTCTTTTCAGATCCCCTTCATCCTCCTTTCCGTTATTTCTTCCTTGTTTCTAAATCCCTTTTTCAGAAGAGACTGGTGACTCAATACTATTCAGCTCTGTGTGCTCACGGTTTTTCTCAGAACTCCTCCATAGTCTGTATTCTACAAAGCTCAGTCGTCCATGATAAGGAGTGTTGCTGTGCTCAGTCCAGAATTTCCATGTCTGAAGTGGGGAGGTTTTTAGGGTATTGAGTTAGCCCTGTGTTCCCAGACAGCATTTTTTTTTAACCAAGAGGTCTGCTGTAGCCTGGCGTTCCTATCCAATGATAAGGATGTGCGCCAGACACTGAACCTCTCTTAGTTTTCTCATTTTCAGCTTCATGAGGCTGAAGGAAATAATCTAGTACAGCTTTTCATTTCCTTATCACATGATCTTAAGGTTAGTACTCGTTCTTAACTGACATGTTATTCTGTAGTGTCTTCCGGAATGTCTTTTTGGGTTAGTTCTGAGGTTTTATAAATGCTAACAATAGCCACTTGCCCTCTTTCAGGTCTGGAGTTGACCTTACATTGAGGGAATCAGGAAAATCTGTTCCCAAGGCTGTGCCAAGTTGTGTGATTTTGACCAGGTGGCTTAAAGTCTGTTCGCCTTCATTTCCTCCCACTGTTACTGATGTGACCACCCTTGAAATCGTGTGTGAATAGCACTGGACTAAACTCTGGGAGTTGAGCCTGATCCTGAAAAAGGAATGAGGAGTTTTCAGGAAATGAGAGTAGAGAGGAAAACCACTATCACTGGTAGCCCCTTACTCCAATTTTCTTTTTGAATTTTATACAGAAGTCATGAAGAGAAAACTTGGGATTCACACTCTACTTTTGACCCTAAGTGATGTGTGAGTAGGAAGTAGACCCCAGTGCTGCAATAGCCAACTTTGGCTGTTCTGTGTTCAGTGTGGTGACCTTGCTAATGAGGTGATCTCCAGTAAGACCAACCTAGACACTAGAACTCAGAGGGTTGAGGAGAAGCAGAGTCAACAGGGTTCCTTTCCACTGTCACTGGGAAGAGCAGGTGGTGCAGAACTGTCACTGCCGCATTCTAAATATAGTGTCTGTGCCCTGATGTAGATCAGATAAATGTTCCCCCACAACCCTCACAACAGAGGCTTGGTCTTCAGGACACCACTACTGACGGTAGTGGGAGGGTCTGGTGTGAACTCCTAGGTCATTGAGAGACTGGTACCTTGTGATGACCAATCTCGGTTGTCAATTTGTCTACATCTAAAATGGTATTTCATGTTTCCTGACCACGAGGTGAGAAGTTTGTACCACTCTGCTTTCCCCACCAGAGGATCAAAGCTATGAGGCCACCCATTCTAGAGACTGAAACTCCAGAACCACGAGCCAAAACAAACTTTTTTATTTACAAGTTTTTATCTCAGACATTTTGTTATGCTGACATAAAACAAGCATCCTACACACATTTTTCTGTTGTTTCCCTTCCATGGTTAAAAAAAAAAAAAAAATATGTGATTTTGGTTGGAATTTAGACTCACACAGATCCCACAGGGAGTGCTGAAGTCTGAGTTGTTCACAAGGTTATTTCACTTCGAGGTGGATGAATTTGCTTTAAGAATCCCTGTTAATCAATCAGAAACAAGCCACCAACTGTTCCTGAGAGGGGAGGGTATTATAACTTCGCATGATGTAATTCTGTTTGAAGGCACTGCTCTTGACCTTAGAGTAACTCCAAGTTTCATTGGAGCCCTTAAAATACCCAGGATGGCAGTAGGGAGGTGGACTTGCTGCTAATGAGAGCCTAAATGGGGACCTCTGGGTCTCACTATGCATTCAAGCATCTCCTAAACTTCTATTAGTATAGATTAGATTAGAATGTGTATACTATAGTATGTATTTACTAACTGTTTCTGGGCAGTTAGTATGGCCCTGTTGATGGTGTACCAGAAGAAAAGGTATGGTTTCCAACTCTCTTAGGAATTTTTTGAGCTTTCACCAGGGAGTTTACTGTTAATAGTCTCTAGCTTCTTATAGTTTGAAAATATTGCATTTAATGTGAAGGGAGTATATAGAGAAAAATACAGATGTTCTTGAAAATTCCTTTTCAAATTGTTCTTACACCACCACGCTTTGCTCTATTATGTCAAAGAATCACATTTTGAATCTCAGCGAATAAAACAACAGAGATAATGACTTCTCATGTCTTGCCGAGAGCAGAGTGGTCTTCATAGGAAAAATAAATGTGCATCCGGACATACACAAAACAGACAATTTAATTATGCACAGAAAGTTCTTCATCATCTGGTCCTTAACCATGTGGAGATGGCAAATAAATTCAATATGCAAAAAACAATGTTTGAAACAAATACTAGTAAAAAAAATATATCCCATTGCTACAGACTTTTATCTAAAAGACATTTTTATGTACAATCTCAAAATAATAATAAGCTAATATATGTCAATGAGACAGGACTGAGTCCTTGTGAGAAACATTCTCGGAGGAGACTCTGCAATCACTGCTTCACCAAATCAGTGTAACCCCTAACTGCACTCTACATATTTGTTCTTATGTCCACAGACTTCTTTATGCAACCGGAGGAGATTATTAAAGGAAAACACAGCCAATCCAAATGCAGAGTTCAGGAGATTAGTTCCAACTGATGCATCTAGAACACATTCCTGAAACTGAGACTCAGAGATCACTGTGGAAGAAGGGGTGGAGAGATTGCCAGAGCCAAGAGATCAGGGAGTGCTCTGAGACTGTGTCTCCTAAGAATGGCAGAAGCTGCACCCGTAAAAGCTCATGGGCATTAATGCACAAACATGATTTGATAAGGATAACCTCAAAAACATGCTGCTGTAGATGGGGTGGGAGAACTCAAGAGTTTTCAACCCACCACAGAGAACTACTAACAACTAAGGAATGCTGAAAGAGGGAGAAATGGTTGTCCCAAGGGAAGAGGATGTCAGTTGGTTATCCGGTACCAAATGATCAGCCTAAAATCACATACCTAGAAGTAACATCATACAGCTTTGTTACAGTTTTTTTTTTTTACTTTGTTACAGTTACAGATTTGGAAGAATATATATATATACATACATATTCTTATAAAATGCAAACTCTGCATTTTAATTGTTTGTACTCTTCTGTAATGGTCTCTCCGCGTTGCATTATGAAATCTGTGGTCATAAGAACAAATATTTAGAGTGCAGTTAGGGATATACTTGAAGTAGTGATTGTATACTCTCCTCCAAGGAGATTATATATACATACATACATACATACATACATACATACATATAGAAAGAGAGAGAGATAACAATATTTAGTGAAAAAAAGAGGCCATGAATTTGAATTTGAAAGAGAACAAGGCAAGGTATATGCGGCAGGAAGAAAGAAGAAGAAAAACATTGTAACTATACTATAATCTCAAAAATAAAAGAAATAAAACATATTCATCATACCAATAGAGATAGGAGGTTCAATTTTTAGAAATACACATTAAAATGCAGTTGTTGAGAAAACACCCCTTTTGGACGTGCTTTTAATTTATCAGTTTACATCTGAAACTCTAGCATCAGTCACCTAGGGGAAGACAACATTGTGGAAGAGAAAAATGAATGACCCGAAAACTTTCCACATTTGATTTTTCTCTCCTTTTTAAAGTTTTTGAACCAAGAGAATATATTCTATATTGAATAGCATAGCTACTGATCTTTCTTAAATTTCTTCATCTTGATTTCTAATTTTAGAAGATTCGTTTAGCTACGAGTACATCGATACATATTTTCATTATGGAACAGGTATGTACAGAGGTCATAATTCATGTGACTCTTGTTATGTGGGTACTTGGAATCAGATGCTTGTGTTTTCGTGGCACACAGTTTGCCGACTTAGTCATCTCCCAGCTCTGATCTACAATTCTAACAGGCCTCCAGGTAATGGCAAAGGTCCTTACTTTGGACTTTGACTAGGAAAGGCCCTTCAAGAACTGGAAATACTTCCAAGAAGAGGTCATGCTTGAATTAATGTCTTGCCTAATGAAGTAAGATTAAAGTGCTCCAAGCAGGGAAGGAGTAGATTTTGAAAATCACAAATGAATTTTCTGATCATTCACTCATTAATGAGCATGGTTAGAATGCTGATTCCTCACTAGTGAATAGCGTGATGTACAAGACACAGGAAATAACTCGAATAACTCAAATAACTCCACTTTTGCCTCAGTAGCATAAGAAACCACAGAGACCCAGACCTCTAGTTCTTAGTGAACAGTTATGACATTGGTCACAAGTCAGTTGTTGTCCTATTTGTAATTTAGGAGGGTCCAAAATCCTACCTCTGAACACAGCCAATGAATGCTAACTTTTTGCATAAACTGTGCTTAAAGAATCACACGTGACACATAGTGTTCCAGTGCCTCGTTCCACGAATATTTCATGGCTGCTTCTCTATAGACCTTGTCTTGAGTGTCTTTATATGGCAAAGTGGCACCTAACTCTTTTTAATTGCGTCTATTTTCAACAAAACACTAAGAGGCATTGGCAGAGTTTCGTTACTGAACACCGTATCTGCAAGATGATGGCCAAACACTTGCACTGTCTATGTGTTACAGAGCAAACTAAGATGGGATGCACTTTGAAAAAATTAAAACTATATTGAAGTGGTGGTTCTAATTAAGAATATATTAGATTCCTCTTAAATCAGAAAGTCTTCTACTAAAGCAGGTTACTAGCAGGTGTGGAAATAGGTCAGTAGCCTCACTAGCGTGAGAATCTAAGGGTAACCTCGAAAGCCAGATGTGGTAGCATTCACGAGCAGATAGATGTACTGCTGAAGATGTAGAGGGAGGTTTGTCCCTGGTGTTCAATGACCGCCCAACCTAACCAATAGGTGAACTCCAGGCACAAGTAAGAGAAGCAGTCTCAAAAGTAAACCAGGACAGAAAGAAGGTTCCTTAAATGACCTCTAACCATCACATGAACACACATCACACATACACATGTACTAATATGTATTTTTCAGTCCTCTTGTTAGAAATGCTGGTTAGGTATTAAGAAGATGCTGACATGTGAGCAGTAAGTGCCCAAGATATAAGCTAAATACATCTTTTCTTCTTCAAGGTGGTTTTGCTCTTGGTGTTTGCCACAGCATTAAAAAGGAAACTGGATCAGAGACCTCTGGTATGTAGAATTAACATGTGCTAATAGAAATAAGCTGTCCTGCCGAGTGGTGGTGGCGCATGCCTTTAATCCCAGCTCTCGGGAGGCAGAGGCAGGTGGATCTACGTGAGTTCAAGGTCAGCCTGGTCTACAAGAGCAAGTTCCATCTTGAAGAAACAAATAATAAAACAATGTTTTCCATTTCTAAGGCTACACTTTTTTATATTTCTGAAGACTTAAGATTAAAATAGTCTTGTGTAGCTAGTATTCCTCCGTTCTGCCAGCGAGTTCCCAAATAAATGACATGGAGATTTCTTATTAATTATAAAAGCTTGGAGGAAGAAGAACGTGAGCAGGGAGGGCAAGATCAGAGGGAACCTTCATCCGACGATGGATGGCGATGCAGACGGAGACCCACATTGGAGCACCGGACTGAGCCCCCCAAGGTCCAAAGGAGGAGCAGAAGGAGGAAGAACATGAAAAAGGAAATCAGGACCGCGAGGGATGCGATCACCCACTGATATAAGGGGACGGATCTAATGAGAGTTTACCAAGGCCAGTTGGACTGGGACTGAACGAGGACGCGATCCAACCAGATTCTCGGAATGTAGCCGGATTCTCTGAATGTGGCTGGCCTAGAGTCTTTCTGAAAAGCCATTGACAATGACACTGGGACTTGTTTCCTCTGCATATACTGGATTTCTGGGGATCCAGTCTGTTTGGATACTCACCTTCCTGGACCTGGAGGGAGTGGGGAGGAACTTGAACTACCCACAGGACAGGAAACCCGGACTGCTCTTAGGGATGGAGAGGGAAGAGGAGAGGGAATGAGGGGAGTGGGAGGGTGTTGGGAGGAGGGGCAAAAATGGAAACTTTTATATTTTAATAAACTTTAAAAAAAAAAAGCTTGGCTGATCTCTAAGGCTTGCTAGAAACTAGTTCTTACAACTTAAATTAACCCATTTCTATTCATTTATTTTCTTTTATGTTGTTCAGTTACTTTTACTTTGTAAAGCCCAAACTTCTTGCTCTGCATCCCTGGCTTCTTCTCGTGACTCTGCCCTTCTGTCCAGCATCCTCTGTGCCTAGAAATCCTGCCTAGCTATTGACCATAAAGCTTTTTATTAAACCAACCACAGTGACACATCTTCACAGTGTAAACAAAGATTATTCCACAAAAGTCTTGTTATGCTGTCTGTATCCCTGATTATAAATATCACATAAAACCCCAAAGTGGAGATTCTAGTTACACATACAATGGAATTTAGGACTAGCTTGGTGGAGTCTCAAACCAATTCTGAGAACCAGATCAAGACCTCTACAAGCAGGAAAGAATAAGACTGAATTGCTATATAATCCAATCAAACAAACTCATCAATTCATTTATAAAATATTGTTTTAGCATTTATATTCATTTTACAGGATTTTCCATGTGTATGGAATTTATCTTCCTGATTATGATTATAATCTTTAAGATCAGCCAAGTTTACTCTTTTGGATCTGGAATGAATTCCATTATAAAATTGATTTACCATTAAAAATGAGTTGCTGTGATGTAACCTTTAAAAAAGATCATAGCTTTTTAAAATTCTCTCAAATGATCAGGAAAATCAGAAATAACAATGAAATGAGAAGAGAAAGTAAATATATAAATATATTGCTTTAGACCAGAGGGAACCTTCATCCAACGATGGATGGCGATACAGACAAAGACCCACATTGGAGCACCGGACTGAGCCCCCCAAGGTCCAAATGAGGAGCAGAAGAAGGAAGAACATGAAAAAGGAAATCAGGACCGCGAGGGGTGCGATCACCCACTGATACAAGGGGACTGATCTAATGAGAGTTCACCAAGGCCAGTTGGACTGGGATTGAGCGAGCATGTCATCCAATCAGATTCTCTGAATGTGGCCGGATTCTCTGAATGTGGCTGACCTGGAGTCTTTCTGAAAAGCCATTGACAATGACACTGGGACTTGTTTCCTCTACATATACTGGATTTTTGGGATCCAGTCTGTCTAGATACTCACCTTCCTGGACCTGGAGGGAGGGGGAAGGAACTTGAACTTCCCACAGGGCAGGAAACCCTTACTGCTCTTAGGGATGGAGAGGGAGGAGGAGAGAGAGTGGGGGGAGTGGGAGGGTGTTGGGAGGAGGGGCGGAAATGGAAACTTTTATAATTTAATAAACTTTGGGGAAAAAAAGGAAGGGACACTGTAAATAGGAGGCTCCATCACTAGCCTCATTAGCTGTCCCAGCTCCGTGCAATAGGCATTTAATAAATCATATTATAAATCATCTTTTGAGTTGTTAATTAAGTGGTAAAACATTTGCTGAAAGTTAAAAGTTACCAAGGATTTAATTACAACCTTGTGGCCACCATTTCTAGTTAATTATACACCCTTCTTATAAAATAAATAAATAAATAAATATATTGCTTTAGTAAACTCCCATCTCTTACTACAGGTTAGGGCAGGTTGAAAATGTCAGTTGATTAAAGATTTGTCTGCACTGAGAGATGATGGATAGGAAATTGTAGGTCACTGGGGACACAGCTCTTCCTCGAATGTCCACTGAAGGAGGATAATCAGATGCCTGCAGGTTGACCTGTGGGACACCGTCACAGAGACTGGACAGACAAGGCAGATAAGCTGATCAGCATGTGCTTTCTAGATGTCTGTGCTTGCCATTTTTTTCATAGAGAATTCACAAATTCACAGGGAATTATATAGAGTAAAACATGGAACGTAAAGATTTACAAAAGCTTCAGAAACAGTCTTAACAAATGATGCACTGTTCTTCAAATATTTGCATTCAGTCCTGTCCACCGTACTCCCAGACATATAGGTCAGCTTCAGATCAGAACTTGATCTTCCCCAATTACTGCTTCAACAGGAAATCACGAGAATTCATTATTAATTATAAACATCTTGATATCTTCAGAATAAGCACTTCCAAATACTGGAATAAAAGAAAAAGAAAAACAGTGTTCCAGGCAGGGTCTGCACACCCTGACCCAAAATTTAATCACCTGACCTTAATCCCAGGAGTGGTCAACATGGTGGAAGGAGTGTACTGACTCCCACAAGTTGTTCTATGGGATGCACACACACATACACACACACACACACACACACAATAAAAAAAATGTGACTAAATATTTCAATAAAGGAAATATTTTAGTAAGTGATGGTGCTCACTATACTCCAGAGAGCTAAGAAGACATGCTTCTATCCAGAGGGAAAACTCAGCTAATTTTCAAGATGTTTGCATGAATGCCTGTGCCTATTTTATTCCACGATGGAAACTCAGAAGCAACAATTTCAGATGAAGGACCATTATGCTGTGACGCCGTATGATACGCTTCCTGGGGCAATAAGGACAAACATGGACTAAAGCTAAATAGGACGCAATGACAGACCAAAGTAATGATGCCACCAAAGTCCAATTTGCTGAATCACTGAGTTATTGGGTTTACCTACAGGAGTATGAATGAGGGTTTACATGGAGCTGACTGAGAGACAGCCATATCAATAAAAGCCTATCCTAGCTTGGGGAAACCCACCACGGCTCCTGAATACTAGAAACCTGGAGATCACTATACAACTTGCAAGCAGCGCTACAGATTTCGGAGAGTAGCGGGCCAGGTCTGTTGATATGTGACTCCTCCAGGCAGCTGAGCCCGTCTAAGAGCGTCTGTCAGAGCCAATTATTGCTTGAGTTACGAGTCACCCAGCCTGTAGCCAGCTTTTCAGCAGCCTGAGGTGATGGATGCACGGCTCCTCACAGAGCATCTGAGGGTTGTCTCGAGGGGGTGTGAGGTGCTCACAAGCTCTGGAAAAGACAGGTAACAATCACATGACTGAAGGAGTCCCCCAAAGCTCTCCAGGTTCAGCTTCTCACTGCATCTCCCGCCCCAAGTCAGTTATATAACTAACTGCCTCATGTTCCACTTCCTTGTTGCTCAATGGGAAGAATGTCTGTTCACTGTGTGTTGGGATTACCATAGAGACGAATGAGGTAATGTACAGAGGCAGCACAGTTTCAGGGTTTCCTTGACCATATATTTTCCTGGTAAACACTAACAACATTTGAAATTTTAGCTTTTGTCTTGGCATAGGCATATTTCCCCTGTGCTCTCTCTCTGTAACTAATTTGTCAGCCTCCCCACTTGTGGTACAAACCATTCCCTTTATTTCATTTTTTTAATCTCCGCCACAGAAACAACACCCTTACTCTCCTGCAATCACCCACCCTTAGAAGCCCCATCATGCCTCACTGTTAAATAACAGAAGTAACAGGAAAGCTGTTCAGAGATACTCTAAAATTACCCAAGGGATGAGAAAAAGAGGTGTTTTCCTGTTTGAATGCCTTCAGCCATGGATAGCAAAGCAAAGGGAATTGAAGTTGAGTGACATGTCTCCTGCAAATAGCACACCACAACTTTTACCTAAAGATTCATAAGCAAAAAAAAAAAAAAAGAATATTTCCACTGTGTTTTAAGAATATCCAGAATACTGACCTATTCCCACACCTGCCACATTTAGTGAATGAGTCAGGGCATATTAACAAATGCTGTCACACCCTCTAAACCTCCCTTCCTGTTGGATATTTTATCGATTAAGTAGACATTTTCATCACAGGCATACACAAGCCTCACCAACGCAGCAGCTGCTCAAGTGCGTCTGGGAATTTACGACAGTAACTTACTCTCAACGAGAGTTGCTAGAAAGAAGCTGTGTCTGCAGAGGCCAGTTGGCTGATTGTAGATCGAGTGATACGGAGAGGGTAGAGTGTAGCAGGTGCAGAGCCCAGTGACAGTTTATCTGGGCTCTGTTCAGCTCCCTAGAGAGCTATCTCTGTGATGTAATATCTTGTGACTGGGAGATAAAAACTTTTCAGAACATATTAACGTAACGGAACCCTATTCTACACTAATCAAAGAGCCAAGACTGCTACGTGGTGCATCTGAGGCCTAGAACTGGGGGAGAGGCCTCTCTGGGCAGTTACCTGCCCCTCTGATGTTCCTACCGATGTATTTGAAAAGTGTCTTGATTTACGGCTTTCTTTTGTTACTCTAAACCTTCAGGAACTTATTTGTACATAAAACATGTAATTTGGGGTAAGCTAAACCTGTGTTCCAAGGACGTGGTCTCTCATATTTGGTTCCAGAATAAACTATCTCCTTTTAGGTGTGAGTGGTGTTTTACATCAATTTCTTAAGACATTCCTTTAGGTAAAGAGGGGGAAAAAATCTTAAAATTTACACCCTCCTGTAAAACGAAGTAGATTTCAATCGCACACTTTCTTGATTTTTGCTTTTCCCAAAAGTGTGCTATGAAGAAATAAAAAGCTCCATGAACAAAAAAAAAAAAAAAAAAAACCAACCATGAAACAAGTAGCAAAGACCACCACAGCCATGGGATGCGCAGCTCAATTCTGGCTTTCTGTTTCCTGCCACCTCCTTTGAAAGTAACCACTCAAAGCTGCAAAGCTGTCTTCCCATGTGTCTAGAGTTGTCTGTGAACAGAGATATGCAGCTAGAACACATAAATCTGTCAGTTAATCCACACGTTCTTATCATTAAAGCTTAGATTAAAACTTAGTACTGGGTGCTGTAGTGGGAGTAGGTGTCTTTTCCCAAAAGAAACTTGGAGAAATTATTTTCCACTGTTAAAAGTGTAAGAAAAAAATACCGAAAACAATCCAAGGCCTCCGGCTATTTTTACATGTGAAGGAAAATGGAATTTCATCAGGATTTGTGACCTCAGCAGCCTGCTTCAGAACCAAGGCTCCACCCTGTGATGGAGCGCCATTATGTAGGACTGAGTCAATCTGGAAGTGATAGCTTTGGCATGCCAACTGGCTTTGCAGAGAGGTTCAGCCTGGGCATCCAGCACTTTGCTGGCACTCACAGTCCTGGAGGAGGGCATCCCAGGTGCCTTTCTCTGGTGCTGGTGATGTCACCGATAGGCGGATCATTTCCAGTTCCATAAAGGAAAGAATAGGGATTCACCTTGACAGGAGGAAGCGTAAGACAAGCACAGAGAGTGATAGAAAGCTTCCCCCAGGCAATTGTTTGGAAGTGAGTCACTTACATTCCTAGGAACAGATGAAGATCACAGGAAGTGCTGCTCGCACATCTAGCTCAACAGGAGCCAAGCCAACCTGAATCGTGGTATTCAGGTCATCCCCAAACATGTGACGAAAGACCTTGCTATTGCTCCCTGCCTTCTCTCCTTTTATAGTATCATTGATTCTGTGAGTACCTAAGCACTCACGTGTGCAAACACTGTTCCGGGCTGCTGATAGGTAACGATAACCAGAAAAGAAAAAGGAATCCTAAAGCCTTGAAGCTCGTGGGGAAAGAGTAAAGAATGGAGAAAAACGTCAACAAGAAACAGAGCCCTGTGCAGACAGGGGAGGTCTTGCTCAAGAAAGTGTCCTGTTGCCAGTCAGGGCTCTTAGTGGTCCCCTGAGAAATGTAAATTCCAGTCTTGTGAGCAGATACAGTTGGCCTGGGGAAGGGTCTAGGATTATCACTGTCTTCCAAGATCCAAGTCACTGTCACTGGTCGAAATAAATTAACAAAAGCCCTAGCAAACAAAACAACTCATGTTGGAGTAATCAATCCACTAGGGATTCTCTACTGTAGCTTCCAAAGGATAGTCAACAGACCTCCGGCATTCCCGGGGCCTCTGTTTAGAATTCCCACTTTCAGTTCCCACTCCATTGCTAAGGAACCAGAAGCCACACAGGGAAGGGAAGCCTGTCTGCCTTTTGTATGTTAAGGAACACATCAGGCTGACTCTGATGCCTACCAAACCTTACCTGCCCAATGCAGCAGCTGTTAGCCACACGGGCCACTGAGGATACTGTCTATAGTTAGTCTAACTGAAAGTGCTGGGTTCGTCACACACTCCACGATAAGGACTTGAGAAACACAATGTAGATCCACAGTTTATAGTAAGTGAGGACCAAAGATCGATCTAGGAGAGTATTGGGTTAACTATGCTAATAAAATTGGTTTCATCTGTTTGAATTTGTTTGCTTAAATGTGGCTGCTGAAAAAATTTCAATTATACATGTGGTGAGTTTTATATTTCTCTTCGGCAGTATGGCACTAAACTTTGAAAAACACTGCCATAGAGTAGTGGTTCCCAACTGGGGCATTTTGCTCCTGACCAGACATCTGGTAATCTTTGGTAATTTTTGTTTTTTCCAGTGTGGGCAAGAATCCGGGAGGCATCTAGTACGTACAAACTAGGGATCCTTTAAACTCTCTGTAAAGCTCAGGAAAGCCCCTCATAGAAAAAGTCAACACTGTGAGGTTGGCAAATCTGCACTATTAACGTGATTCTGTTCCCTAGACTCACCTAGAAAGGGTTGAAAAATACTGACTTCTTGGCCCGTCTCCAGATGATTCAAGTCTCTAGTATGGAGGCCATGTACTGGAAGTTCATTTTGGTTCGGTTCCTCCTGAACTCTAATGTGACAAGAAAGGCTGTCCTGATAGGAGAAACAGAAGTGACTCATTCACATAAGCTCTGCTGTCTATCAATACCCCTCACCCTCATGCTGACCTGCAAATGTCCATTTCAAACACGTCTCCAAGTGATGCTGGTATCACTGGCCTGGAATCTTCGGGGGCATTTCCTATCATTCAACAGAATTTTACATATCCATCCTTCAGCAGGAGGGCATCCCACAGAACTGACTGCTGCTCTCCGACTACAAGAGCAGAGCTCCCTACCTCTTTAGCTAGAAGTCAGAGTGCAGTCAAAGTGTCTTCCGCAATTTAGCTGAGGCAGAAGTAGCTCTTTCACTGGGGCAGGGGACAAAAAGAAATAGTTAAGGAGGTCAAATCCCCTCGTAAATCTTTCCTGCCAATATTGCAGGTGGGAAGCAAAACTTTTGGGCACTGGTTTATCTTACTCTTTAATTCCTTTCAAAATCCAATTTAGATCACTTCAAAAGAAGCTTGTACAGATTATGAAACATTTACAGTAAGGCATAGGTCTGCATTGCACACACACACACACACACACACACACACACACACACACATACACACTCCTACTTACATTGCTGGCTGTAGTCACATTGACCTGAACAGCAGCCTTGGGACATTTGCACTGAGACTCTTCCTGAATTATCTGAATGGATAACATCCTCCTGTCTCCTGGTCTTTGCTCAAAAGTCACCTTCTTTCTTATATGGTTCCCCACTTTTCTTAGTCCTCTAGTCCTTGTCCTACGGCTCTGTTTGATTGCTTGTCCTATCCATAGCTGATTCCTTAGTTTAACAATGTCATCGAACTTACGCTGTCCATTTTTTGCTTTGTTCACTGACATTTCTCAAATGTCGGAAAATAATGCCTGATCAATAGTAGATACAGAATAAATATTTGCTATTTGAATCTTTCTTAAACCTAAAGTTATTTAATTTTCGAAGCTTTATTACTTTCATTTCAAAATTAATTTTTGGAGTTCATATCCCTGCTGTGGTCTGAGAAAAAAATGGTCAGAAGGCTTATTTCACAAGCAATCCCCATCTTTTAGAAACAGAAATGTTGTCACTATGGCTACAAGAGGGTTGGTGAGGGACAATAATTAAAATGAAGGGTGGGAGGTAAACTACTAAGTGTCTTATGGACTAGCCCTGAACTCTGAATTCCATGACTGGAGAGAATGATCAATGGTCAAGATTACTTGCTCTTCAGCAGAGGACTTAGATTCAGTCCCCAGGACCTACAGTAGTTGACAGCTGTCTGTCACTCTAGTTTCAGGAAGTCGAAAACCTCTCCTAGCCTCAGTGGGTGCCAGGCATGCATGCAGTGTACTTACAGACATGCACACAGAATACTCATACATATAAAAAACAATAATCTTTTTTAAAAAATAGTTTGAATTATGGTTCTGATCATTGGGAAGCAATTGGAGGCTTTAAGCAGTATGTTAGGCAAAGATGCTAAATTGAAGGTGTGGCAGAAAGTCCCAGGGTCTTCTTGAAGGATAAGGTTGTCTCTTTTTTTAATTTGATGAGCTAATTTTCCCCTGGCCTTCTGAAGATGTGTAGAAAAGTAAGCTTGGATTTGTTGGGTAGAGAGAAGCATGAACTAGAACTATAGAGTCACTGCTGGGGGGGAAAGGGAGCCATAACTCGGGCAGTAAGTGCTTGCCGTGTTAGCTTGCAGACTAGTTTGATACTAGACACCACATAAAATAACCTATGTGTGGTGCTATGTTTGTCATCTCGCTACTAGAGGGATAAATAAGATCCCCAGTGCTCACGAGCCAGCCATCCTGTCCTATGTGATGGGTTCTAGGCCAGCAAAAGAACCAGTCTCAAAATAAAAGGTGGGCTGTTCTCTGGCCCCCACAGTATGCTCATTCCTGCACACATAAGTGTGCAGGAATACACACACACACACACACAAATACCTCTCACACAAAATAGAGATACAGGCTCAAATCATGTTCCCAGTACACAAATGCATCCTAAAGACTCACTCAACAAGAACCAACAGCAGCATGTCACCTGGAAACTTGTAGGAAATGCACAATCCTAGGCCCCAACCCAAAGCTCACAAACTCAGATCTCAACCCCAACTCTTCCCCTGGGATTTGGCTGTACAAAGTTGACCCATCCCTTTGTTTGTAGCTCTATGCGGAGCATAGCGGAGAGAGAGGGAAAAACTTTCCTCCCCTTGTCTGGTTGCTAACCTGTAGACTGAAGCCTAGGAATCAGGAAACCTGGATTTTTTACTCAGAGCAAGAAGCTGTCAAAATATCGGCAAGTTTGGGAGCTTAACATCAGAGCAAATCAGAAGGAAGATGTCAAAGAAAGTCACTCCCATCAGTCTCGCTAGGAAAGCAGGATGGAATGTACTGAGGACGAAGAAAATACATCAGCCTGCTTCCAAAAGCTCAAGGAACCATGCAGAAGGATGCTAGCATCTGAATGTACCCCCTTTATATTGACTTTTTCTCTGTGTAAATAACTGAATTGCAAAAACACCGGCATACTCTTCATGACTGCTCATCTCTCTGTCATGAATGTTCTTCCCCCAAATGTCTGTGTAACCAATCCCCTCATCTCCTCAAATCCTTTATCAAAATGGAGAATTCCCATGGTACCCTCGTCAGTTCCTCAGCTGGAAGTGACACACTCACCTTTCAGTTCCCATATTTCTCCAATTCTAACATCCAGCTTTTCTTTTAGTCTTCCCATAACATTTACCCCCTGCTAAAATACCACAAAACCTATTTGTTCCATCTGTCTACCAATTCTATCTCTTGCATGCATGAGCTTGCATGCAAGCTCCGTGAGGAAGGAGGCCTAGGTTTCATTCTCTGCGCTAAACTAAGAATCTGGTCTAGAGCAATTCCTGCAACCTGGTGCGTGCACAACAAGCACTAGCTAGCTGAAGGGAGAGTGAGCTCCTCAGGTAGGAGCGGTGGAGTCTGACAGGCTGGCTGCTGTTTTCTCACAGGTGAGATCAGTCTCACAGCACCGCAGGAAAATTAAATAAAACCTGAACACCGCTCATCAGCTGCCCCTTTATTGCTATTCATTCCGTTTCCACAGACTTACATCACCATCGGAAACACTGCTTCTTATGCTTCTAACAGCCGTTGTCCATGATTTTCTGGTTGTGTCAAAGCCAATCGCTGGCTGCAGGTTAAAGCCCATCGTTAACTGTGGGTTAACACCAATCACGAGTTGTCTGTTAAAGCCGATCACTAGCTGTGGGTTAAAGTCGATCATTATGCAAGTTAAAGCTGATCACCAGCTACAGGTTAAAGTCAATCACCGGCTGCAGGTTCACCTTTGCTACACAGAGTTGATAGATTTTTCACTGCTCAAGCAGATAATCTCTTTCCAAGCTCGGGAATATAAAAAACACATTTAACTCATCGCGTGCTTGTGTTGGAAGTATCATGAGGGCAGGAGGTTGGGTCTTTGTCTTAACAGGTAAGGAAATAAAGGTCTCAGGTTAAGATATTTTCAGAAAGTCACATAGCTTGTTAGCAGAGAGGAAAACCCAAAATCTGGGTTTCCAGATTCCCAGCATTCCTTCCACGCCATCTGGCATGAAAGCGGTTGTTGTAAAAAGTCCCAAACTTTTCACCCTGGCAGAGTTAGCACAACGTAGAAGATAACTGAGGTCAGATCTAAGATGTCCTGGATTCCCCTCTATCTTAGTAGCTACTAATAGAACACGTGCAGCATATTTATAACACACAAGTAGTGGTTTGCCCGAGAGTAAACCTTAAACAAGCCCTGCTTCTACACTGACAGGACATTAAATTCCTTCATATACAATATATAAGATTCTACACATGGGACACCAAATCTGCTAGGTCAATGAGGCCGACTTTCTCAGCTTTCCTCATTTTGAATCTCTTCTACGGTCACTCTCCGTTGCACATTTGGATTGATATTGCTCGACAAACTCATTCCACTATTTTGGTTGAGCTTTACCTTAAATATTGCTCAAGGGTATCAGAAGTAGTAAAATCCAAGGAATTTTAGTATCATTAGTAACAGCCCATGGATACAGTCTGAAAATTGGCCCAAATGCTCACCTGCAGGTAATTATAAACTTGGCCCTTCTACCTGCAACAGCCAACGACCAGATGACAGGCTCTGAAAGATGGGCCGAATAAATAGTCAAGAATGCAAGATGTAACAGTCTGGTCTGTGATTAAGCCTCAAAAAAAAATTACTAAAAATAAAGCAAGGAAGCAAACAAAACAGTTGTTATGGAAACGTGTTTTGAATCACTCAAAGCAAATTAAAATCCCTCCTATTTGCCAAACCACTCAGGCTCTGTTACACACAGTACAAGCCCATGCATATCAATGTCATAAAACAATAAAAGGAATGGAACGCAGGGGTAGACCTCCATAGCAGAGCTAAACTCAAAGCAACAGGAAGGTGCTGATTGGAAGGTGATCCCGAATTTCTTTACCTAAAGAATCTAACCTCTTAACCCATCTTAAGTTCATTCATTTATTCAACAAATATTTATTGAGTGTCTGCCAAGTAGACTTGGAAACCTCAGGAATTCAAAGAAGAGTGGCGTTTTTATGTTTTACCCAGCTTGCAACTTAGAAAAGAAGGCCTCCGCAAACTTTGTTTTGCAAACAATAGGCAGATATAGAAATGAAAACAAAAGCACTCATGCACATCAACACTCCGTCAATGTTGGGCTAAGGCTAAATGTGTAATGATACGGGGGTAATTCCAAAGAACAAATATACAGGATATGTAAACCTTATCTAAAAGACTAAATCTAAGTTTCAGGGCTTGAGACAGAAATATAAGCAATAGTTTCATTCTAACTAAGCAAAACATAGATGACCAAGGGAAGGCGAGAGCCAGGCTAGCACCCGTGGTAAGTAGGTAGGAGGAATGAATCGGTGGGAGTCTAATGTACAGAGTCTGACATGGAGTCTAATGAACACTGGCACATCACTTACATCATCACAGGCAAGTCTCTGCTACACAGATGAGCGGATGGGGTAGAAATAAGATGTAGGCATTTTTAGCCCATTTCTTACACAAAAGAAAATGCCCAACAAGGGTAGCACAAAAAGATGAAACAGATTAGAAAATATATAACAAAATGCCAAATAATATGGAATAATAATAAGTTCCAGATCACTTCAGCCTCAAGAAACAAACAAATAAATATTACTACCTGTTTTGCTTTAGAAGATGAAGAGCAGGGGAGCTGACCTTATTTGGCTACGAAAAAAATAAGATGCTCTCTCTATAGCAACTGCTGAGAGCCCAAACTCTTTAATAGAGTCATTCCCAGCCTTGCTGAGTATGGTCATAGCAGAGTTAGCATTGCTAGCCTCCATTTTGACGTCAGTAACAGCCTTTACCAAGTTCACTGTCATTCTTTTTAATTCCTTCTTAAATGTATGCAGGTATTGAAATTGGCTTACTGTTCAGTCACATTTGCCAAATGGTCTTCCGGAATTCTCCCCGCACCTTCTGTCTCCTACACTACCAACATTCCCACCGACAAGAATTAGGCCTCCACCATCTTCAGCTCTCAATCATTCACCTTTCCAGCTCTGCATTATTTGTCTCTATCAAAGCCCCCATAATGGAAATCTTATCTCCAACACCATCTAACAGGGAACCGGAAGAATGTGTAGCACTAGGACTGACTCAGTGCTGCCAGGATGGGGCAAAGGGGGGCAACAAATGAGAAAAATAACCCTGAGAATCACGTGAAGGCTTCCTGAACAATGGACCTCACTGGTCGTGGTTAATTGGGTTTTCTCTACAAAGGCCAGCAGCACCTGGCAATAAGCCATTCATGAATCCACACAGGAGATATTATAATTAGTGTATAAAATTAGATCATTAAACTATAATGCTAGATATAATTATTTTTCAAAAATCTCCAGAGGTTTTTTCCAAATAAAAACAAGGCAATAATAAAAAGTAGAGATATCATTCTTGACCTCTCGATGTCTTTTACTTTTTAGTAAAACACTTAATCTATTCAGACTATAACTGAGACATAATCTTGAGACCCTGTACCAAGATCGGGTAAAGACACTAGAAAAATTATTATAGTGTAAGTTACAGATGTTTAGAATATATAATTTAAAACATCCCATTCTGGGTCCTTCTTGACAAGCACTGGATAGCATTACAAAACAATGCTTTTTAAAAAGCCCTTCTCTTCAGTCCCTCCTGGGCACAAGGCTAAAGGAGCATTTGATGCTCTGGAGCTCCTTCTTGTTTCTTCTTTCTGACTTTCCCTTTTTAGTCCTAGAGATGCTGGAAACTACTATTTAAAAAAAAAACACCTGGAAGAAAACCAATCTGAGGTCCATATTACACAAAGGAACATTTCCTCAGAGCAGACTGTAGCTGACAGAGCCATGTTTAGTCTTCAGGGAGCAAAGCTTGGTGCACTTTGCTCATTAGCATGCAGCTAAGAAGGACACAGGTTTCTTTCCAAGCACATGTTTCTCACTGTGTTGCTGCAATCACAACAATGAAAGGGTAGAAAGTCTCCCCAGCCCACTCACAGCCTTAGACTGCTTTGGAGAAGACAAAACAAAGCAGAAAACAAATGGCATAAGCAATAATGGCTCGGCGCTTCCTGCTTAGTAGGGGTTTCTATTCTGCATTGTTTGAAAATCTATTCAATCCTCTTGCTAGCAGCATCTCTTTCATTGTCTTCTAATCCAATGCCATGCCCTTTCCCAAACACTTGAGAAATTATCATTTTCATTCAACATCATTTAATTTCCTGAACAAATACTATTTTAAAATACACGGGGTTCGGGTACACATGGAGAGCTTGTTTTAATTTCCTGTTTGCCCTTGTAATTGTGGTTTTAGAAAAACTGATGAATATTTGAAATATATTTTCTGTCCGTGTGGTCTTTCTCATCTTAAAGGAAAAGGTGATCACGCATTTTTAAAGACTGGTACCCATATAAAATCTCTGGTTAATTATGTTTTATATAACTTAGTGGCTTATATTTGGTCACAACATACTTTTATATGGGTGCATGGGAGTTGAGACAGAATATGAAGCTAAAACCACAATAGTTTCCATGCTGCCAATACTGAGAGGAGAACTTAAGAAAAATTGAAAAGGGTGAAAAATGTATCAGATATTCATTTCCAATTATATTGTTACTTTAAAGATAATTTTAAGTATATAATAATAATAATAATAATAATAATAATAATAATAATAATAATAAATAAAGAGGTAATTCCCTTGGTAACCTTTTATGCTCCCTCTCTTCCTAAATACTAAGAGTTTTTGTGTTTAAGTTATACATATGTTCCAGGAAGAGGAAACAAATAGATACAGAACATCATAAGCATGACTTTTAATCTGTGTTTCCCTTTCTGCTACCTTGTAACATTTTCCTCTGTCAGCAAGTGTAGATTAGTCTCATGCTTTTAGAGAAACTTCATGCTGCTTCATAGAATGCTTATACTGTAAATGACTAAAGTTCTTCCCTACTTACAGAAATTTCTGGCAGCGACAGGCAGAGATAGCTCCAGGATTTCTTATAAAGGATCCCACAGGAAATCCTCGCTTTACGTCTCTGTGTTGCAGTGAGCATGCCTGCGGGAGAGAGGCCTAGAAGAGGGATTCTCAGCTCTGCTACCCTCCCTTGCAGCCTCTTCACCTAGCATGCAAAGATCTGGGCAATCTTGGGTTGCTGCTATGCAAAGCATGAGGCTGCACGTTTTCCTGTTCCTCACAAGCAGACACCGTGACCGGCTTCTCTTACATCCTTTTTAAAACAGGTTCTTAAAAAAAAGCGAGAATGCAACAGTTTGTTCAGAAGGTAACTCCAGGAATCACTGTAAACAAGGCAGGGACATGAGCTCGCTCGGAGGAAAGAACATCAAGAAGGAGCGCCTTGAGTTGCCAGCTACCTCTGCTTAAAGAGTGGTTGCCTTCCAGGCTTGAGTGAACCTCAAGTTCCCAAAATATAGAATTTTAATGCTACAACTGAGAGAGCTCCAAAGATATGAGGAAAGTTGACCACCCTACTCTGCAAACAACTGCAACTCAATATTTTCTAAAGACCACCAGAGAGGCCATACACAATGCAATTTGAGTTTTCCCAACAAAAGACAAGGAAATAGGATATTTATTCACTAACATTTTTCTGAACAGGATCACTCTGGGGCATTGTATTTCATTTCCTATCTTATCTTGGCAAGAATAGGTCGTACTCTGGTATCTATGGTTAACCTTCTAGAAGAAAAACCGAGGAAGTTATTAGCATAACAAGGAACTTCCTAAAATCGGGCTCTAATGTCACCCAAAGGGAAGGGATAGAGCATCAACCCAACCTAGAACAGGACTGCTTCCCCCAGTTGAATTAGCACACAATTCTACGTCAATGATGCTTTCACTAGCATTTCCTATTCATTCGGGAACATAGCCTTGTTTCCTATTTGCATCCATTCTTGCGATTCCAAATCTTCGAGTTTTTAAAGGCAGTTTTAGGGAAAGTCATACTCCTAGACTGGTGCGGGAGAATTATCTGTATTCTGTCAATCATGTATTTTAATAAAACGCTGATTGGCCAGGCAGGAAGTATAGGTGGATCAACCAGACAGGAAGTAGAGGCGGGGCGACGAGAACAGGACTATTCTGGGAAGCAGGAAGCTCCCTCTGCCATTCCTGCCCAGATCACCGAAGAAGCAACATGTGAGCTGACAGCTGGAAAAGGTACCAACAAGTCATATGGCTAAAATAGATCAGAATAATGGGTTAATATAAGCTATAAGAGTTAACAAGAAACCTGAGCTAATGGGCCAATCAGTTTATAATATTATGGAGTCCTGTGTGTGATTTTCCTTGTGAGTTGCCAGCTGTGGGGTACCAGACTGGACAGAAACCCCAACAAGCTGGCCCCTCATATTACACTAGACTGGGTGACTGACATTTACAGTAGAATAAAAATGGGGCCAGTTTCAAAATATGTGTGCCTGAGAGTAAGTATGTGGAGCGGGGTAAATCCTTTCACATGTCCTAAAGGTGAAGCGAAGATGTGGTCATGATATTCCCAGGGTCAGAATCCCAGGCGCACTTCCCTACAATGAGAGGACAGAACTTGAGTGCACACACGGTACAGTTTTTAGGTTCTCACAGAACTGACTTGCAGGGACACCTCATCTGCGTCTCTGGTCAGATTCCTTTCCTCCCACACTTCCTCCCCGGTGTGTTTTCAAATGACTCCTCCATCTCTAAAGACTGCCATCTGATGTGAGTGTCCCCGACATCCTTGTACTACTGCAGTAACCACTGCTGTATGTTTCCTTCAAGACTACATCGTTGTATTATAATTTTACCAGAAGGAAATCAAGGCTATTTAACAGAGCTTTCAAGGGGCATTATCACTGATACGTACCACATTCAAATCCTTGTACGACTTCAAATGCATGACATTATGTAGCTCATAAGCAGCAGTCTGAGAGGCTCACTAAACCATAAGGACATTTGGAAGTTATCTAACCATAAATTTAAACTTCAGGCTCTCTTGCTTCATTGATAAAGCCTTCATGCATTTCCCTAAGCACCCAAGACCTGCCGTGGTTCCTCTTACCTTGTTCTGTGTGTTCCACTTCACTGGGTCTTATCACATTACAACTTTCGCTCAGGCTTCCTTCTCATTAGGATTCGAACCGACAGCATCAGGAAATAATGGCATGTTGATAGTTTTATTTCGGAGTGGGAAAGCACGCCATAAAGTTTATGCCTCAAAAATGAATTGATTCATCTTTTTCTTCTAAAATTTCATCCTCGTTGTCCCTATTTTAAAGAGTAAAACAACCATTTTATGAATTGTAAAAACCTGATGCTCAAAGCAGTAGATGAGTTACCAAAATCATAACTAAGGGCAAACTCCTATGGAGATTCTTTGGGTATTTTTTCTGCATTTGCATTTTCCATTTCCTCTTTCTCTCTCTTGCTTCTCTGGAAAGAGGAGGACACCTTGGCATTCATCTCCCATCTACCACCTGGTTTGACCCCCCCCCATACCTCAGCACTTTTTTCTATCGCTATTACTGTACCCTTAAATCACTCTATGGCAGAGAAGCTCTGATTAGCTTTTTCCTGAGATGCCATCACTGCATCCCCCCCAAAGGTGTGCTGTGAATACCAAAAGCATGACAAGTCTCCTCCTGGTACTTGATGCCCTGGGGGCCTTCCCTGAATAGCTATTTTCCTCTTTCTGTTTGAACTGTTTAACTACACAAGCCAAATTGAAGTCTGTTGAACACTTACATTTATATAATTCTTGTCTTCCCCACCATATCTGATTGCTTATCATAATATGCACAGTAGATAATCAACAGTCTTTAATGAGGATGATGATAAGTTCATGTGCCTTTTCAACCTATGGTATGGAAACTATAGATATGTGTTATGCATTTATAATGTGTGTGATTACACATTTATAGCCTTAGGGGTCTTAGTCTCGAGAATGAAATAGTTAAACTTAAGAGAATGGTAAATGATAATAGCCAAAAAAAAAAAAAGACCAGATTTCACAAGTGTGACTTTCTTTAATAAGGTAGGGTTGATTCTTAGTTTTAGTTTTGTTGGTAAGATCAATTTAGCTAAAAAAATACGATGAAAAGAATTTATATTTTAAGAACTGATATTAGCCTGGTTTTCCTGGCATAAAATTCTTTATTTAATGGGCTCACTTACAGATGCCAAAGGACTGGAGCCTGAGATAAAATTCGGTATCATTTCAGCAGCTGCTGAAGACTGAAGGCAACTTCTGTCGCAAGCTTGAGGCTCAAGGAAGGGCCAGACACTGGAAAACATTTTCACAGGTCGGTGAGTGATAGATCAGAGAAAGCAGCTCATGTTTTTACCTTGTCCCTGCTTTGGCAATGATCCTCGAGGTTCCGCTTTGACCTTATGTTTCTTCTTAAAGAGACATGTAGAGGCCTTTATGGTGTACAATATAGGAAATGTTTAAAAATGGAAAATAGAACATTTTTGGTGGAAGAAAAGTCTAGTTAAAAGCCTTTATTTAAAAAATCCTCAAGGTATTTGAAAATAAGCAATGATTTTCTGTTTCTTCCTAATTAAAACATCTGTGAACTTCCTAGACCTGCTGGAAATCATATAGGCAAAGGAGAATTTATTTGAAGAGAAGAATTCCTAACTTGACAAAAAAAAATACTAATACCCAACTCTAGAAAGGAAGACAAAGGACTGGGTTTAGATTTTCTCTCCATATACCAGTACACAGGCAGAAATTCACACTCCTCAATGTGCACAAAATCTGGAAAATAAAAATCTTAACTTGGGCTTATAATCCACGCATTCTACTGCCCCCAAGAGAAGGTTCGTATCAAAACCTCAGTGTTTCAGAAGACCAGGACCGGGTGGTACCTAAGAGAACTGTTTTTACATGGACATTTGGGACCACTTACTCAGTGTTCCTAGAGATATTTTTCAACTGGAAGCAAAGAGGTTTAGAGTTTACCATTTAAAATATCCAACAAAAACTTAAGTACACAAAACTACAAAATCTAGATGAAACAGGGAATATATTGATGTAAAAAAAAACTAATATTGGTATTATTTTCTCTGGTCAGAAGCCACCAACTAGAAAGAGGGAAATCGAAGAAATGTCACAGAGGTCATTGATTTGCATAGCTTTAGGTATTAGAGAAAAAGCAAATACAGAAGGTACAACGGTGACAACTCAAAAAAACATGCACAAAGGTTGTTCATAAGATGTTGTAAATCAAAGAAATCTGGTTTCCTTCTTGGATAGAACTGGGAGGGTTTGGTACAATCCTTCTGAGAACAAAGCAGTCATTATTCTTTGTAGAATACACTTCAAAATGAGTGGCTGATAACAGAGCTATATTCCCAGCTCTCTCTTGATTTTTCAAATGTTGACACAGAATCTCACTAAATTTCTTCTGATTCACCACCCCAAGTGAGATTACAAATCTGTGTCATCAAGACTAATTGGGTCCTCAAGTTCCTAAGGCCAACATGCTGGGATTTATCGTTGGCCACAGAAAGGACCCAGAAGTCTAGACATAAGAAAGTCTATGTGTCTCTATGTCTATGTGTCTATGTGAATCATGAACTGTCATATGGGGCTGATTGTCAGATTAAGGTAAAGCATTTAGATGGGGAAAAAAGGAGGGGCATTAAGAAAGGAAGGAAGGTATTTTGCTATCATCCCAAAGAACTACAAGTTAAAACCCAGAACAAGTTGGCTTACCTAAAATATGGTTCAGAACATGTCATATATACTTAGAACAGGTAAGTATACAGGAAAAGAAAATTAACCTTTAACCCTTACGCCTACATTTCCAGAAGTCCCTGGCTAGACTATAGCCCTGTACAGTATGGCATACAGGCTTTATCAGGATTTCTTAGTCACCATCAGACTGCCTTGTTCTTCAGAAGGACTGGGCCCGACTTTAGTACCAAGGTTAACAGCAGGAAATAGATGCCATGGGAAGAAGCCAAAAGCAGTGAAGGGCGGTATTATCACTTTACACAGCACTTCAAAGGGATTCCGAGCAATAGTTGCCTGTTGAAGGGGACTGATATCTCAAGGTCACCCTGTTAATAACCCCGAAGGAACCAGGAAAGCATTAGAGAGAGCTCCTTGGTAAAGCTAGCATGCTTCTGATTCATCCCACGCCACCCACATGCCAGAGAAGAAATCGGAGCTCACCACAGGCTTCTTCCCCTATTAAGCAGGCGTTAAGTAATCTTCTTTGGGGCCACCTGTGACCACTGTCCCACTCCAAAGTTCTTTATGAATTTTGGCCTGTGCTAGTAGGTCAAACTATGAACTTCGGCGTGTGCTGAAGCCAGAAAGAGCCAGACCGCTCTTAGGAAAGAAATTCTGTAGCCAGACAACTAGAGACATATTCGGTCAAAAGAAAAAGTGACACCAACGGGGATTTCCAGAATCTCCTAACTGAAGGACGGTGAATTAGTGGAGGGAATCTACCAATCACGGAGCTAGATTCTGTTTTGCTTTTTCTGTTTTAAAGGAAAAGGGAACTTGACTACCAGGAAAAAACACGTGTCCAAAAGGGACCATACAATAATCAGCTCTGTTGTCAGGGGAAAATGCTTCGATGAAAACCATTTCACAGCGAACACCAAAGCTCCCTCTAGCAAGGTCTCACCATGGATGTTTTTCAGATCTCCGAAGACGTTATTAATGGTTTCGCTCTCCACGATATTATAAAGCATTTTCAAAGGCCTGTGCTATCTCCGTTTATAGTGTCTCAGAAAGAAGGAACAGAGTCCATCCTTAGCCAATCAAATAGCTCTTCGCGAGGTGGTGCATTTGAGCCCAGACAAGCCACAAAAAGTACAGACTCAACTAGATATTCAAAGTTCCCAAAACACAGACATACATCACCGCTAGCAGCAAAGGCAGGAGCCACAGACCGTTCTCCCACACTGGTCTCTGTTTTGAGTAACTGTTTCAACATGAAGAATCTTCTCTGGGCTTCTTTGCACTAGAAAGAAAAGGCCAAAAATATCCAGCCCTGGTTTTATCACAGAGCAGACCTTTTTTTTTTTTTTTTTTTTTTTTTTCGCTTTTTGCTTTCTCTGTGTGAAAACTTCAAGGGTTTCTGATTGCCCACAAAAATTTTACAAGCTAGTCCCACAACCCTAATGCAACTGTTTTAAGAACAAGAAAGCACAAGGGCCTCCCTAGGGCAGTGGCTGGGCGTTTAACTGCTGGTGCTAGCCACAGCGGCCTCACCTCTGCTACTAACAGCTCTGACCACCGGAGGAAATGTGCACAGACCCCCAGCCACCCGCTGTGGGAAGAGAAACAGATGGGCAACTTGGGTCACGGGAAGGAAGCTGCAGCCTTGGCCGACACCTAAAGAGAACTGAACCAGGGGCAGTTTCACACCCTCTTACTCTCTGATCTCTTGCTTTGCCCCACTAAAACCTTTCTTCCTCCCAACAAGGCCCTTCCTACTTGATGGCATTTCTCTTTTTCCCTCTGGGAGAGGATTATTAACTGCAGCATAGGCAACTTTCCAGTGGCTACACCATTAAGGAAAATAAACTCTCTCCTCTAGAATCCTTTGCCTGGCTGTAATCTGTCAGGGAGGGCACGTCTTACAGAGGCTATCAGGGCTGCAGTGAGTTCCTGGCTGCAATGGCTTGTGTCATGTCCGGACGATATTATTTATTTATTTATTTATTTATTTATTTATTTATTTTACCTTTATTTATTGTGTGTGTAGGTGTTATTGGTTAGGTGTATGTACCCATGTGAACACATGAGTGCTCACATTCACTGAATGTAGAGGTCAGAAAACACCTTGTAGAAAGCGGTTCTCTCCTACCTCCCATGTGGATTTTAGGAATCAGATTTAGGTCCTCACACTGAGCAACAAAGGCTCTTGCCCGCCAAGTCTCCTATGATCCCATAAGGAATTTTCTTAGTCCTCCTCCCCAACCACTTAACTATGTCTTCCCTTGTGGGTAATATAGATGTCCAGCTTAGGACCAAGAATGTTCTGATTACTCACTCTCTGCATTTTGAGCAGTTGTGGGTCTCCAAATCAGCCATGACCTGCTGCAAAAAGACACTTTTCTACTGAAGGCTTAGAGCAGCCCTAATCTATGGGTATACACCTAAGCATTTGTAGGGCAGTTTAACACCATGTACACCTAAGATAACAGTGATAAGCCAAGAAATTCTTCTAAATATATTTCTCTTGGAGGAAACCCTTTGGGATGCTCACATCACTTTAGTATCTGGCATTGTCAATAGGTTACCTTAAACAGATGTACCTTTAGCAAGCTAATTTTTATTTCCTTCTGGCAAAAAGTGAACAGCTCTCCATCCGTGAGTAGAAGATGGCAGCCATGAGTTTAGATTATCTTGGACTGTGTGTACTCAAGCAGGCCGTGTCTATACAGCCATCAGCTTTTTAAATATTCCTCTGTTGTGGGGTCTATTTCCCCGTCCTTACAAGCACTATGATGAACTGTGCCGCAGAAGCAACATTCTGCTTACAATGTCTTCCATCTAAGAGAAAGAGCAGTTTCACCTTGTTTTTGAGAGCACTGGATGCCACATTAGACATCCCCCTTGTGCTGCCGAGACCATTTGGAGAGGCTATGAGATGATGCGGAACGAGAGGACCAGTTCCAAACCCAGCCTAATAGAAACCCCCACCAAGCAACCAAGATGCAACTCATCAAAGTAACCAGGACACCAGGCAAATACCACCAGGGAACTCCTAGGGATGCCACGTGGACAGAAGTATAACCTAGAAAAGTTGTCTCTGAATTCCTAAGCAACAAAAGAATGTTGCTGAGTTTTTGCTGTTGTTATTCCCCAAATCTGGGAAATAATCTGCATTCATTGAGGGCCAACTCACGGCCTCTGAGAAGAGTATATAATTTAAAACACCAAATCCCTAACCACAAAAAACTTGAGAGACTCCACCTTCTATGATCAATTAAAAAGTGGGTTCCTCAGTTGTGCATGTTCCATGGTGTGCACCCAGAGGAAAGAAAGTCTGAGGCGACAGGACATAGCACTGGCCTGTCAGAGGGACACTTTCTGAAGTCCAGGTCATGCAGCATGGACTTATAAAAGCTGTATGTGGGGCTGGAGGGATGGCTGGAGGGATAAGAGTGCTTGCTGCTTTTCCAGAGGACCAAGGTTCCAATTTCAGGACTCATTTCCGGTGACTTACAACCACCTGAAATTCCAGCTCCAACTGATCCAATGCCCCCTTTGGGTGGCAGTACACATGTGCTTGCCTGACACACACACGACACACATACACACACGACACACATACACACACATGACACACATATATACATACACATAAAAAAATTTAAAAAGCTTTTAAAATCAAGTCAGAAGAAAATTTGTATGTACGCTAGCTTACTATCTTTCCAATAAATACTTCTGTGTAGCTGCTATACATATCATTGGATTTGTTAACCACTAAGGAAACAAGAATTTTATTTATATGCAATTTCTGCCCAAGAAAATCCGGCTATCCAATAAAACATTGGCTCACCAATATGCAAATTTAAAATTGCCTTAAATAAAGGATTAGGGTATTTTATGCAAAGGACCAAGAGTAAATACAGCAGCCATTGCATAGTCAAAGCAACTTCTAGCAATACATAAAGAACAAATGAACAAAGAAAGACAGCTACACTACAAAAAAAAAACCTTACATGTAAACACCAAGAATTAAATACCATGTATTTCCCATGCGCTTTGACATACTAGTTTTTACTGTTTATAATCATCTTAAAATGTATAAGTCAGTTCTCAGCTTACAAGTTACATAAAAATAAATGGACTTAGTCTTTTTCCAGTTCGTTTAGATGGGCCTAAAACAAGCAGAGCTCAATAAATAAAATGCTCATAAATAAAATAAAAAAGGTGATTCCTTTGCATCGGCTCGCCATGTATGCAAATTATCATCTGCCTTCCGATTCTGACTCCTTCCATCCTCAAGGTCAGGCCATGGAACCCTGGGAAGCTTGAAGACCCCAGACAGGGTTGGGGCGGAGCAGGTTGCTGAACATGTTGGAGAAGAGGAAGACCCCCAGAGAACGAGAGGGTTGCACGTTCATAGGAAGACTGATGTGTGAGACCCAACCAACAAGCACTCAAGCAGTGACAGGGACACTTTGAGGAAGAAGAAGTGAACACTATTATTTTCTATTTCTAACTTTTGTGAACTTTCAGATCCTTTGAGCAAGGTGTCTTGTGGAAGGTCCTTGAGACCCCTGGAGCTGGACCAGTTAGAAAATCAGAAATAAAGGAGAAAACTTGAGATGTTCTCGCTATTGAAATGTGAGTTCTTATTTCCTTCGGGAAGCCACCCACACTTCCTCTAACTCTGCCCTCCCACCCTGTACTGTAACAAGCTGGCCTTGGCAAATAGATTGCTAAAGATTCAACAGTTTGCATGCCTGCTCCTTGTAATTGCTTTGTTTTCATATAAATATCTTCTAAAGCTACTTTAAAAATTGCACATCTACGCAGTAGATCTTCACAGGAAGCCTCTTTGCACCCACACAGAGGCCCCTGAGTGTGATTACACAAAGGAGCCATCTCTACTGCGGGAAAACACATACATTTTGTCCTTTATATCCCTAGGTAGGTTTGTTCCCTCCATGCAACCTTGTCGTGTGTTTGGTGGCACAGGAATATGCTCTCGTTCACCAAGGCAGTCACTGTGACCTACATCCTCACATCCTCATGCACATCCTGGCTTCCTCTTCACTTCAGGCGGGTATTGATGCATGAATTCACATCAGCTTTCACTAGCTGATGACGTCAGACTTCTTCAGTTCGCAGAGACACACAAACAACAGGATTGAGCTAATGATGCACACAAGCCCCAGAGAGGTCTAGTTCTGCTCTGGAGGGCGGGGGTAGAAATTGAAAGCTATTCACAATACACACTTTGTATGGTTTTTATAATTGATGACTAAAGAGTGGTAGGGTTTTTTGTTTGCTTTTTGTTTTTAATTTGGAAGCTCACATGATTCTTCTCTTGGTTTTCAACCAGACGTTTCCACTTTGCTTAATTTAATAAAGCTTCCAACATCTCAAAATTGTTGAGACACAGGATGGCACTATCTTCCTCAGGCTGAGCAGGATTTCCTGAGCATCCAGAGTGCTCCTGCCTTAGTTTCCTTGGTAATAGCATTCTTTTTTAAAAAATAGAGTCTGTCAGACCTTTTTTTATATCCCAGGCTCATTCCTTACTACTTTAGCTTTTTGGGGGGAAAACCTAACGAAAGTCTTAATCTGTGACGATGAATGAAGCTTTGCTTGTGCTCCTTAGCACTGTTTTCTGTTAGAATGAGCCCCATAATGGTCACATCATGTGTTTAGATGCAAACAGCGCTTTGGTATTCAAAGTTTCCCAACATATGTCAGGAGCACAAATTTGAAGGCAAAGAGGAACGGAAGAACGGAGGAAAACAAGATGGGAGGAAGGAAAAGAAGAAGTGAAAAGAGGGAAGAAACTGGGGTTGCAGACTCACAAGGGTTCCTACCCACCCTTCCTTCTGTGCTTTGCCCAAGAAGCAGCTTAACCTTTCCCCTACTAAGGGGAAAGCCCTCAGTACCTTCCATCTGTGTAAAAGTTAGCAACAAGTTCATGAAGTCATTGCATGAGGGGTGAGGCAATGAGGATCTTTCAAACTTTCCAGTTGTGGCATAGCTTCCCTTTCCACCTGGCAGGCTGCTAAGAGCTCTGCCAGCATCCAAGTGCCCAGACCACCCGGGGCCAGGTGGAAGGAAGTTCAAACTTGTCAACACCTAAGCTGGGATGACTGAGTCCTACATCCTCAAACATGCCCCTTGACTCCAGGCCATTTCTTCTCTAGGAAGCTACGGTGCTCGCGCATGCATGCGCAGGCACACCACACACACACACACACACACACACACACACACACACACACACCACTCACAAAGACTCAGAATAACTGAGACTCAATGTAACTGCAGCCAAGCGCATGCTTAGCTTATAAGAGGCTTTGGATTCCATTGCTAGCACCCTAAAAACAGAAGAGGGGAGATGGCCCACCTGGTAAAGTACCTGCCACAAGCATGAGGACATGAGAAGCCACGTAAAACTCCAACAGAAGAGCAGTTTAGTGCTTCTGTAAGCCTCGGTGCTGGGATGGAGGGATGAGACATTGGAAACAGGTAGATCCCTGGAGTTCTTGGCTTTTTACAGTAGATGCTATTACCAGAATCTAGATTCCAACACAGAACCATCTAAAAAGCAGCTACAAGTGAGTGTTAAAATCCTCTGGTGAGAGTTGACAACTCTTGTCACTTCTGTTCTTTTAAAATGTCATATAACTGACACGCCCGGCTCGTGTAAAAGCATGGCCTCGCCACAAGTGTTGTGAAATAAGTAAGTGGCTTACGTGTCAACTACACTAAGAATAGAGGGGTGATATCACCTATTTCTCCCTACCATCAGAAAGGAAGAATAAAGTCATATTGGAGAAGGAGTGCCAAGCATTTACTATTGTTCATACGTGTTCTCTTCTCTTCATGGGGGACTTTTCTGATTGCTATTGTTTTAACGCGATAATAGTCACACATCCCCCAAATTAAAAAGAAAATCTTCTTAGTGCACATTACCCTATGTGGATATCCTTTTCCCAAACTATGAGCAGTGGCTCGCCTCTCTAATAAAGTTCTGCAGGCCACCCCCCAAGCCTTAACTGTCAGGACCCAGACACATCTTCCGCAGCCTTCCCAGATGACTCTCAAAGGGAGAGCCACCGATTTGGTGTTAATTTGTTAGACTAGCCCTATGAAAACAGGACAACAGGGTACTTTATTCTCTCTGTATAAAGGAAATTGAGGTCCACAGAGACAGTCCTTTTAGAACCTACAATGGCTTGAACAGAATTCACACTGGAACAGTCTCACGCCAGCTCTTCGTTGGGCTACATTTTGCCCCTTCCTGGGATCTTTTGTAAGTGGAGGAGTTTGTTAACTGCCAGGTGTGTCACCTACAAATTACTTTCGTCTTAATCCCCTATGCGGGAACTAACTGAATGGTGTCCTCGCTCCATTGTAAATCAGCTTACCAGCTGATGTCCCCAGTCCTAGGCACACCATCTGGTAAAGAAAGCTCGAAGACCCCAGAAATCCTCACCTTCGTTTCCACTGAAGGCCTTCCCAATGTTTGTCACTACCCATATAATAAAGAGGACAATGGGTCTATGGAAAGGGGGACACACACACACACACACACACACACACACACACTATTCAGGCATGCACATACAAAGGAAGGAAGCTTAAAACCCTAAACATCATGAAGTTTGACAGAGAGACCTGTTGACATTGAAATCCAAGATATATCTTATTTAAAAAGTAATATAAAAGTCATCAAGCAACCTAAAACCACATTCCTTCCTATACTTCACCTCACTACCTTGTCTGCAGAGTGTCAGCGCTACAGCAGCAGACACAAGAAGCTCCCATGCACTGACATTACAGCTTGATGTGGGATTCCCCTCTGTATGTTATGATTATGTTTTGTTACCGCTGGATAATATAGAAGCCGCTTCGGCCTATGGCAGGGCAGAGTAGAGCCAGACTGAAAGACTTATATATAGAGAGAGTTGGTGGAGTCAAGGAAACACCAGGTAGCTGACAAAGGAGAAAGGAGCCAGAACCTTTCCATTAAGCTATAGTCTCATGGAAATACACAGATGACTAGAAATGGGTTAACTCAAGATGTAAGAGCTAGTTAGAAATATGCCTGAGTCATTGGCTGAACAGTGTTGTAATTAATACAGTTTTGTGTGATTTTTCAGGTAGGGGCAGCCGGGAAACAAATGAGCAGTCTCCAGTTACAGCAGCTTGTATTGTACATACAGCCACTCTGCAGATGTAATGCGGACACCATCATTATTAATTTCAAATACATTGACCCTACAACCATTCTCTCTTTTTGTTGAAAAGAAATAAATAGCTTCCAACTGGAAGGCACCTGAACATGAATGAGCACTTCCGCAAAGCATCTCATGGAGGGCACATGAACATGAATGAGCACTTCCGCAAAGCATCTCATGCAGCACTCAGAGCTGAGAGTAGCTGTGACTACCGTTCTCCTGTTTATTAGGATCATCTATTAATTTAACATGGATTCACTATATGGAAACAGCAAGCACTAGGAATAAGAAAGGCCAGTAAGACATTCATCTTGAATGAGATCCATTCCAATTAGGCATAATCCCAGAAAGAGGAAGAAACAAAAAGATGTGCCACAAAATGTTAAGAGCCTACATTTTGGAAAGAATGACTTGTTTATTTATTTATTTTATTGTCACTTCTCTATGATGAATATTATCATTATAATCATGAAAAGAAATCCCTTTAAAGATAATGTCTTTAAATGACTTCTAAGGTAATAAGGCACCTAACTAATCAACAGTGAGAACATGCTAGACCTCACCTGGTTCATCAGTGAGAAGGACAGGTTCAGACCTTGGGCTACAAGGAATGAAAATCCCATTTTACCACTCTTATCCCTAACTACCACTGGTGATATTTTCATTCACACGGAGATTTGGTTTAAAATAAAAATCTGCTATATTTAAGTTACAGACTTCAGAAGGAAAAATTTACCATGTGAACCTGGACAGTTGCCATCTCTGGCATCTCCCAAGGCTGCTGGTGGCCCTTCCTCCCTCCTTCTCTTCTCCACCCACAGATCTCTGCAACAAAGGAAATGTGGAGGTGGTATCTGTGGACATTTGATCGGATACCCCCTGAAGAATTGTTTCAGAAGCAATAAAATGATGCTTAAAATATTCATCACAGAATTATATTACATTATATCTTCCCTATCACTTAATTCTGAAACATACCTACTACACCATTAAAACTCTACCATCCAAAGCATAAGGAAACCCCAGACGCTTTCTCTTGAACTAACTTATTCATTTGCAAATGAAGGAATTATAGTGCCCAGTATTTCAAAATCTCTCTCCAATACTCTCCAAGTAATAAAATTGGCATTTTAATATGTCTGGTAACTGATGCTCTATTCAGTTTTATGGCAAAAATCTTATGAAGCTTATCAGAATTATTCTGAATTTTCTAACTTTGTGCATGTGTTCAAACCCCTCTCTTCTAGTCATGTAGGAGACCACCAGCACCGCAGTGACATTTGTGAGGCATTTGTACGCTGTGCGGAGCTATATTTGCTGTGATTAGTGTAATAAAAAGCTGAATGGCCAATAGGTAGGCAGGAGGTACATGCAGGACTTCTGGGGAGAGAAAAGGGAAAAATATAGGCACACAGAAAGTCAATGAGGCATGGAGAAAGTAAGACAAACAGAATGAAAGAACGGTAAAAAGCCACATAGTAAAATATAGATGAATAGAAACGGGTTGATTGAAGTTTTAAGATCTAGTTAAAAATAAAATAAAATAAAAACAAGCCTCAGCTGTAGGTCGAGCTTCCGTAATTAATAAGTCTGTGTATCATTATTTGAGGGCTAGTTGGTGGGACAGAAAAATACTTGTTACTGACAGCCTGGATGACCTACAAAGTGATGAATTAACACTGGCCAACAGGCTCACTTACTGTTATAATTAGGTTTTGGGGATACAGAATCATTGACTTCTTAGTATAAACCTTACAGTTGTGGACTTCAAGCCTAATAATTGTTCAGCAGCAAGTTTTCTGGCTTTATGTTTCTGATGTCCTTCAGTCCTTCCTATACTTGATTCAGAATGGAATTCTAGCCACAAAGGCAGGGTGACAAACCTTTGGGTTTTTCTACTTTCCTGTAATCACAACCTTTTAAAAAAAAAAAAAGTTTACCTTCTGCTGTCAAAAGTTAAAAATAGATACTTCCCTTTCCTCATAAGTACCCAGCCCAGACAAGTAAGGAGAGCTAAGCCTCTTGGCCTATAGTGCACACTTTGCCCTCTTTCACCACCCACCCAGACAATAAATAGTGGTGAATGCAGAGACCCAGGGCTGCTCAATACGCTTACCATAAATGATGGTTGCAAATTCAGCATTCACCTGGGCACTATGACACCACTTCTAAGACACAGGAAACACTGCAAGAGTGGGAAGAGGGTAAGAGCTGCAACACAGAAAAAAGGACTGCAAAATGTTCTCTCTTTTCTCAGCCTGACAGGGTTAATGACAACCTGGTCTCTCTCACAGCAGCCAAGGTTGCCTGCACCAGTCTGACAACAGCCAATTAGGCATTGGGATGGGCTCATGGCACCTCCTTCTCATTAAACTATTGGCTACTGGTGAATTCTAGGGAAAGAAAGTTTCATTTGCATACCCACTGGTGAGGCCACTGGGCTCCAATGGATAGTTCCAAATCCCTGGCCATGCAAACTGACTAAAATCCATGGGCAACAAAACAAAAGGCATAAATGTGGGAAAGGGGCCTGTAGGCAAGACAGCGTTAGCAGGGGCGTGGGGACCTAAGAAAGGAGGGGTTAGGGAAACAGGCAACACTACGTGCTTGTATGAAACTGTCAAAGAACAAATTTAATAAATAAAAAAATTAAAAAGACAATATTTAGTTTTAAAATCTCTTTGTTGGCTTTATTTGTAATTCTAGAGTCAAGCAAAACTCAAACTACAAAATAGAATGGTTGCTCCAGTGAGCTGAGCAGAGGGGTTGGCATCGCAGACACAGAAGGTCTGAAAACCAGAAACACATCACTGGAAGGCTGGTCACGCAAGGCCGCCTTCTTCCGGAGGTGGAAACAGGGAAATAGAGAAATAGAAAATTAAGCCACTGGCCGAAGCAAGGCTTACCTTTGAGAAAAGATAATTATAGCAAAGTTCAGTCTGTCCAGCTGAACTGCCCTGTCTTGAAACTCAGGGTTCCTTTCTTAGTCTCCTAATGTATCAGATAATGGAGGGGGGGTAGTAGCTGTGAGGTGCTGGAGAATTCTAGTGAATGACTCTACTTATATCACCGAGCCACACATTTTCTATTCGTTTATATCACTGTATAAAATATGACTTTACAATGGAAAGCTACATCAGCCGAGGTCACGGTTCTCAAAGGATGAAGCCACACAACTGTCTGATAAAAGACCATGTGCTTTAGAACAAGTGCCACGGGGGGGATTTCAGCACACCCTGTCACACCACAGCATGGCTGCCTGTGGTCGCTCAAATCCTTCTGCCATCACAAGACAGGAGAGCAGGGAAGGGGCAGAGGAAGAACGCGCAAGGAAAAGGAAATGAAAATGGGGTAGTTTTTAATTCACTGCCAAAACAAAGTGTTCACCTAACATGCCCTAAAAGGATTAAGAGATTTATAAATGGCAAGGTGATGTGACGACTTCAAAGGCTCAGGACGGGGATAAGAAAATCGATCAAGAATCGAGTAAAAAAAAAAAAGTTTTCATTGTTTCCACAAGGGTTATGTTCATGAAGACCTTTATCATGAAGGGATGTTGTATTTTGTCAAAGGCTTTTTCAGCATCTGATGAGATGATCATGTGGGGTTTTTTGTCAGTTTGTTTATATGGTGGGTTACATTGAGGGATATGTTCACTTTATGGTTTGTTTTCATTCACTGGATTATTTGAAACATATGAGGCTATTGACCAAGACTAATCCAGGAGGAACTTTGTTGTAAAGCTGTTATTTAAATCACAGGCATCACTGAAGGCAAACACACAACTAAAATATGCATATATAGTGGTAGAACAAATATGACGAATTTAACCAAAAAAAAAAAAAGTTTATCAGCTAATTTTATTTTCCCAGAGATGTGTGTTTTTTAAACCACATGTTTTAAACACTATGTTTTTTAAAAATAAATAAATAAATCTTTTCATTCAACAAAAAGCCAAAGACCATTCCCAAAGCTTGGGTACTCTTCTTCAGTGCCAGGCTCCTAAAGTAGCGAGACAGTTCTCTAATACTAATGTACTGTCCCTTCAGTAAGGAGTGCCACATCCCAAAATATTGTCTTCAGTACGTGTTGACGAGCTAGTAGCTCTCATGGAATGCTCGTGATATAAGAAACGCTGCTTCTGCATTATCTCATTTCGTCCTCATTCAACCCTGTAAGGAAAGACTCATCCTGTGCCCTAATTAGCACTTGTTCTGTCACATGGTTCGCTAGCGATAGCAGAAATGAGTTTCAAGTGATTCAGCCACCCTTTAGGGCCCTTTGCCTGACGCACCACACCTGCGAGAAATGAGAAGGAGCCGAAAACCCAGCATATTCCACTCGTGTGTGGAATCAGGTACATGACAAGCAGACCAGGGAAGAAGTAGTCCCTTGGCATTCTGCTTAAAAGAGAGTTTCCTTTCCGTATCAGTTATTACATAGAAACTATTACATACAGTATTCTATCGCATGGCTGTCCCAATTGTTGCTTTTCCAGGGAATCCAGGAGTCTTCCTCTATCAGGTTTTTCTGCAAAGTGTCAGGAGATTTCTTGACAACTGTTTAGAGAAAACAATGTTTTTCATGCTGTCAATGACACAGGATCAGTAAAATCTAAAGGAAACGGTGCCCCAGAGTGATCTTTGACACCCAGACATCAGCTGATACTCATTCCATGTTAGAATACTTGCAAGGCTTCCCAGGAAGCAAAGGTCAAAGTCACCACTAGGTTGTCCAACTTTCTTTTCCTCTTCCGGCACCTCCTTCCCATCCCACCCCTCCTGCCCTTTTCTCTGTCTTTCCTACCTTCTTACCTCCCTCACACTCTCTTCAGGTCCTACTCAGGATGCCTCCTGAACCCCACTCAGGTCTCTGTTCTATCAATTTCTCATACCTCTTGCCCTATTTAAACTTATGTTTTATGATCATCGATTTCCTTGTTTTCTCCTCCCCACAGTCTGTGAGGTCTTAGCCCTGAATCTTGTTTGCTTCAGTAACCAACACATAATAAATAACGTTTGACAAAAGAAATAAAATAAACATCTGTTTGACTAGTGTGACAGTCAAATTACTCAAGATGTAGAAATGTATAGGAAACTCCCCCAACTGACCACTAAGAAACAGAGCTGTTTGCTCTCTTATCTCCTTGTCCGTGTCATACCTGAGGGCTGGGCCACATTTTCATTCAATGCCTCAGGGCTAGAAAGTGGAAAATCAAACTCTTCCCTCCTGTCCTTGTTTATTTGACTCTATTCTTTTTCTATTGGTGTCAGCACTTACAGGAAATGGTTTTCTCCTACAAAGCAGCCAGAAGTTAATAATTTCAAGTTGCTGTCATTTTTTGCAGCCAGTGCATTATTGATCTGAATGCTGTATCACAGCTGCTGTGCTCACCAACTGCACACACACACACACACACACACACACACACACACACTGCTAAAAAATACCTACCAATGGCACCAAGATGAATCAGAATAGAACTCTAGAAAAATGTACCACAGTTTCATACGTTGTTTTACAACCGAAAAGGAAAGAATGCCTGTGATTGTACAGCAGATACGTGAAAATGTCAGTCCCACAGAGGAAAAGCTATTAGCAAGCCACCCACATCTATCTCCAAATCTAGTGCAATTGAGAAAGAGCCAAAGATGCAATCAATAACTCACGTCTAGCTGGGCAGGTGAAGGAAGGGTGGTAACTGCAAGGAACTGCACCCCCAACCCCTAAACATCCTAACAGTCCCCCATAACTGCACAGATGAAACCCTGGTTCATCTCCAGGAAGCTAGGAAGTCCCACAAAAAGGCACCTGTGCAATTGTGGGGAACGGTAAAGAAGGGAGCTTACTTTGTCTTAGATTCTAGTTTCCCAAACGTCATAGATTTGTTTAAAAAAATATTAGTGGATGCACAGCACTTTAGAGACTTCTTTAACCACAGCCTTTTGTCAAGATTCTCTTAAAAAAAGGTACGCCTCCCATTACCCTGAGCTATTATTCTTCCTGTTACAGACAAAAGCCAAAAGGCAGGTAGGAAATGACTTGTCAGAAAATATCTTCAGTTCCTGGAAGTAAGCAGACTCAAAGGCGGGAAAAAAAAAAAATCTGGTGCTCGGTGATATGGTGATGTCAAAGTTCTGCTAAGAGAGACCAGTAATGCAAACTTTGATCTTGGTCTTGAACCATTCAGCTAACCCTGAGAAGTGTGAGATGTTTCTTAACTGAGAGTTTTATGCCTTGGAGCAGGCCCTCCTTGACTGTGGTGATGATGAAAACATCACTCTCCAGTTCCCAGTTGCCAGCCAAGAAAGCTCATCACTGTGTGAGCTGCTTACTATTTCTCACCATGTCGCCTTTTGTCTTTGTGTTGTGTTCCATGGCAATCTGAGTGTTCTGGATATTCCAAACCGACCCTGAGATGTTCATACGCCCTGTACCTGCTCCCAATGTCTACATTCAATGATATTGGGAATATGGAGTTAAGCACAAGGTTTGTTGGGGGTGTAAAAAAGTCTAAAGCATTTTAATCGTGCACTACCTGGGTTCTTTTTAGTGGATACTGTGGAGAAGATTGAAGGTTTGAGTCCTCTTTCACAGCTTACCTACCAGGTTGTAATGAAGGAAGCTGCTCCGCACCCATCTCTCTCACGCATGCCGCCTGACTAGCAGTGTTAGCACAAAGAGCAAGTCAGGGGAAGCAGTAAAGTGAAAGCATCTTTGACATGCTGACATCCTCACCTCTACAGTATCACACTCCAGCGCATGCTCTTGTGAATCAGACAGCATCCTCCAGGCAGAAATCTAGTCTCAACTCCCAGAAGTCCTCCTAAATTTTAAACAAGTGCAAGGTGATTTAGGTATAGAGCACTGAGTACCACATTGGAGGATATATGTCACTTTGATGTGCCGGTTGGGAAGGACCACAGGCTGGGACTCTGCTGGGACCGCTTATGACTGACAGCAGGAACTTCCACTACACGTCTTCTGGATTTCCGACACAGTTTTTACTCCTTCCAATTTTTCACAAGTATGATTTTAGCTTTGAGGCTGATCTGTGGCCCTGCCGGACAAGGGGTTGACTGCATTTTAGCACTCCTGGGGACAAATATGGACAGAAATAACCTGACGGAATCTTCCTGTCCTTCAAAGCTGTCTAACAATGGAACATAGTTTTAGAAGTCAAGTGTTTTCCTGATCACTAGAGGTGCACTGGCTTTTCTTCTGTGTCTTCAGCGTGTTTCTAGTCACATTCGCCCACACCCTTCTTTCCAACCACTGACATTCTCCACCTCATTTCCAAAATACATTCTGACTTCTTTGGAGATAGTAAGGTTCCACAGGAACTGAGTACACTGAGTCTCACAAAAGGAGAGAAGGAAAAAGGCACCCGGTACAGGGTTATATGTAATCTGTAGTTATCTAAAACTCTACTTAGTCACACCCTCAAAATAATTGTTTATAGCACACATTTAGTTTTCCCTGTAAAGTTACTTTTACTTCTACCTGAAAAGTAAGTCAGTTATATAGTCTGCCTGTCTGTCTTCTATCTCTTTCCTCTCTCAACACCTTTCTCTCTCTCCCCCTCCCTCTCTTCGTCTCTCTCTCCTGCCTACTCAACTGTGAATATCTTATAATTACCATTGTCATCAACCTTCAAGATCTGATATGGGATTCACCTCTGCATGCTGTGATTATGTTTTATTACCATTGGTTAATAAAGAAGCTATTTGGGCCAATGGCTTGGCAGAATATAGCCAGGCTGGAAGAGATATTTATAGAAAGAGTAGGTGGAGTCAAGGAGATGCCATGTAGCTATCAAAGGAGACAGACACCAGATCCTTATCAGTAAAGCCCCACCCTCATGCAGATACAACAATTAATAGAAATGCCCTAATTTAAGATGCAAGAGTTAGCTAGAAATATTCCTAAGCTATTGGCCAAACAGTGTTGTAATTAATATAGTTTCTGTGTTGCCATTCATATCAGAGCAGCCAGGAAATGAAGGAGGCATCTCCGTCTACAAAGATCACTCTGACTGGACATGCTACTAGAACTTTTTCAAGCTAACTTTTAGAAAGGTGATCCATATCATCTTCTAATAGCATCCATATGACCATGACAGGCAAGGCTATCCTACCCAATGTACCATCAGTTCTAAGCCTCACTTAAAAGGTGGAAGCAACTATTACAACTTGAATTCCATTCATTTCACCTTAAGCATCCCAGGGTGGGCTCTGTCAACTTCAGTGGATTTCTTTGTGCAATCTGACTTTTGGCAATTGTCAAGGAAATAATTTATTAAACTCTCATATTGGGTTCCAAAGTAGCTGTACCAGTTTATACTCTCACAAACAGTGGAAGACTATTCTACTTGTCCCACGTCCTTGTCAGCATGAACTGTCACTTGTATTTTTGATCTTAGCCATTCTGACAGATGTAAGGTGGAATTTCAGAGTCCTTTCTAATTTGCATTTCCCTGCTGACTAAGGATGTTGAATATTTATTAAGTATTTTTCAGACATTTGAGATTCTTTGGTTGAGAATTCTCTGGATTCTTTAATTGGATTATTTGGTTCTTTATTGTCTAGTTTCTTGAATTCTTTATATATTTTGAATATTAGCCCTCTGTAAGATGTGGAATTGGTGAAAACCTTTTGTCATTCTGTGGGCTGCCTTTTTTTTATTGTCCTTTGCCTTACAGAAGCTTTTCAGTTTCATGAAGTCACATTTATTAATTGTTGATTTTAGTGCCTGTGTTATTGGTGTAACAAAAATTTAATAAGAGGTTATATGTGATATTAAGAGGCCAATAATAATTTCTAACAAAATAGAAGCTCTTATTTCTATAGTGTTGAATGGTAAATATTTAACTTTATGTTTTAAAAAGGCATATTTTATCCAAAATGAGATGTCACTTTTTATTTGAAAAATTACTTTCATCATGCCTAAGTGATTATTTGTTTGTCTGTTTTGTTTTGTTGGGATTTTATTTTAACAGACCTTCATGTAAATAAAACAAATTATGTAGCCAAGAAGTCCTTTCCCATCCATATTTGAAAGCTCTGCTTCCTAGCCCAAGAAGTCTTTGAGCTTCTACATAACCATCTTTCAGGTCTGCAAGCTGAATGAGGATGAGTTGAACTTCTTGAACTTCTGAGCTTCCTGCTTCCACCTCCCTAGGTCTGAGATTATAGGTACATGGCACCAGGTATGGCTCACATAAATGATATAAAAATACAAAGCATAGCTTTCATCTAGCTAAAGAAACTTTACATGCAAGCAGTATAACACCAGTACTAAAAAGTCAATAAACATTCATGGGCACTGACATTCTAAGAAACATTTAGACTCCTGAACCCTCCCAAATGGTTACAAAACAACTGAGGAATCAAACAGGCCCCCTGGAAGGACTCTATGGATCTGAACCTCCATGAGAAACACGAGAAAGTTCCCCTAGAAAAAGAGACATAGGAGTTTGGGTCCAGCCCCAGTGTAAATCATTTCTCGAACCAGAGTGGAGGTGTGGGAATAATTGAGACACAGTTCAGAAGGCAATATCAGGAAGGAGTCTGAGGGTTCATTTGAATCCTAAAGATCACCCCATTTATCATCCAAACAGCTTTTATATCAAAAGGTAAACTGAGGGAGAAGTTCATTCGCATCCTGTTTCCTGGGTAGCAGGAGAAAATGAGTTAGGTCACATCTGCAACCATGGCTGCTCTGTCATGTAGACTGAATTAACACCTCTTCCTCAGGCAGCCTCCTAAAGTACAATAAAAGAAGCAGAGCAACATTAGCATATCCTGGTCCTTTGTTTAGATGGCATCAGTTTGTCTCAAAAGGCTAGGTGACTGTCTCCTGTGTGGCAGGTGTCAACTGTGCCCTGAAATTCTGGCAGCCATATAATGTGGAAATATGGGCCTATAATGCAGCCCTTATACATAGGAAGTGGAGACTAGAAACTACATCAGCCCGATAGGACCTTTGTACACTAAATTCCCTTAGCAAAGGAAGAGCAGTGCTGCAGAAGGGCCTTTTCCGTACTCCACTGCTGTAAGGGACAGACTAGAAAAAGGGATTCTGGGGCTTCCTACAGCAATAGTCTACTAGTAGGACTAAAAGATTTGGAAAACAAACAAAATATAAGGCCTGGAAGGAGTTTCCCAGACAGCAAAATCTCCTCAGGAAGCTAAATGAGGGAAGAATTGCTTCTTCTAGTCTCCTATTCATTCCTCAGGGTTTTCATGAAGCCATTGAACTTTGGCCTATTCTACTCCTGTACACCAAGTTCCAAACTCACCAGGTTTTTTTCCTATACACACATGTATTCATGCATACCTGTAATAAAGTTTACTTTATAAATTAGGCATACTTAATTAATGTTAGTACAAGTGGTTACATGTAATAGAAGAAATCTGTAACAATAGTTTCTATCAAAATAGGACAAATATGACACCATTTAGTAATTTTATACACTAAATTGCCCAGTTTCATTTAGCTTATTCTTTGGTCCGTTATTAAGTAAATAAAAGTAACTTGAACACAAGCACTGTATCATTCCCAATAGTTAACGTGGTGATGAACAGGCAGGGAGCATCCATGGTGTGGATCAGGTGAATAAGGTGAGGATATCCTGGGAAGAATATGGCACTATTTTATGAGTAACATAAGAAATAAGTTTTCTGTTTCTTTCTTGCTTAGTTTCGAGACCAAAAGACAAAAAATGTTTCTGGTTCATTTTCTTATATCTATAATAAGATAACAATGTTAGCTTGTATCATTTGCAAGATTTCTGTCCCTGCCATCTACAGTTCGATAAATAGTTTCTGTTTAAGAAAAGAGAGAGAGAGGAAAGAAAATGTGGCTCACAGGTCAGGCAACAGTAAGTGAACCTCCTTCCTTGGAAAACCCCATTCATTTTTATTGAGGAAAGCAACATGTATGTGTATACAGGTCACCATGGAAGATGGAGAAATTTGACATAATCATAATTCTGAGGGGAGTTTTGTAGAAAGAAAGTCTTTGAAGACACAGATGCTAACATTTGGCTTTGGACTTTATACAATATCCATTTCCATATGTCTGGAACATGTACATAAATCTAGAGACACAGCAGCCAACAGAGATCATAGGGTAGCAAGCAAGAGATAAAAATCTCACAACAGTGGATAATAATATGTTAAAAAAAATCACACGGGGCCCTAAAAGCATTCATGAATTAGCCTCATGTGTCTCTGTGTGTGTGCGCTAACACAAATTCCTACATAACTACTAATATAAACCTGATTCTAAATTACACAGAAACCTCACAGAGTAAGATTAAATCAGACTCACATAATTATTATCATTATATAGTATTTAAAATGAAATAGAGTTGTCTTTGTCCAAAATGATTTAGTGTAGTTAGACATTAGATAAGAACATCCTAGATAAGGGTTTCCCACCATAACCATGAACAGATCCTACTGCAATGTAGAACAAACATTTCAAGTCATGTCTTTTGAAATGTGTTGAATGACTTTGCACCATCTAATACCACCCTTATCTCTTTTGATGACAATGTTTTGTGGGGGGTTAGTTAGTATTTTTCAACTTGGATTATTACAACAGCCACAGTCTCTAGATCATTCTCTGGAGAGAAAAGAACCTTTGCCCAGTGAGGCTAGTCATCAGGGCAGCCATCCAGAATCAGGACCAGTCATATGATAACGACAGCATGAGTTTGAACTTGCAAAAGACAGGATCCCCCCCACCCTGTAGATCTGCAGCCACCCAACTGTGAATTGTACAAAAATTCAAAGATATAAAGACACTGCTTAATATAACAAACTGAAATATTTTCCTAAAGTGAATAATGAGAAGGCAGGGTATGAAGAGACATGTCACCTGGAAGTAGGGAAAGAACATTTGGGTGAGGAAGGGGGCAGCAAAAGGGGAAAGTGCAGATGTGCTAGAGAAACCAAGATATGAATTAGAACAAAGCATGATGACACATGTATGAAAACGCCAAAGGAGCCGGGCGGTGGTGGCGCACACCTTTCCCAGCACTCGGGAGACATAGGCAGGCGGATCTCTGTGAGTTCAAGGCCAGCCTGGTCTACAGAGCTAGTTCCAGGACAGCCAGAGATACATAGAGAAACCCTGTCTCAAGAAACCAAACACAGAGGGGGGGGAACAACAACAAAATGAAATGCCATAATGAAACTCACTAGTTTGTACTCCAATTTTAAAAAAATAACTGAAAAGGCATAAAAATAATGAGTGATCTCGCAGGAAATCCTCAGACTTTGCTCCATTGCCAGGCACAGCCCACAAAGAAGGCTTTTATCCTTCTTTCCTTTCCCCTAATACAAATAAGAGCAATCTGAGAATACAAACATATCTTATTTGTGCTTACACTTCCTCCTACTCTTAGTCATTGCTCCCACAGTACACATGTGCCACACACACACACATACACACACGCACACACACGCTCACGTGATGCACACATTCACAGGAGCAGAAACACATTTTTTTTCAGTTGAGGATTTCATCATTCGGGGGACTGGAACTCCTTTTCGTTGTCTTTGTACCTCTGTTTCTTACAGTCTTCATCTCGGGCTTTTCTGAACCTTTTGAAGCTATTTCTGGAACCTCTTGAAGCAGCCTTTATCTAAATTCCAGATCTACCGCTTTTTGGCTGTGGGTCACAGGCACTCCCTAGAACTCGGCCTGGTTCCTGATCTGTGAAGTAGAGATATAGGGAGCTCACTTCAGTGCTGCTGTGAGACTGGCGAGAGTTGGGCAGCCCCTAATCTCTGTGCTTCAGAGACTCAGTTTGCTGGTGAATTAAATGGAACATCTGAAACACTTTGGAAGGTCTTTATATAGTCTATGACGGTTAGATGTTACATTAATCACTAGGACAATTTAAAGGCATAATTTTAAAATTTGTTGAACTTGATGCACTATTTCTTTTCCAGAATTACAAGAATTTATTCTTTGCTAAACAACAGACTGTGGACACATGCAGTGTATATGCTACATAATGCCATGCTTCGCCATTGCATGTTGGCACATTCTTCTTCTAATGGCTGCTTTTGTAAGATTGTCATGAGGCCACCCCAGGATAGATAGGTTCCTGGTCCATTCATTGTTTAAACTGTGTAATCAATTTTTTTCTTCTCCAAATTTAGGGTTAATCTATGGAGATTACATTAGAGGGAGAACAAAATCTTCCAACTAGATATTAGGCTTCCTGTTGGATACCCTACCATCCTCTGTCTGTGTGAATCACTGTGCTGGGTTGTTCCATCCCTATAAACTCCCCAGGGGATCTACAGCTCTGACTCCTCTGACAGTTTATCTCCCCTGATCCCAACCTCCAGTCTCTGACACCTCCGTCCTGGTGACTTAAAGGCCATCTTCAGCCCACCCTTTTCCAGCTACAAGAAGCAGGCGCTGTGGAGAGACACTTCATGAGTCTGCCTCCCTCACTGCTAACCTCTCAAGGAGAGGCATTTTGTCTCTCAAGGACAGCCTGAGATCTCGTCTCCCTTTGTTAGCACATAACTGTGCTCAGTTCCTCAATTCTCACGAACCACTGCCTACATTGCCACAATGGCTCAGTATTTTTTTTAAAAAAAGAAAGCAATACTGAAGAAATATTAAATTCCTTCATCTGCGAAAGTCAAAGAGCACAGATGTTGGTGACTGTGGTCATGGTCACAGCAAAGTTATGCACAAAGTGTCTGTAACTGAAGCTCAGTGCTCTCAGCCACAACCCTTCAAAGCTTAAATATGCCTACCCCACAGGTGTAACCATCTTGTCAGCGGGAAGACCACCTCCTCAAATACCTCTTGAGACATAAAAGAATTTACGCAAATTCTCGTGCCCACCCAACAAGGCCTTAGCCTTGTAGAAAGTACACTGAGCCCGGTCTGCATGTGTGTTTCCACTTTAAAATACTTTTGCAAGGCAGGAAGTGGCACTTTCACTTCTGCAGTGGGATTCCCTGCCTGTCTCCCTAAGAACATAGCATCTCTGTGTTCCTTTTACACTCCTCCTCCTCTGATTAAGTCTACGGTGTCTCCTGTGCAGAGAGCACAGCACTGCTGGCTAGGGTCCACTAACTTCACTGGACCCACCTCACTTTTACTGCTTAATAACTGGCTTGGCAGACACTGATTCAACAGCCACTGGGATGCTGGTGGGAACGGTCCATCACACTTAGTGTTTCTCAAGAGGAAAATTGTCTGGTGGTTAGAATCAAGAATGAGTCACAGAGATGCCAATCCTAACCCATGCTATGACTCATTCTGTGACCCTTGCCCTACACTCTCCACCCTGGGTTTCTCAATAGATTGGGGTACACCCCTCCATTTGCGACCCATAATAGTGAGCTATACTTAGAGACTATTTGCGGGCTGACTAACATTGTGAGACCTAAAGTGTTCAAGGTTATTTGTCACCCGCGTGAAGGCATAAGTAGACGTTCCTAACAAATAGTTTCCTAAAGGTTAAGCACCTATTGAAGAAAGGATGCACCTAAAGCCTTTAAGGGTCTGATTCCACTGCTTGCCTTTGGCTCCTGACTTCCAGAGATGTGAGTGCTGAAGTCCAGCCACCTAAACCTAGCTTTTCATTGCCCAAGTCTACACTACATGGTGGAAATATAATGTAGGCCATTCATGAGAACCACATGTATAATTTTTAAAAGTTAGGATTAAGTTCAATAATACACTTTAATTTAACATGTTCAAAAATACTCATCACTTCGCTGTCTAATCAACTTCAAATGTATTAATAAGCTCTTTTTCTGCTTTTCCCCCTCATACTCAGTCTTCAAAACATGATGAGCATCTTACACGTAGCGCATGTTTCAGTTCACATGAGCCACAAAGTGCTCTCATAGCCCCGTGTGACTGTCAGCTACTTTGCTGGACAACATAGGTCTGCGCCATCACTAGCATCCTGTCTTCCTGGTACAGGTCAGCATGAACTAGTGTGCAAAACTGAAGAGCACAGAACTTCCTGAGCCTGTTACAGACCTGTCACTGCTCTTAAATGCTCTGCAAGCCCTTTCTGAAGATGACATTCTTCCACGCAGTAAGTATCTTCAGCTCTCTGTTCTATTCTGAGAATTCATTCTGATTAAATCTTTATAATTTTCTTTGTCTGTTTACATAGGCTCCCTAAGTATGTCTGGGGAAACTATCAGTAGGGATTTCCTTATTACTTAGAAATTATCTTTAATTCCTAACATTTCTTCTTTTTTTCCCTACTTTGTCTAAACGCATTCCAACAGATATTAGCTTCAAAGCAAGCACCCGCTCACTCCACCATCATCTGGTGACATCATGGGAAGAACAGAAAATTGTTGTGATTTTCACTCCCTCCCACCCCTAGAAGCTATTGTAATTTTGACAACATCAGTTTCACTCTCAATAATACTTTGGCGGGACACAGTGTCTCCTTGAATCTACTACTGAAATGCAGCCCTTAAAGATAACACAGATAGTATATTTCAATTTGCAAAATTGGTAAGTGGTGGATTGGTGGGATCCAAGGTGCTCATCCAGAAAATTCTGGGTCTAAGAGTAACTATATTCCTGAGACTGTTAGAATCACTGCAAAAAAATTAGCTAGAACTACAATGGACACAGTACACTGTCCAATATGTAACATGAATGTGCTTCAAATGTCTACTGGTACTGATTTTTCCTGACAATGAGTAACATATTCTAATTATAATAACTCATAAGTAAAACTGAAAGTCAGTGGCAAAACCAGAGCTACACCACCAATATTGATTATCCCGCTTACAGACCCCTGTTTAGTATTTCTTGCACATAACGGATGATGCTACAATTCAAATGAAAGTCAAAGAGGTGCCAACCTCTTTAAGAAGAGAAACGATAGAACAAAGACTTTCAAAGTAAAGAAAGAAGCAAGAAAATGCAACACAAAAGAAACCATTTCAGAAGGTAACGTGTGTGTGTGTGTGTGTGTGTGTGTGTGTGTGTGTGTGTGTGTGTGCTTGAGAAATATGGACAATGCCCTAGGACACTTTTTATCAACTTGGGATGTCTTCACTTTACAAAACAGGGTGTAGATGCCAAGAAAAAGGTATGAAATCAGCTGCCATGTGCTACGATGGACATGTGTTGGGTGGAGAACACCCAGGCTCTCCTCAAAGCTCCACTGTAAGGGGTAGCATGATTTAGATCTTATAGCTGATCTCTATTTGCAAACTTCATCCAGTTCCTAGACTCCCCGTGTACTTAGCAGAGAAAAACATTATGACCAGATGCACAGAGAGGCCTTGTGAGAAAAGAGAGAAGCCTGTGAGAAAGGTGGAACAACTGGCAGGAAAGAAATGAGATGTTAACAGCCCTCCCACGCATCCCCATCCACTCCCCCTTCTTCTGAGAGCAAATTCTCTCTGCCTCTGGCACTCAGATCTTGACAAAGTTTAGAACAAATCTTCCTGCTGCCCCCTCAGTTCACACCCAGCCATACATACTATCACCAAGGAGATCCTGAGAACACAAAGGTAACATAACAAAGATAGCCAGGGAAGCAGAGTTAAACAGATCCACACTAGACAGGTAGCAATGTGTACGCGAACCAGTGCCTCCTCCTGCCATTCCCAATGCTGTCTGTGTGTAGAGCTGTTAGGACTATGCAAACACCATACACTGGCTCTGTGGACATAGTTCTTGGTTTAGCATGCAAGCAGGAATACCTCAGTTTGAGCCACAGCACCCACTTAAAAGCTGGGCACAGTGGTGTGCATTTGTAATGCCAATGCTGGGGAAGCTGAAGCATGAGGGTCCCTGTACTTGCTGGCTGGAGAGTGTAAACTAACTAGTGAGTCTCAGGTTCCAAAGAGAGACCTTGTCCCCAAGAGAAACAAGGTACACAGCTCCTGAGTACTGACACCCAAGGTTGACTTCTGTCATCCATCCCTGCACATGGGTACTTGCATCCATATACATACATGCACTACACACACATGAACACACACCAGGAGAAAGCACCATAAACTTGACATACAATATAAATATGGGTTTTGTTACTGTTGAATTCAAATTTTTTATTAGTTTGAAAATTTCATACATCAGTATTGTCTTCATCATCTCTACCTCTCCTTCTACCCTTACTCCTCCTTCCCAATCCCCTCAACTTCCTCTCAGGTTCATGACCTCTTCTTCTATAACTGTGGTTACACGCACACAAACATACATATACACTTACTGAGTTGCTCTTATGCACATGTATGCATGGCTCACTACTTAGAAATGGCTAAATCTATCAGGGACTCATACTTGAAGAAAACTGATTCTCAATTCTCTCTCTCTCTCTCTCTCTCTCTCTCTCTCTCTCTCTCTCTCTCTCTCTCTCTTGCCATTGGTTGGCCATAGGTGAGTTTTATTACTGATAGAAGCTCATCTTTAAATCTATATATTATAATAAATATAATTACTGCTGACCAATCAGGAAGACATCTATGTCTTTGACATGGGTATTAGTTACCTGATGACTCCAATCAGCTTTGGTTCTGGGAGAAAAACTCTTCTGTAATCCTTGCGGTCCCAAAGGAATGCCACAAGTTAATAGAACATCAAATGGTATCTATAGTCTGTAAAGCCCAGCCATCATATGATTAAACTGTGTTCTTCTGTCTTTACTAAAGTGACATGAATTCCTTTACCCATGGCGTTGCTGATTTCATCATTAGCGACTGAGCTCCTTTGAGCTGCTTCGTATGTGCAGCGGTAAAGACCGTGGAGAAAGACTTCAAGGAAGCCTTGTTGTGTCATGAGATTTGAGGCCATAAAAGTTAAACGTTTAATCTGGCAGGGACACAAAGTCCGGACAGCCTTGGGGTTTTCAACTATGTGCTGAAAGTATGTACACTGAAATTTAGATTTCATTTCAATAGGACTAGTGCCATGAACAGTGAATAGGTTCCTTGCCAGCTCGTGACGTCCAGTGCCGTTGGCACACTGTGTGTTTATAGTGGATGTGGTTGATATGAGCATTGTTTTAAAAGTTCAGTTAAACAGTCCATATCTGCATATGTTCCTGCTTGCATTCTGTGTGGAGAACACTGAAAACAAACTTACCCATTCATGTTCAGAATGTTCTTCAGTATAAGCCATGGTGTCTTCACTCCGATGTGAGAGTGAGACACGTGTTTTATTTGGGAAATACCCTAAATCTTCAGACTTACATTTAATGAAGAAATTAACATGGATGAGTAGATTTTGTTTTGTTTTATTGTGTTTTTCCAGACAGGGATTCTCTGTGTAACAGCTCTGATTGTCCTATAACTCACTTTGTAGACCAGGATGGCCTCAGATTCACAGAGATCGGCCTGTTTGCTGAATTAAAGGCATGCACCACCACTGCCCAGCTGGATTACTAGTTCTATGTTCAAGAGCATATTGTCATCATCAGTAATACACACAATTTCTCCATATTTGAAAATCCTAGAACTAAATATTTAAAGAATCATGCCAAATGTTATTATGAGTGTTTAGAAAATATAACATGCATTTGAATCCAAAAATGTTTTTCTGGTGTGTGTGTGTGTGTGTGTGTGTGTGTGTGTGTGTGTGTGTGTGTGTGAGTATGTGGTATGCACGTGTGTGCACATGTGCATGGGAGTGCATTTGCTATGTGCGTTCCTGTGAGGACTCTGATGTGTTCCTCTATTGCTTTCTGTATCAGTTTTTGTAAGACAGTGTATTTCACTGAGTCTGGAGTTTGCCATTTACATAGTCTGGTTGACCAGTGAACTCCTAGGTTATGGCTGTGTCCCTAACACTAGGGTTACAGGCATGTAACAGCACAGCCAGCTTTTTATGAGAGTGTTGGGGTCTGAAGCCAGGTCCTCACTCTTATACAGCAAATACTTCATCCAGGGAATTATCCCCAGCCTCATCTGTCTATTTATTCACACTTGCTTGTCACAAATGGAAGGGAAGAATCACCTCAGAAGTTGTCTTCTGCCCTATAGCGTGTACATACCACTCATCAATCCACACTTACAAGAAAAACATAAATAAATGTAATTTTCATTCAGTAACTGATAGAAGCAGATGCAGAGATCCACAGCTAAGCCCTGGGCTGAGCTCCTGGAATCCGGTTGTAGAAAGGGGGGAGAGATTAAATGAGCAAAGAAGGATGGGGATACTCACCGGAACAGCTAACTGGAGTAAGTGGGAGCTCACTGACTCCGGACTCGCTGCTGGGGAACTTGCATAGACCCGAACCAGGCCCTCTGAATGTGGGGGACAGTCGTGTTGCTTGGGTAGTCTGTGGGCTGCTGGCACTGGAACCAGTATATATCACGAGTACATGAACTGGCTTCTTGGGTAATATTCCTACGGAGGTACACTGTGCTCAGCCTAGATACAGGGAGTAAGTTCTTGGTCCTGCCTCAAGTGATGATGTGACAGACTTTGTTGACTCCCCATGGGAAGTCTCACCCTCTCTCAGGAGTGGATGGCGAGTGGGGGAAGGTGTGGCGAGTGGGGGAAGGTGTGGTGAGCATTAGGAGGAGAAGAGGAGGGAACTGGGATTGCTATGTAAAAAAAAATCAGAAAGGGAGTGGGGGGAGTGGGAGGGTGTTGGGAGGAGGGGCTGAAATGGAAACTTTTATAATTTAATAAAAAAAAAGAAAAAAAATCAGATTGTTTTAGAAAATAAAATAAAAATAAACTTTTAAAAATAAAAAATAACTTTTCAAACCTGAGGTAACTTAGAGTAGGTAAAATACTTTGCCTTGTCCCAAAAATAACACACCAAGCATCACTTAGTTTCCTGGGTTCTATTTATAATTACTGAAATATAAAAAAAAATCTTCTCAAAATAATAAATACAGACATTGACTCTGTGACTATGTGTCTGTCTGGTAAGCTGCAGAAGATTAATAGATTAATATCTTCAAATCTTAAAGCTTTTATTTACAGAAACCCCCTCTTTTTCTGATCAGTATTTTAAAGCCAAACATAGACAGGATTTGTATCTTCTTCCTGTCTTTTTGGGTATGGACCACACTACAACCCACTTAACATTTCTTGAGATAAAGATGCTTCTTCTGTCTCTAATTGACATTGCTTCTTCCGTGAAAAGAAACCGGCCCAAGAACATGAAAGTGAGGTGAAGGGATACAATAAGCCGTGGTTCTCTTACTAGGTCATGGTCGATTTCCAAAAGTATCTTGGAAGGAAAGGTGCAGGTAGCTACAATTCAATAGGAAGAAATTATTGTACTTGTCGTGATGTCTCAGGTTCATCATGTTCTCACAAATAATACATTTTTCTCCTTTCCTGAGGGTGAATAGTGTCCATTGTGTTTACCCTTCTCTCTGGTTTGTATGGCTTCGGTTACCCACAGTCAACCACTCTTCAAAAGTAGAAGATGATGAAATGCCCAAAAAGAAATAAAAATTACCAGGTCAAAAAATAGAAGATTAAAAATTACACAAATAAATAATCCATAAAGTTTAAATGCCATGTCACTCTGAGTAGCCCAGTGAAAGCTTTTCCCATCCCATCAAGGTTTAAACATCTCCAGTATGTTAATACTAGGTAGACCACCCTCTCATTAGCCACTCGGCAGCCATCTTGTTTATCAGATCCGCTGTGTCACTGTGCCTAAGTTCAGATATCTATTTATTTTACTTCACACTGGTCCCACATCACAAGTGTAATAAAACAAAAGTGGCATCCTAGGCGCAGAAAGCCTACAAAATCAGGCTAACTATTATAGGACAATAGTATAGGACCTATTGAAAAATAAGCAAGGTCTATCCACACGGTAGTATTTGTTGCCGTTTCTATCAGTCAAAGGCATCTTGGAACCAATCCTTCATGCTTAAAGAGGATCATGTAGGTTCCACGTTCAAGTATTATTCTGTCGCGGTGACAAAGCTTTCTTACCAAAAGCAACTTGGGAAGTAAAAGATCATAGCCCATCAATGAGCAAAATAGGGCAGAAACTCAAGGCAGCAGCCTGAAGCAGAAACCTCAGAGGAACACTGTTTGCTGTCTCACTCTCTGGATCACACCGGCTCATGCTTAGTTTCTTTTTTACTCAGCCCAGGGGATTGTACCACCCACAGTGGACTGGGCCGTCTTACAAGATTATCTATAAAGAAAACCCTTCACAGACCAACTTGAAAAAGATAATTATTCGATTAATTCCCCCCCCCCCTTTTTTAGGTGATTTCAGCCTGTACAGTTGGCAGTTAATGCTAAGATATCATATGTGTTTTACAAATGCAGCTACTGACGTTCAGTTGGGTTATTTCATAAGGTGATTGGTTTCTGAGATCGCATTTTAATGACCTTTCTCCCTTATACTGCTTCTCACTCTCCTTCAAATTCATGGCCTCTTTTTCATCAATTGTTATTGCATGCATGCATGTATTTCTATAATACATGTATGTATTCCTAAATATAACCTATTGAGTTCACACAATGTACCCGGATGCACGTTTTCAGGGCTAATCAGTGGCACTGGACAGCCAATTAGTGCCTCTTGCCTGAGGAGAGCTGCCTTTCTAGATCCAAGCTTCATTCAGTTGGCTGTAGTTTTTTGGGTAGAATTGAGGTCTCATGGATTTTCTCTCTTCAGTTTGGCATGTTCGTTGGTTTCTTTTCTTGTCCGGCTCACTGCCGGGCAGTATGTTGGGGAAATGGGAAAAAGTGTAGACTCTGGTGTTGCTGGGAGACACTGTCTTGCAGCAAACTCTCTGATCCTCTATCTCTTTCTCTGTTTTGTTTGTTTGGTTTTGGTTTTGGTTTTTTTCCAAGACAGGATTTCTCTGTAGCTTTAGAGCCTGTCCTGGAACTAGTTCTTGCAGACCAAGCTGGCCTCAAACTCATGGAGATCCACGTGCCTCTGCCTCCCGAGTGCTGGAATTAAAGGCGGGCGCCACCACCCAACTCTTCTAGCTCTTACCTTCTTTCCACCCTCTCTTCTGCTATGCTCCCTGAGCCTTGGGTGTGGGAGTGTTTTATTATCATTAGGATTGGTTCCACAACTCTGCATGTTGATAGGCGGTGATTTTCTGTAAGTGGTACTCATCTGCTACAAAGAGAATTTTCCTTGACAAAAGGAGAAGATTACACTTACCTCTGGGTATAAGGACAAATGTTTGCATATAGATTGTCACTAGGGAATGTGCTGGTTGTGTAAATTAGTGGTTGTAGATTCCCCTCCAATAACAGTTTATTCAGGATCACCAATTAATTGCGAGGTTTAAAGTACCAGTCATGGTTTCTCACTTGTTGAGCAGGTCTGAATTCAAGTTAGCAGGCATTTGATACTGTGAAGGTACGTGTACTATTATTGCATCTTTTGGGCTATCTTGCCACTCTGGTCATTGATGTGGTAAATAGGTATCACAGCTGGACAGGACTGTTAGTTACCTCTCTCTTTTGGAAGCTGGCATGGCATTTTGTAGTAGCACGAAAGCTAGTGCTCAGGGAGGGGGGCCATTCATGTCAGATGCAGCTTAGGTCCCTGGTTCTGAAACACTTGGCACCATCAGCAGTAGGGATTTAACTTCTTGGCTTAGGTTAATGCTTTACTTTAGCTATTGTGTATACTGCTGCAATACTCAAGAAGAGTAAAGATTTTCTCCAACGTGCTAACTTCATCTCCTAAGGGTTTATGCCCTCTGTAGACTGAGTGGACTATATCACATGATGTGTGTAAGCTCATATGTGTGTGTGTGTGTGTGTGTGTGTGTGTGTGTGTGTGTGTGTGTGTGTAAGCATCTGTGTGTGTGTGTGTGTGTGTGTGAGAGAGAGAGAGAGAGAGAGAGAGAGAGAGAGAGAGAGATGAAAAGTGTGTGTATACATGTGAGGTGGGTGAACTAATGTGTAAGCACATATGGAGGCTATAAATCAACTTTATGCATCGCCGTTTATAGATCTCAGCTTTATATTTTTGAGAGAGCGTCACTTCCTGACTTGAACTTGATTGATGTAGTTAGGTTGACTCACCAATGAGCTTCAGGGACCTAGCTGTCTGTCTTCATTTCCTACCTCCTCACCTGCCATCTCTGGAGTTACAGCCATTTGCTGCCACTCCTACCTAGCTCTCACACAAACACTGGGGATCCAAAGTCAAGGCCAAAGGCTTGCACAGCAGAAACTGTAAAGACCAAGCCTCTTAGATAGGGATTTATAATCTAGGGTTATAGGAGAGCTGGCCATCATGGGAAGGCATCCAGCCTATGGAATTGTACTTTTAAATTTTTATGAGTAACTTGAAAATGAAAAGAAGCTAGGAATAGCATTTGTTATATCCTCGGGGTGAGGGTGTCCTTGAAGCCAAAGTGATTAAAACATTCAGTCTGGAGTCTTTCCTCCCATAGTATTGTGCAGTTTTTATGAAACAGATGGAGAATGTGGTATCTTAGTCTGACTGAGTAGGGAAATCGGTTAATCTTTAATTTCTCCAAAGATGACACAGAGATTAATATACTGAATAAAAAAATATGCTAAGAAAAAAAGTATAGAGAGGAATAACAATCCAAAGACAGAAACTTACAGTCCAAAACATAAAGGAGAAGATTAAAGCAAAAGAAGTGAAGATGTACTGACAGATAAGGAATTGGTCTACCTTAAATGACTGAGACTATTAAAATCATCATGAAATTTAGTTAGGGACAGCGTACATGTCAGAAAGCATCGTGAGGAACTGTAAACACCTGGCAGGTTTTCTTTAAGAAGCCATGAAAAATGTTTTTTTTCCTCATTACTTAAAGCCTTCCTGATCGCTCCGTGTTGACAATTACATCACAGTATTGAAATAGAACAGTCTTCCGTTGCTGGCAGTAGTGGGAAGGCGAGTTGAGTTGGAAAGTTTGCGATCTCCTGAGCTACTAACGCAGGCAATAACCTTTCCTTCCAAAGCCAATCTCTGCGTGGTTGTGCCCCAAGGCAAGGGTAGAAATGGAAGACGCTAGAGTCGTCTTTTACACTGTAATCTTCCAAGAGGTTGACATTAAAAAGAATCAGTCAACCATATTCTCAGGTTCCCATACGGACTCTCAAACATCTAAGTATAAAATGAGTATGACTCACAACACTGTCAACAGTAGTGAATGCCAACCATTGATTTCAAGGTGAAGTGACATAAATCTGCCATTCAGACAACAAAAGAAATAAAAAAACATTGATTTCTGATCAATAACTGTGACCTAATAAGGAATTTTTTAGTATTTTAAAAATCAGTCCATTTCTTCTATTTCTTTGAGTTATCCTTACGCTATACAACACTGCTTTAAGCTCACTTTCAGCATGAAATTCCTAAAATAAATGTCTATGCTATTTAGTCTCAGGTTCGTGGTCACCTAAGCAGTGTTTGGTGTGGATTCCATCTCAGGGAGTGGTGCTTAAGCCAAATCAGATATTGGCTGGTTACTCCCACAAGCTCTGTGCTGCCATTACCCTAGCATATCCTGTAGGTGGGACAAGACTGTAGATCAAAGGTTGGTGGTTAACTGTCTCTTTGGTAGCATGCAGAGTACCCTTCCTGTACCAAACACACTATAGGTGCAAAGGCTTGCTGTAGGCACCAGCTCAACTACTCTGTTTCCATGTGTTACATAGGTGTTGTTTTCAGCAATGTACACTTGCTGTCACTTAATGGACATCAACCCTATTGCCTTGGCAACAGAGTCGGTTGTTTGGGAATCCCCATGAGACCCCTATGGTCAATAACTCACTTAGATAGAACCCAATCCCAATACTTGAAGCTTCATTTGGTGATAAGAGATGACCAGATGGGGTTCTGTCTCCCCAATTATTTGTGATTTTATTTAAATCACCTTCATACATTTTATAATTTAGGAAGTTTCTACTGCGTTAAGATATCATACTACTTCTTAAATGGCTGTTAATTTCTCAACCCATATTCCTTCCCACAACCCTTTTTCCTACCCCCTCCCCACTTGATTCTCCCATTCTAGCCACCCAATTCATTGATAATTATATATTCTAGTTCCCTTTCCTAATGAGATCTCTCTATACTCTATAGCCCTGTAGCTCTCAATCTTCCTACTTTTAATATAGTTTTAATATAGTTCTTCATGTTGTGGTGACTCCCAATCATAAAATTATTTTTGTTGCTACTTCATAAGTATAATTTTGCTTCCATTATGAAATAATGTAAATATCAGATATGTAGGATATCAGATATGCAACTCCTGAATTGGTTGTGTGACCCCCAAAGGGGTCATGACCCACGGGTTTAGAATCACTGTTCTAATCCCTTACTCTATACCTATCCTCTGTTGTTCTATGGATTGTTGCTTGGTTATTGTTGACTTAATAGCTAATGTCCAGATATAAGCAAAGATATAACATATTTCCAAGGCTGGAATACCAAAGACTACTAGTCTTTTAAAATAGTGATAAAATGATTTCTAATGATATTCTGCTATATTCATAGCTCAATGCCTTGTTCAGTCATCACCAAAAGCTTCCTTCTACAGCACACAGGGACAAATACAGAGACCCAGAGGCAGACATTATACAGACAATGAGAGACCTTGGAACACTCGGCCCTAAATGGGATGTCTCCATCATTACCTCCCCTCAGAGCTCAGGGAACCCCATGGAAGAGGAAGCAGAAAGAATGGATGGAGGACACCCAGAAGACAAGGCCCCCTAAATCAGTGTGAACAAAGCTCATATGTACTCACAGAGACTGAAGTGGCATCCACAGGGCTCGTGTGGGTCTGCACCAGGTCCTCTGCATATAAATTATGGCACCCAGTTTAGCATTTTTATGGGACTCCTGAGTGTGCAGCAAGTGAATGTCTGATCCTTGTGCCTTCTCTTGAGGCTCCTTTCCTTCCTTCTGTTGGTTTATCTTGTTCAACTTCAATGTGATCGTTTTTGTTTTTCCTTATAATATTTTATTTTGATTTATTATTATCTCTTAGAAGCCTATTCTTTTCTAATGAGAGACAGAAAAGAAGTAGATACAGATGAGAGAGAAAGTAGGGGGAAACTTGGGGGAATAGAGGAAAGGGAAACTGTAATCAGGATATATTAAATAAGAAAGAAATCTATTTTTAAATAAAAAGGAAAGTGTGTGTGTGAATGTGTGTGTGTGTGTGTTAGTGTTTCTATTGCTGTGAAGAGACACCATGACCACAGCAATTCTTATTTTAAAAAAAAAAACATTTAGTTGGGGCTGGCTCACAAGTTCAATGGTTTATTCATTATCATCAGGGCGTGAAGAATGGTGGCATGCAGGCAGACATGGTGTGGGACAAGGAGACAAAAGTTCTACATCTGAATGAGCAAGCAGAAAAAAAGAGAGAGTAAGTGAGCCACTCGGCCTGGTTTGAGGTTTTGAAACCTCAAAGGCCTCCCCCAGTAAGATACTTCATCCAATAATGCCACATCTGCCCCAAACAAGGCCACATGCCCGAATCCTTGAAAATAATGTCACTCCCTGTGAGCCTATGGGGGTATTATCATACCACTACCACAACATACATATATATCTGTATAGCAAGTGTGTTATCCCTGACAGCAAGAGCCTGTTTACTATGCTTTCCCAGCAAGAACCTGTTTATGACTTTCTATTAGTGTTTTTATATAAAAATAACACAATTTTCCACACATCTTGACTTTTCTAAATGTTTATGCTTATTAGGCACAATATAACTGCAAATATGGCTTACTAGAATGTAAAACCCCATTTTAGGAATAATTTCTGTCTAGTTTTAGTGCATGCACACCCAAGCACTGAACATTGCTCATGAGATACAACACTAAAATGTTGCTGCCTTCCTGACATTCACACGTTTCTTAGGCTGACATTTTTCATGCTGTAATAATGTTTAATGAAAGCATCTTTTTGTGATCAAAACCTGAGAAAAACCTGTGGTGTTTCTACGTGCCACTATCATGTGAACTGCTTTGGAGCCTGTGAAATACACAACACTTTTTCTGCTCTCTTGGAGGCCTGAAGGATCATTTGAAATTCAGTGCAGGTGCGGGGAACAGTTGGAAAACCACATAAATCAGCAAGTGACTAGATGTCAGATGTGGTATAAAAACAGAGAGTGATGGAGTATGCAGAAAGAAGCTTCGGTGGCTAAAAGACATTGGGGGAAAATCCCAGAGAAGTCAGAAAAACTGGCCCTTAAATAATAGTATTAAGTAGTTTAGAACTCTTATATAAACAAAATCAGATTAGTGAAACTAGGAAGAGACTTGAGACATGGGATGGGTAATGAAATTGACTAGAAAAGAAACAGGCTTGGTTTCTAAGAAAGTACCAAGTCAGAAAGTAAAAATGTAACTCGGGTCTATAAATGACTGTAAGATGCACAAGATTAAAAAGAAAGGATAATTTGAAAGATATTTGAGCTATCACTACATTATGTGAGGTTTCATAAAAAATACCTCCTTTGTTTCTTACCAAGAAACTCCACTGGGGAAATTCCACTAAAAAGCAGACCATTAGTTTTTAATCGAGAAGAATCTGCAGCCAGAAGGGTACCAGAATTACTCATAGAGCCTTTTTTCATAACCTATACTTGCCGTTCATGCCTAAAATGTCCCTCTGACACTATGTACCAGAATTTGTGGAGAGGAATATAGTGTGTTCAATGAGGAAATATAAAGACACACACACACCATAGATCCTAGTTTGGATAAGGACCATAGCAGAAGGGCTTTGAGGACCACATAATACCATTTTAAATCAACAACAGAACAGTGTCAATATACTTTCTTAAGCAATGAGCCTGACATTTTGTTGAACAGAATAATTCTTTCAACATCCTACTGTGCTCACCAAACACATGGCTTCAGGTCTACTTGAAGTCACTAGGAAAGTATATAATATATCATATTACATATGATATATTTTTAATCAGAAATAAGTAATTGAAGTTAAGAACATGGAAGCAGAAAACTGACAGTGTTTAAAGATAGTCATAGATACCATTGGTTTGCACTCAACATTAACCTTCAACGGCATAGATTCTTGCATCATTTCTTGTCATTGCAATATTTCTTAATAATTTGATGAGGGAAAGGAAATTTTATCTCTTGATGGGAAGGCCATCAAATAGAAATGCACAAAACAAATGATTTTTTTATAATTTATCTGATGAGCAGATGTTTCATTAACTGAACAGCTTAGGACAATATTTACCTCTCCTCGTTGGTGGCATGAACTTGGAAGAGCAGGGCCTAAAAGTGAAGCGAACGAAAGTCTCAGGCAATAGCCACGGAGCATTGGACAAGTTACGTTTTGAAGATTAAGAAGACTCACCTGAGCAGAGCGTGTGACCACAAGGACAAGCTGCACAAGACAAAAACCTGTTTCTCCATAGAGGTATATGAATAACAACAGCAGAACTAAACTTACTCCTATCTGCTACACCTGGGAAGAATAGAAAAACATATCCAAAACCAATTCTGTGTTTTGAAGAAACCGCGGAGGTCACATGGCCTGTGTCTTGTTTTCTTCTCACAAGCAGAAATCTCCTTGAGCGTCATTCTTTTTTTTATATAAAAGCCTATCAATTTATAAAAGTTTCCATTTCTGCCCCTCCTCCCAACACCCTCCCAATCCTCCCACTCCCTCTCCTCCTCCCTCTCCAACCCTAAGAGCAGTCAGAGTTTCCTGCCCTGTGGGAAGTTCAAGTTCCTCCCCCCTCCCTCCAGGTCCAGGAAGGTGAGCATCCAAACAGACTGGATCCCAAAAATCCAGTATATGCAGAGGAAACAAATCCCAGTGTCATTGTCAATGGCTTTTCAGAAAGACCCCGTGCCAGCCACATTCAGAGAATCCGGCTACATTCAGAGAATCTGGTTGGATCACGTGCTCATTCAGTCCCAGTCCAACTGGCCTTGGTGAACTCTCATTAGATCAGTCCCCTTGTATCAGTGGGTGAATGCACTCCTCACGGTCCTGCCCTTCTTGTTCATGTTCTCCCTCCTTCTGCTCCTCATTTAGACCTTGGGGGCTCAGTCCAGTGCTCCAATGTGCTCACAAGCAGAAATCTCCTTGAGCGTCATTCTTGTGCTGTGTTCCCACAGGGAAATATTAGGAATCATTGTGTTTGTTGATTTGTTTGTTTGTTTGTTGCAGCAGTTAGGACTTCTAGATTGAGGATATTTGCTAATGTAAGAAAATGTATATTTACAACCTAGCTGTGAAATTCAGAAAGTCTCATGTCTTTTTCTGGTGAACTTCAGCATAGCTAACCAGTGGGCCTGCTCTTGACTAGAGATCACAGAAATAGGACTCTTCAAAGGCCTTTTTAAGGTGGCCTTGTGCGAGACATACAATTAGAAAGGAGAACATAGTAAAGAAATTCTCAACAAGTGACTTGAGTTGTTTGTGTTGTTATTTTTACATATTTATTTTATGTATATCAGTATTTTGCCTGCTTGTATGCCTGTTTATCATATCCATGCCTGGTACCCACAGAGACCAGGATAGGGTGTCTGATACCCTGGGACTGGAGTAACAGATGTTATCAGCAGCCATGGGGGTGGGAACCTGAACCCAGGTCTCCTGGAAGAGCAGCCAACATTCTTAACAGCATTAGACATCTCTCCTGTTCCCACTACTTGATTCTTTTTATCCTAATATGTATTAAGCCTATTTTAGTGTCCCTAAAATATTGGGGTATCTCTCTCACCGGATGTGTATCTTTGATACCAAAACTTTTTTCTGATGATGATAGCATTAAATAGATAACACATATCAAATTTAATGACATATTTTAATCATTAATGAGTCTCAAAAACGAGAATACAAAAGAGAATTTGTATGAGTATTTGTGAGCCTGTGAATGTGTGTACACAGGAACCATTTACTCTATTCTTTCTTCAACCATGAGCATAGATGATATCAACTTAACCAAATTCTCCTATGTCCTTTCATGTGCAGGGTGGTGCATAATGGTAACAATGGATACAATTATACTCATCAATGAACAGCTAAACTTGGAGTTCCAGCCTGATTTCAGTGTTCAGTTAACAATCCATTTATAAGAAGTAATGTGAGCTTTCTCCCTTCTTGTTTCCATCAACAATGAAGTCCAGGAAAGCGAATGCTAAGTCAATAACTGATATATTGTAGAAGGAGATCCCGTTTGGAGAAGAAGTGGGTTCAAGGAACAAGAGCAATGACCTGGACATCATGACGTGGGCTTAATCCTTTGTCTTCACCTGAGTGCAAATAAACTTTCCTTGGTTTGTCCCTGGATAATCACCTCTCACATCTGTTGTAGATGTGTGAAGATGTATTGATGTGATTGGAGTAATAAAAAGCTGAACGGCCAATAGCTAGTAGAGGTGGGACTTTGGGCAGAGAGAGAACTCTGGGAAGAAGAAAGGCAGAGTTGTGAGTCAGACATAGAGGAAGCAGGATGGACAGTAAGGAAATGAGGTAACAAACCCCGTGGAATAAGGTAGATTAAAAAATATGGGTTAAACTTTAGTCATAAGAACTAGTTAGGATCAAGACTAAGCTAAGGCCAAGCTTTCATAATTAATAATAAGTCTCCATGTCATTCTTTGTGGGCTGGCGGTCCGGATGAGAAAGTACTACTACAGAATAATAAAACACTGACTCACTTCCCAAGACTTTTTTTTTCACCAGAAATGAGTAATGTTTTTCAAAAGCTTATCACGGTCATTACTGTTTGTAATTTAAAAATCAAAATAGTTTAATATTCTTTAAGTTCTTATTTTGTCAAAGCATGCTGCCCTCATTTTAATGAAGCACTCTCTCAGAGATCAAAACTAAATGTGGGGCTTATGGAGGAAGAAGAGTTCGTGTGGAAAATGGAATTGCCTCAGAAAACAGGTTTGAATGCTCAACTGAATGCTAGTCATTAGCCATGAGCTATGTTAAGTAACAGCCTTGTACTCAAGTAAAAGGCTCACCAACACTCATGTTTTCACACTAAATTTGTTTGATAACAGAGTTTACAGGGCCAAAGTCCCCAAAATGCCTAGATCTGCCAAACAGGTTTTCATCCATGAAAATGTACCAAGAACAGTTTCTGAGAAGTGAAGGGCACATAGCGACAAACAGCAGGCAGGTGCTTTGTGACCACATCAAAGCTATTAAAATAAATGAAGACTCTTTCCCTGGAGGGGGAACATGGGGAGCAATCAACCAGCGGTCTCTGTAGAGGGGAGAAGGCCAACTTTGAAAATGAAGTAGATCTGTATCAGTAGCACGTGGTACTTCTAAAAGTCTCCTTCAACTTCAATCAGGAAAATGAGAGTAACTCTAGCAAAAATAAACCTTTCTTCTTCATTACTAGGATTTCTATGGCATAGTTAGCATTACTTACCTGTGTCCCTAAGAGACTTTGTTTTATAGATGTCAACTTATGAGAAGACTCCTCACCTGCAAATTTATGAAATTCCACATCATTGCTTTATGACCTTCAAGCGACCCTTCCTTCTGTTTCTCCAACTCTCTTCTCTGTGGTGTTTCCATAAACCAAATGCACCAGCCTGTGCTGACTATGATTTTTTGGTCTTCTTCCCTTTTCCTCCTTCTCCTCCTCCTCCTCCTCCTCCTCCTCCTCCTCCTTCTCCTCCTTTGTTGTTGTCTTCTTCTTCTTCTTCTTCTTCTCCTCCTCCTCCTCCTCTTCTTCCTCTCTGTCTCTCTCTCCATCTATCTATCTATCTATCTATCTATTCCCAAATGCACATATATTTTCATGTCTGCTCACACATGCTTAATAAACTTTAATAAACAGCTATAGTCCAACCCAAGAATGCTAACTGCAGAAATGTGAGCATCCTTCACTGTTCCATCAGAGAATAATGACTAGAGCACATGTGAACTACTCAGTTAATGCAAAAGAAATCACTAAAACAGGGTCAGAAGAATAAAAAAAAATGTGAGACAGAAAAAAGAAGCAGTAAAATTGTGAATGTGAATTCGGTTACTTGAGTAACTGCATTAAGGGCAAATAAATTAAATAAATCAAAGCTGCTCTGGCTTGAAAACAAGGCCTGCTCTATGTACAGGAGACACTCTCTATGTTCAGAGACACAAAAGGTTGAAAGTGAAAGAATGAGAAAAATATACAAACAGCAAGCCCAGGGGAGCTGAAATTGTTCTACTGAATCATTCAAAATGGACTTAAAATTAAACAAAGTTGCAGAGAGAAAAATGAACATTAAAATGAGGTGGTTGATCTATCAGAAAGTTAGAATAACCAAGAACACATGTGCTTCGAAGAAAGCACAAAAGCACTGCTTAAAATGTTTAAGGGAGAACCAAATGATTTGATACTGACAGTTACTTAGGGGCAAGATAAGAACAGAACCCTAGAAATCAGCCTCTGACATCTACAAAAGCGCTCTCACCAATAAGAGAAGAAATTGCACTTGTTTTCGATACACATCAGGGCTTCTCCAGGATCCACCGTATGGGGGCTCAAATAAGCCTCAGTAAATTGAAGAGGACTGAAATTACGTTAAGTGTATACCCCACAACAGTGAGAAATAATTAGAAATCAATAGCAGACGGAAATGTGGAATGCTGGCAAACATGTGGAAATTAAGCTGTGGTTTTCTGACTATTCAATAGATCAAAAGTAAAATCACACAGAAATATTAAAATCCTGCAGGTAAATGAAAATGAAAGTGGAACCAATCAAAGTTTGTGGGGTGCAGTGACGGCACTGACAGAAGGGAAACGTACGTACAGAAAATGCTCCCAGTGTTATTAAAGAAGAGGGGAGAAGCTGAATTCAGCTTGAGAAAAGGAGAATAGGGTAACTTGAAATAAAGGGAGGAAGGAAGACAACAGTTGGAAACTGAAGAAACTGGGAATGATATGGCAAAAAAAAAATGTCAACTTATTTCTCTAAAAAGACCTTAAGACTTTTTTCTGTTATTCCTCTAAAAAGATTTTGTTGACAAACTAGCTTTTTAATCATGAAGCATGGCATAAGATTCAGATTACTAATGTCAGGAATAAAAGAAGATCTCTCATTACAAATTTCTCAACACTAAAGAGTAATAAAGGGTAATGCTGTGAATTCATACCAGGAATTTAAAAACTTGAGTGAAAGACACAAAGTCTTAGATGGCACACATCTCTAAAACTATTGCAAGAGGATACAGATAAATTAACATATATAAATCCTAAAGAAATCACCTTAATGATCTTTATACTTTCCATAAAGAAAAACCTAGATGCAGATGAATTTCCTATTTAAATAAATAATATCAATCCTTTCTGAACTCTTTGAAATAAAAGATTAATTATCAACTAATTCTGCTATACCGGTGTTATCCTAATAGTAAAACCAGGCAAAGATACTACAAGAAAAGAAAAACCTAAGCCAATGACTCCTATGTATATAAGCATAAAATTCTTCAGAAAATACTATCATACTACAACTAAGAGGAATTAATCCTAACTGTAACTGGCTTCACTGTCAAAATTTATCAACAAAACATGCATTATATTATACCAATAAAACATAGGACAAAACCATACTATCGTGTTTTCCTTTAATAATTTCATCTGTTTATTTTGTGTGGAAGACATTTATGTGTGTTATTGAGATATATATATCCATTCCCATGAGCACCTATCTCTGATCCAGAGGAGGAAGTCAAGTGTGCTGCTTTGTTGTTATTAGCCTTATTTCTTTGCAAAAGGGTCTCTCACTGAACCTGGAACTCAGTTCCTCTAGACTGGTTCCCCAGCATCCTCCTGTCTCCACCCTGAACAGGTCAGACATCCTAGGCACACAAGTGGCCGTGTCTAGCTTTTTTCTTTTCTACGTGGCCACTGGAACTTGAACTGACAAGAATGTCTGTTGCCAGTATATCTGCTCAGTGTGATCAGAACAACCAGGCAAGTCAAAAGGAAAGTAGAGACACTAAAATTGGGAAAGAGCTAATGCTACCTATAATGTAGATGATTATCTTTATTTCTATTTTTCTTTCATTGAAAATAGATTCTTTTCATACAACATATTCTTGAGTATGGTTTCCTCTTCCCCATTTCTTCTGAGATCCTCCCCCACTTCCCAGTGGTGGTGTTTTCTTTGTATTTTAATAAATAAAGCTTGCCTGAAGTTCAGAGAGCAAAACAGTCACACTGATCAGCCTCACAGACCAGGCAGTGGTGACACACACCTTTAATTCCAGATGCCACACTAGTTTGCCATAGAAACCAGGAGGTAGTGGTGCACACCTTTAATCCCAGAACTAGAGAAGACTATAAAACAGGAGGAGATAGCTCTCACACACAGTCTCATTCTGAGGATTCCTGGAGGCAGAATCATGATTTCAGACTGAGAGTTAAGAGCCAGTGATTGGCTATTTTGCTCTTCTGACCTTCAAATTGAACCCCAATGTCTGTCTCTAAATTTTTTATTAATTGTGCTACACTTCCCCTCCCATACAAACCCATATCCTTTCTGTCCCTGTTTAGAGAACTGTATTAAGTTTCAATTTGACAACTCCAATGGCCATTACTTTGAATTGTCTCTATACACATTACCTCTCTCACTCCCCTTCCCTCCCCCTCCCTGTTTGATCCACCCATCCTGACCTCTCAACCAAGGATAACTATCTCTTCTATTTCCCTTCCCTAGGGAGAGTTGTCTGTCCCCATCCACACCTAGTCCCTTACCCTATAACTTAACCTCTGTGGTTATACGGACTATAGCTTTTTTATCTAAGACTTAACAGCTAAAATCCACAAATAAGTGAACACATTTCATATTTATTTTTCTGCATCTGAGTACCTCACTCAAGATGTTTTTTTAGCATCTCCCATTTACCTGTGAATTTAACTTTTTAACTGCCAGATAACATTCCATCATGTAAAGGTACCACCACATTTTCTTTATCCATTCCTCCTTTGATGAACATCTGAGTTGTTTCCAGTTTCTGACTATTATGAATAGAGCAGAAATGAACATGGTTGAACGAGGGTCTCTGTAGTAGGATGAAGCATCCTTTGGGTATATGTCCAAAAGCAGTGTAGATGATCTTGAAGTAGATCTATTCCCAGCTTCCTGAGGTACCGCCACAGTTATTTCCATAGTGATATCAAAAGATGAGTGTTTCTCTTACTCTGCATCCTTGCCAACATACGAAGAGAAGCATTCTAAGAAAGGACAAAAGACCTATTTGAGTTAACAGCTATACCCTCTCAGTGTGGTATATATTGACAAAGATAATATATAAAAGTCAATGTTTTTGTGCCTATTGGTAATGAATAAATAATGTTTTAAAAAATCATTTCATTTATAATAACAATAAGAAGATTAAAATGCTTAGGAATAAAAGTAATAGAGTATGTGAAAAACTTTTACTCTGAAAAAAATACAAAAATCATTGAAAAAACTTTAAAGTCTTTAAATAAATGCAAGGATATTTGCATTCGTTAATGAACTACTTAATGATCCTTGTGTGGCAATACATCCTAAATTGTTCTTCAAAATCAATGCAAAAATATTTCTCAAAAATGTCACCCAGGGGTGTGTGTGTGTGTGTGTGTGCATGTGTGTGTGTGTGTGTGTGTATGTATGTATGTGTCTGTCTAGTGCTAAGAATAAAATCCAAGACCTCATACTTATACTGCCAAAACCGCTACTGTAATCAGAAAGGTATTAGCTAGAAGGGGGAAAACAGGAGTGTGTGTGTGTGTGTGTGTGTGTGTGTGTGCGCGCGCACACACACACACACAACAGTAATTAAAGAGGTCATGAATTTGAGATAGTTGGAGGATATAGGAGGAGTGGGAGAGAGGGGTGGAAATGACATAAATATACTACCTGTGTATGAAATCCTCAAAATTCAAAAACCCTCTTTTAAAGTTTGTCAGTTTACTCAATTGAAAGAATGAGGTTTTAAAGTTTTTCAGTGTACTCAATTGAAAGAATGAAGCAAGTTCTTCAAATGAATTTTTGACTGAAGAAAAAGAGACTTGCTCCAGCCAACTCCCTCTGTTTTACAAGCTGGAAATTACCCCACACTTCTTAGCATTCCTGCGTGAACGGAGCTTCGGGTCCTACAGGACTATGACTGGAGAACTGGTTGTAAATCTTTGCAAATCTTCCAGAGTTCTGCTGTGAATATATCTAGACCTGGGCTTCTTATAGCTGAATTGTTAAGATCGTTTCAATTTCCGTATTTGTTATGGGTCTCTTCTGACTTAATTTTGGTGGTTTGGATAAGTCTAAAAATTCATCATTTTCTTTCAAATTTTCTTTTTTTAATTGATTTTTATTGAAGCTCTACAGTTTTCTCTGCTCCTTTCCCTGCCTCTCTCCTCCCTTTTTCAGCCCTCCCCCAAGGTCCCCATGCTCCCAATTTACTCAGAAGATCTTGTCTTTTTCTACTTCCCATGTAGATTAGATCTATGTAAGTCTCTCTTAGTGTCCTCATTGTTGTCTAAGTACTCTGGGATTGTGGTTTGTAGGCTGACTTTCTTTGTTTTGTGTTTAAAAAAACTTAATATAATATAGTTTTTTTATGTAGTCCAATATAGTATAGTGAATTTTTTTAGTATCTGTTGTCATATTTCCCTGTTCATTTCTGATTGTTTGAATTAGGTTATTCTCCTTCTATTTGGTTTAATTTTCTGGTTAATTTATTCAAAGGTCTGAGGGATCTTGCTTATCTTCACAGTGAATCAGCTCTTAGACTCATTGCTTCTTGTATTGTTTTGTCTATGTTTCATTAATTTCTTCTCTGATTTTTATTATTTCTTCCTGTCTACTAGATTTGGGGTGATTTTGTTCTTGTTTTTCCAAATTCCTGAGGTGCATCATTAAGTCATTAATTTGTACTCTTTCTGAATTTTAACGTAGGTGGTCAGAGCTATAATTTTTTTGCTTATGATTGCTTTCACTATGTCCTAGAAGCTTTTTTGTATTTTGTTTTTATTTTCACTTAATTCCAGAAATTTACTTTATTTCTTTCTTGATTTCTTGAGACTCCTTTACTGTTGGTTTTAACCTTTATTACATTGTGGTCAAAAGGGATTCATGGAATTATTTCAATTCTTCTGAATTTAAGATTTGTTTTGTGTCTTGGTATGTGGTCTATTTTAGAAATGCATCCATGAGCTGCTGGGTAGAATGCTCAATCTTGAATGTTTAGGTAAATATTCTATAGATAAGTTAGTTTGATATACAATTTAATTTAATTTTAGTATTTCTCTGTTTATTTTTCATTGAGATAATTGATTTATCTACTGGGGAAAATGAGGAATTGAAATCATCTACTATGACTGGGCTGAGGTTGTTAATCTGAGTCTTTTAAGTTCTAAAAACATATATATGGACAAAAAATGGACTCAACAGCTTGGATTTATATATACATGTGGGGTGTAACAATAATTAAAGAAGAAGTCTCAAATTTAAAAGGAAGTGGAAGACACAGGAGGTGTCAGAAAGGGGAGGAGTGAAGGGTAGAGATGATGTAAATACACACGCAAGCCTGAAATTCTCAAAACCCTTAAATTAAATCTTTTATTTAGTTTCCTTTTATATAACTTATTTCGTCTTCTAAAAGAAAAAAATATAATATAAATGCTTATTTTATTTCTTCACCCACCATGACAAAACTCATTCCTTCACTTAAAATGCATTAACTTAAAGAACATCCATAGACTCAGTATCACCATGAAAGCCTCTTGTCATCTTACGTGCGACATAGCATTCTTGCTGTTGCATCTGCCCTGGCTTTCCACTTAGTACAGAACCACACCAGTGCGATTTCTCACTTGGCTGTTTTATCCAAGAATCTCTGAAACCCAGAGCTTGCACTATGACACACAAAGGAAAGAAAAATCTAATTTTGCAGATGAAACAAAATTTTTTAATTATTTTTTCTGTAATAGAAATCTCATGTTCTCTCATGCGTGGAGCCTAGCGTTATACATACATGGTTATACATGTGGGGAGAGGGGGAGATGTGAGAATATATCTAGTTCCTGAAGCTGTGATGGGAACCAAGCTGTCCTGAGAGGGTATGGTTAAGGAGGCAGCTGGTGGGGAGAGGGGCTACTCACCTCAGCTTGAAACAAACTCACCTCATGGTCAGCACAGTGAGTTAAATGGCTGAGGTGAGCCACCTCAGGTGCCTGATAGAGCAATTGAGACAGCTCTCCCCAAAGTGGGGAGTGGGGCTGGGGAACGGCTTGACTCTTAGAAGGTGATGAGTTCCCCTCTGGCTTTAGCATCTTCTACAGGGAAAAGTCAGATCGAAGGCTGTAGGACTGAGGTGGCTAAGTGGGTCAACTAGACACATAAACAGGTGCTACTGTTTTTGATTCTGTTTTTGTTTTGTTTTGTTTTGTTAAGGCACACTGTTTAATTTCTTCTTCACTTGCAGAGTTTTAATTGGCACTTCCCTGAGGACCTGGACTCTAATGACATCTTATTTGTTGATCTCTAAATTCCTTCAAGTTCAAGGACTCCTCCCACTCTCCAGGAATGAGGATCTGGCCTCTGCCTGCTTCCTCCGGGTTCTCCTGACCTTAAAGCTGTTCTTGCACATGGGTTTCGATTCCATACAGGTATACATGCATATGGTGCCTCTGTATGCACTTAGGAATGTATGTATTCTTCCATGTTGATACAGTCCAGTAAGGGTGTAGAAAATTAAACTCACAGAGATATCAAAACTGAGTAGAATAATTGTGGACAAGAGAGTTGAGAGCTGCCAGTGCAGCCAAGGAGGCTGAATTATGGATCATGCTTGCTTCCACACATATCTCTTAACTTCTGCGGAATTAACATAAAACACAGTCTGGCTACCTACCTTTCCACTTAGAAGAAGGAGGAGGAGTAGAAGGAGGAGGAGGAGGAAGAGGAGGAGGAGAGGAGGATAATAGCAGTAATAACACTAGTTATTGATATTGTTGGCTGACTCTAAACAGAAAGATATTTTTGATTTCTATCATTGGGTGTCACATGATGCAAACCATTCAAGTGTGTTCATGATTTTAGTATCACTTAACCTCTCTGCCCACCAACCCCAACTATCTCTGCAGGAACCTGCATTTTAAATATGTTGTGCCTGTGTGAACTGGGCAGCAAAAGCAGTTACCAGACTCTGAGATCTTTCAGGAACTGTGGGTTCCCAGAGATCATTATTCTAGAAACAACATTAATAATAAACAGGTTATTCCAATGTTGTGTGTATCTGTTGAGGTTTGACATAACTGGATATCAACATGTAGAAGAATGAAAATAGATCAATATCTATCGCTATGCACAAAACTCAAGTCCAAATGAACCAAAGATTTCATCATAAAGTCAACCATGCTGAACTTCATAGAAGAGAAAGTGAGAAGTACACTTGAACACATTAGCACTGGAGACCACTTCTTAAATATAACCCCAGCAGCACAGACACTTAGAGAAACAACCTACCTCAAGACCCAGCAATACCACTTTTGGTTATATACCCAAAGGATGTTCAATCATACTACAAGGACATGTGCTTAACTATATTCATAGCATCATTGTTTGTCATAGCCAGAACCTGGAAACAACATAAATGCCCTTTGGCCAGAGAATGAATAAGGGAAATGTGGTACATTTACAAATGGAGTACTTACACAGCAGAAAAAAATAATGACACCTTGAAATTTGCGGGCAAATGGATAGATCTAGAAAACATCATATTAGGTGATCCAGACCCAGAAAGACAAATATCATATGTACTCACTCATAAGTGACTTTTAGACATAAAGCAAAGAAAAACCAGCTGACAATTCACAATCTCAGAGAACCTATACAACAATGAGGACCGTAAGATGGATCTAAACAACATGGGAAGTAGGAAAAGACAAGGTATCCTGAGTAAATTGGGAGCATGGGGATCATGGAAGAGAGTAGAAGGGAGGGAAGAAGAGAGAAATATATAGCTCAATAAAAAAAAAAAATTAAAAAGATAAAGAATAAACAGGTAAGCTCAGAGTCTGCCTGATGAAGAGAATTCCTGCATGCCAGCCAGCTAAGTTCTGCATGCAGCCCTGAATCATGCTGGTGAAGTTGTTCTGGAACTGTCTCTTTTATCCGAACAGCCTCAGGCACCTGGATGGAGGCAGCAGAGCCATCACATAGAAGAGAGGTGCAGTAAGGAAACCATGGGGCCCAGGACTGGGGACACTAATGTTATTCTTAAGCGAGTTATCCATTTTTCTCGGGTGTTCTGCTTTCTCGTTGGTGAAACAAACAGTGGTGTGCTGCTGTTTCCAACTTGAACGTGCTTGATCATAAACATCCTGTAAATCATTTCTATGGCCATAGATGGCCCGACCTCTCCCCAGGAGATGCTGGCTCAAGGAGTCTAGCTGTGGGAATGTCCAGGGAAATTTTAACAAGTAGCCCAGGAAAAATCTCCATTTATGCAAATCAGAAACACAGAACCAAATCTTCCATAGATCCTTTTCCATTTCGTCCAGCTAACTGATGGTCACTATTATTAAACTTCCACTCCCTGTAACTCTGCCAGATCCTTGAGATGATAGGAAAACTAGCTAGCATTTTCTATAGAGCTAGCCACTGCTTAAATGCTTTGCATATTTATTCTTGCCAATAACAATCCAAAACAAATATTGGTATTAATCCTTTTCTAAAGACACAGAAACAGATGTTCAGATATTAAAGTGTCTTCCAAATGTAGCCTGGACGATTTGGAGTTACAGTTGGGAATTAATCCCAGTTTCCTGGGTATTGAATCCAGTCCCTTGGCCACTCCTACTACACCCCCAGCCATGCTCCAACCTTCAGGCTGATGTTGAATAGTTCAGGGACCCCAGCATTAAGTCCTCAGCAGGTGACATGCACAGTCCTGGCACAAGTCCCTTAATGCACTAATTTAATAGTAGTGCCTTAGAGACAACCTGCTTCATTTCAGTCAGTCTCAGGAGACACCAAAGAGGTGATGTGGAAGCAGTTTCCACTACAGTAAGCTGATTTTGTCTGTTTACTATGTTAAATTCTGTGAGATTTCATTTGAGTATAAAAAAAAATCTTGGGATTAAAAACAGAGTGCTGGAGATCTCTGATCTAGACTCCCTTCTTCATACAGGTAAGACAACTGATCTTGAAGGACTACAATGCTGTGGAATATTCGTGTACACTGGTGCATTATGCTTTAATAAAAAGGCTGATTTGGCCTATAGCAAGGCAGAATAAGGCTAGGCGGGAAAGCCAAACTGAAAATACAGAGAGGGAAAAAGGTGGAGTCGGAGATATGCCAGCAACCACCAGACAAACAAGACATACTAGGGGACAAGTAAAGACATGAGCCACATGCAAGGTGTAGATTAATAAAAATGGGCTAATTTAAGTTGTAAGAACTAGTTAGTAATAAACCTGAGCTATAGGCCAAAAATTTGTAATTACTATAAGCTTTTGAGTGATTATTTGGGAGTGGGCTGTCGGGGCAGGAAAGCTCTGCCTCTGTTTACACTCCAGAGCTTCTAAAATTATGCACTAAGTGTCAGGAAATAACAGAAGTCCCTGACTTACAGAGTTCCTTTTATGGATGGAATCAAAAAGTTTGTCAGTCAGACAGATTTAGTCTTTAAAGAAATGATAAAATTATCAGTTATAGATGTCTGTCAGTCTGAAGATGAGATGAAGGAATCAAGGCAGAAGCATACGATAGCTGAGATTCATGATGAAAGGACATGAATGAAATGTAACAATGTAACCTAAACCAATGGTTCTGTCCACACAGCATCTCTGAAGCCAACAGCCACAAGTGTTTGTTGCTGTAGCAACCACATGACGAATATTCAGAAACACCGACTGGCCTGTGCTGAGGTGGAAAGATTACTGAAGTTGGAATTAGAGGGCCACAAATGTACCCCAATATGACACTATCTAGGTTATTGGCCCAGAAGTTAGACAAGCCACTGACCTGAGTTTCCTAAAATCATAAATGTCCAGATGCCCAAACAAAGAAGGTTGTCAACACAATAATCTTTTTGGCAGAGCATTGTCATTCAGCATTTAGATTTCCTGTCTTTAGCGTGGTAACATTTATTATACCATGATAATGAGACAGGAGCTGAGAAAGAGATCAGAAATCCTGGGAAATTTCACTGGGCTTTCCCTTTTTTGAATTTCTAGCAGCATGGCGGTAACCATATGAAATAATGAGTTGATCAAGCAGTGATCAAGCTACAACAAGCCCAAAAGGCAGGAGGCTCAGTAGATGTCCTGACCGTTATCAGGGTGACTCTATGAATGACTCAGTTTTGCCAATCAGGCACCACCCAGAGGTCCCAAGAGGTGCTCAGTTAATGGGTATCTTGGCACGAAAACTCATGTTACTAATATTACAAACTCTTCTTATTTTCTTCTGCTACTGATTAGTAGATGTAGCGTCAACGGCAGATCGAAAAGCACAGCAGAACATCAAAATGGTGACATTACCCAAGGAAGACTTCACTCCACATCCCAAAAAAAAAAAAAACAAAACAAAACAAAAAAAAAAAAAAACCAGAGCAATGATTCAATCTGTCAAGTGAGCAAAACTTTAGCCAAGGAAGGGAAGTTCCCAAGTGAAGCCACTTGACAGTCACAAAGGAGTTTCCAAGCCCAGAACCCTGGGCCACCTCCATCTAGGCAGAGATCAGGACTCCTCCTTAACTTACCTGGGAGTCCAGCAGCATCCTGATGAAGTCGCCACAACACATAATCAGAAGACTAAAGTATGTTGTCTCTATCATGAAAGTCAATGATCAGGGATGGGAATTCAATTCTTAAATTGCTTTTTATTGAGAGAGCATGTGTTCTGAGCATGCAGAGACCAACATTCTAAAGACAAACCTTGGATCTCATCTCCAGCCAGCCTGACTTTACAGGAAAGAAGCAAAAACAGAGGCAATCAGTCATCTCAGAGTTCAGTTTTGCCTCTTGGGTCAGGTTCTCAGCTGCATCTCTGTGATCTGTGATGCCTTTACCTCTTGACTTATCATCACTTGCACCCTTCTGCCATGCTCTGGAAGTCTGGGGTCAGGTAGTTCTTGACACCCTGGGGTCTATTTCATGTGTGGAGATGTCAACCTCCTCTTCTTCCTGTAGCATATAGGCAGGAAGGGGAAGATGGGATTTCAGAACAAAGCAAAAATTAGCTCTGTTTCTGTTATTAAATGGCCTATACATGCAGATTTCTTCAAACAATGTTGAGTACAAATGCGTCACATACAATATAAAAGTGCCCTAGTCAGTAGCTCTTGTCCCCTATCAATGTACGAGAGCTCCTAAAAAACAAGTGGAGAAATGCAAACGTCTTAACTCATCTATCCTGACGTCTTCTTCTTCTTCTTAGCAATAAACGATTCAGGTGTTTAAAAGTTTAAGGGCAACTTAAAATGAAAGAAAAAAAGAAGTTGCTGCTAACCCTACGTTCTCTCCTAAGTGAGAAAAGGCCACTATTACTGAGTTTCAGTTATGTGGTATGTGGAGTTCAGAATTAATAATAACTGCCAGTGGCTTACAGTGGACCAGAGATGTTCACTGGGCTTTGAATTCCATGAACATCTCACAAGTTAGATACACATTGGCTTTTTAGTGTATGTACACTGCCCGAATCCTGGGACACTGTGACTATGGTCAATTTTACTCCTAGGACTAGATGATATTAGATGGCACATTTGACTTGAAGAACATAAGATTTACCTAGGTTGATAATCTGACTAAATCATATATATGAATTGTTTAAACCTAGGGACAAAGTCAGAGATGAAGTCAGACGTGGGGCAAGAAGATAACTCGGCAGACTACAGCTGGTTTGAAGGTGTAGGAAGCTGCAGGATACTGAAGCATATGAGGGGCTTCTAGGAACGAGAAACATCCCTGGCAGACAGCCCGTGAGCAAATGGGACTTTATTCCTACAAACACAAAGGACTTGAATCTGCCAGTAAACCAATCAGTCTAGGAACAATGCTTCCCCTAAAACTCAGTTTCGAGATAGAACCTGAGATCCTAGGCATCCCATGCTAGACTGCTGATGTATACATGTGAATTGATACATGGACACAGTTTTAAGGTAATCCGTAATGATTTGACACACATCAATAGCATACTACTACAGGGCCAATAACAGGAAAACAAACACATGCCTAGAAGCAGCACGGTAGAAAAGACAAGTGGAGATTCTAAAACAGTCAAAAAGCCAAGGCAAGTAACCTACAAGAGTTCATTTTTCTTTGGAATAGGATTTTGTGCAGCCTAGGATGTTCTCAAACTCACCATGTGGCTATGGATGGCTGCGAATTCATGCTCTTCCTCCTCCGTTTCTGGAGTGCTAGAATTACGCCTGAAAGCCGGCCTTCCCTGTGTTACATGGTGTTCAGGATTCAAACCTGAGCCTCAAGCAAGCTCGTCGAGCCCTCTACCCATTGAGCTACACCCCCAGCTCTGTAGGCATCTGTCTCATAACTGGCACCTCAACTGCAATACGGAAGGCTGGATGGCTGCAAAATCATATTTTCCAATATCTGAAAGAAAATCAGTCCCTCTAGAGCAGCGGTTCTCAACCTTCTTAAAGCTGTGACCCTTTGATACAGTTCCTTAGGTAGAGACCTGTTAGTCTAGAGCTATATAACCAGACACTTTAAATAACATAAGACAAATTAAAAATGCTCTCAAAAGAACATAGAGTTTTTCCTGATTAGTCACTGATTAAGAGTGTTTTGGAGAAAAGCAAAATGGTCAAAAGGAAAATCTGAAATGCCTGGAAGGAAGGCAAACTAAGAAAATGGTAACTATGTTAGCTTTGAAAACTCACTACATAAAAAAAATAACTGATATATTTTTTTTGGTGGAAGCTCCACCCCAGCCCCTGGTATCCATATACCCAAAGAATGGAATGTTTTAATCCCTCTCCCCGACCTGTCTCTCCAAACCTTGCCTCATCTCAGAAAGTCTCGCAAACATGACTCTTCCCCCAGAGATGCTCGAGACCATTCCCACAGTATTTAAAATGTTCCCCCAGGAAGAAAAAAAAAACAGACACGTGGTTTTCTTGGTCTGGCTTCCCTGTGTTCTCTCCAAGGGGCCAGAAAATTATCCGTGATCATTTTACCCACTATACCTGGGCTTTTTCTATTTCAGTTTGATTTGGTCTGATTTTAATTGCTGTGTTGATGGCTTATCAGAATACAGTAACTTTTCATCTGGAGGTTCCACTGAGGGACTGATTTTGTTCCACCGAATGGCTGATTTTCCCCTCTGGTCTGGGCCACATGGTGGGAAAACACCCTTCTCCCCGACACTTGCTCTCCGCCAGTCTAAGATCGGCTTTCAGATGGGTAAGCTGTTCTTTCTAAGTCATTGTCTTAGAGGCCTGGGGCCTCTTTTGATTTGGGGGGTGTCCTGCCAAAGATGCAGGCGTGCCAGGTCCTTAACCCCATTTCAAGAGCAAAGACCTGACTTTGTTCTGTGGGACCACTTCTTCAGAAAACATCTGTTAGAAGGAATATCCCACAAAAGCCCCCTTCCTTTTGACCCAAAGCTTACCTGCATGAGGCTTCAGGTCCCGGCATAGACTTTTGAAATGGATACCTGCAACTCAAAGCCAGATCCCCAAACATCCTTGAGGTGTCTTTTAAAAATATTTTTAAATTGGGCTATCTGACAACATGTCCTGAACACCTGATGGCTCTCTGCACTAAGGCCTGGCCTGTGCACGTCTTTGGCAATCAGACATGATGGCCACTGCCGGCAACTTTTGAATTTTCCATCACCTGTGACCTTGAAACTTTTTGCCAGCATGGGGACAAGTGGACAGAACTGTCGTGTATCCTTGGTTTCCACGTACTTCCTTCCCACCATTCCCTCAGTAGCCAGTGTCCCATAGTACCCACCTTGTTTGCTAGGGTCACGGTGCCTTCAGAGGTGGATGGTAAGCCCCTACTGCTGAAGACACCATACACTAGCGTGTTTCATTTTAAACTTCTTGGATTGACAATGCTTCCCACCGAAAACATAGACTAACATAAAATTCCAGGAAGCCAGAATGAGAAATATCCTTTTGAATGATTAAAATAGTTCAAGTGAGTCCTAAAATAATACAGACTATTGTCAAGGGTTAAGGGTAAACCATTGTGGCTGACACCATCCACTTAAGACACAGAATCAGATGCTTTTGAACCAAATCCTCTTTCCGGTGCTCTAGCTCTGGTGGTGCCAGACAATGCTGCACAAGCTGTCAGGGGAGGGATGCAATTCTGCCCAGGTACCACACCTACAAACCACAGCAATGACCAGCATGGCAAGATCTCCATAGAGGTGAAAGGAGAGTCACTCACAGGTTGATGATAACCAACAGCTGTCTAATTGAACTTAAGTCCTATATAACAGGAGAGAAATTATTCTTGGTAGTGGAAACGTAGCCAACTTCCCAGGGTTAGGGAGAGCATGGACCATAGAAATGATTCTATCCCCATAGCTTTGCTGAACCAGAATAATTACTTACTGCATTCCAAATCTCATCCTTACACACCCAGACAAGTGTAGCGAGTTGCCAGATCATATCAAAGAAACCTCTGTTTACAGCAGAGGCTATCACAAACAAACACACACACACACACACACACACATGCACACACACACTGACTGCAATACAGAGATCAACAGATCACAGGGAGCCCAGCCTCGATGGACACATCCATCTCTATCACAGCTCCTACGTCTATGGCTCAGGGAACACTCAGAATAGAGGGTGAAGCCGGGCGGTGGTGGCGCACGCCTTTAATCCCAGCACTCGGGAGGCAGAGGCGGGCGGATCTTTGTGAGTTCGAGGCTAGCCTGGTCTACAAGAGCTAGTTCCAGGACAGGCACCAAAGCTACAGAGAAACCCTGTCTCGAAAAACCAAAAAAAAAAAAAAAAAGAACAAACAGAATAGAGGGTGAAAAGACTGTAAGAGTCAGAACACCAGGGAGTCAGCTGTGGAACAGTGTCTCCTAGAAATAGCTGGCTCAACAAGACAGGAACAATGCAGTATCAATGGACATGCTGACATGGGAGGAATAAAATGTCCTGGGGCCCACCCATAGACAAGTAACCACAGGCAACTAATGACTGTGAGGACAAGAATTAGCCCCTCCCAGAGATAAGTCTCCTTATTGGTCAGCCAGTGCACGGTGGCCAGCCCTGAATTTATATACACATAAAGGACAAAAACAGACTCAGCAGGTTGATTATATATTTGTGCATACATAAACATATACAGATATACAGATACTTATATGAAACAATAATAATCAAAGAAATAGAGGCTATCAACTTGAGTGTGGTGAGGTCATAGGAGGAGTTGGAGGGGAGATACCTGGGAAGGAACTGGAGGGATGAAAGGGGGGAAATGAAGTAATTCTCTTCCAACTGAAAATATCTTAATGAAAATATGAATAAATAAACTTTCACTATGAATTTGATTGGTTTATGAAATTTATTTTTCTCTCATCCCCAAGGGTCTCCCAACCGGCATCTTCTCATTCATACAGGTGGACCACCCCCACACACAGGGGCTAAGGCTGCTATCCTCTTCTGAGAACTACGGGACAAGTTCAAAATTCATCTTGGCGCTCTTCAGCTGATCATGTGAGGGAACTGTGGGACAGGCCTGCGAAATGTATGACATCACTTGCACCAGAGCTCCTGGTGCCAAAGGTCACTTCAGAGGTTCCTCCTTTCTTAGCTCCCCCTAGTCACAACAGCCAATGGTAAGAGCCAAAAGTCACCAAGTTCTTACTTGAGGGAGGATTTTCCAAGGTTCATAATAGGAACTCAGTAACAGGAAATCCAAATCTCCTGACATCTATTTCGGGGCCAAGACATGGCATCATTATGCTATGTCATGTATGCCGCTCTCACTTCTGCCCTGACACCTCTGCAACGCTACAGGGGGTTTCCTCCGTCTCCCCTTCTCACTCTTTCCTGGACTCACCCAGGATTTACTTACATATGTTCTCACTACGCCTAAGTGGCCCTAGGCAATCATTGTATGGAAGCCCAAAATCTAATAAAATAGTTAATATAAAACTACAGCAATGCTGTTAAAAGGAAGACAATAATTGTGACCTGGCCTCTACGGAAATGGAGAAGTGGTCAAATCACTGTGCTATTTTGACCTGCCTCTAATTATAGAAGGGATTGTATGAGTCTAATCAAATGTACAATCACATGGACAGTGACTCAGGGCTCTGAGAAAAGCCAAACTGTGTTCACAGCACCTGTGCTCCAACTTCTGCATTTAAATTATTCATCTTAAAAGCCAGGGTTGGCCTTGAGCTTCCCTCTGCAAGGGGAAGGACTTGAACAACATGGTTCCTAAATTCCTTTCCAGGGCAAAGTGTATGATTTTGAGAGGCTGTGCAGAGACTGGGTAAAGGTGAAAAGGTACATGGAAGCAAACAGGAAGAAGGAAGTATAAACTTACAGTCTTTCCCTTTCTGAGGAGCTGAAGAACCCTGGGCTCAGGCCCTCACACCTACTCTCTTCTTTCTTCCACAATTTTACTTGAAATAAACGATGCTTTGAACTTTAAACATTGTAAGTCAAAGCTATACACTCTTTGTGCATAATATAAATCAACTTAAGCAAATCCCAAGGATCGCTCTAAAAATCTTAATGACCCCTCTGAGCATAGCATTGTAGGCATCAGAGATTCACAGCCATTCTTTATAGTGAGTTCTGTGAGCCACGAGCCGCAGAAATGCTGCATGGTGTGCGACCACTTTGCAATGTAGAGGATTGAAAAGGTAGAAACCGAATGAAAGGTGAGTTTCACACACACTGGCCCTGAGGAAAACATCACCACTTGCCTCAGAACACCTCCTTGTTAGGTTTTGGGCAGTTTGCTACCTACTGTCCTCTGAGGTTCTGGGACACACAGGTGGCAATTAAGGGGATCTGAAGGCTCCTTAGCCACATCTCTCCATGCAACGGAAGGAAAAATGTGACCTTCACATAGACCACAAATAATTCCTAGTCCCAGGCAATTAATAATTCACAGCATCTGAAGACCATGGAGCATGATTCGGAGAGCTATCAATCCACCACTGCTGCGGGAAAAAGAAAACAAAAGAAACGCTGCCGTTCTGACCCAGCCACTCACTAAGCAACAATCGGATAGGCTAAATTTCATAGATTTCCTATAACGACATCCACTTCTGCTTTAAGGGATCATTCAGTACAACTGTAAGTATACTGTTATAATCCATATTCTTTTATGACTTGAAGAAAAACAGTGTCCATAGGGCTGGCCAATGCAACAACCAATCAGAGCGTGGGTGCAATGTGTGGGTAGAATGCTGTTTGCTCACTCATCTTCTCCCTCCCCTTTTCTGATATTAGACAACAGAAAATGATGGAACTCGGATAGAACACGCTTCTTGACTTTCTCAATCAAACTCCATTTCTGCTAGAAGTAGCCATAAAAAGGAAGTCTACTGGGGAAACTTCTGATAAAGTTTTGCTTTCCTAATAAAAGTTAGAAGGAAGGGACCAAAATGATGTGATCTCTTTGCCCTTAACAAGGATATTTTATATTATCTATTCAGAATATCATGGAGTGAGTAACTTTTAAAAAGCAGAAATTTATTTCTCACATTTCTGGAGAGTAAGAAACCCAAGACAGAAGAGCCAACATTTATCAAGAGCCTTTATGTTATGTTACCCCGGTGCTGATTCAAGAAGGTAAGAAAGAGAAATCAAGGGAATGTAGACCCTCTCCCTTAAAAACGGACACGGTACCTCATAGGAACAACACTCACCCACCCTTGAGGGGGAACAGCCCTGAGGGTGGATTACCTCCTAGGGGCCCCACCTCCCAGCAGTGTTGCCATGGGAACATTGCAGAAGAGCAGTTAGAAATGGTACAAGAGTCAGAGAGACTGTATCTCCTAGGAACATGACACTACACCCACTAAATTTCAGCGAGGTGACTGCCGAAATGAGAGCTGAAAAAGAACAACACCGACAGACATGCCGAACTAGACAAGGAAACAACAGTGGGGGTCTCAGCCCTACACAAACAACCACAGGCAAAAGCTGGGAGTGAGAGCTGTAGTCTTCCTTAAGGAAGAGCACACCAATTCGCTATTTAGTGCCAAACAGTAGAACTTAAGACATACATGCAAGTAACATATAGACCAAGCAGAGTGTATTTAGGAATGTGTGTGTGTGTGTGTGTGTGTGTGTGTGTGTGTGTGTGTATGCATACATGTGATTAACAATCAGTGAAAAAAAGAAGCCATGAGTTTGACGGAGAGCAGGAAGGGGTCTATGGGAGGGTTTAGAGAAAAAATAGGAAGAAATATTATAATCATGTAATAATTTCAAAATTTTTTCAAACTGAGTTTTATCTAGGACACGTATTCCAGTCAGGGCAGGACGTTTGTCATGAAAGCATCCATTGTATTACCTTTTGAGGTAAAGATTATGAAGAATGGAGCATTACAGAAATACACTCTAATGTCCCTGAGGGCCTCTCCAGATTGCCTGCTTAGGAGCAAGTCCGCTCAGTCTCTACAACCTCAGTGTTCTCTCCTTGCTACTGAAAGCATCCTGTCAGCAGGAGGGAATCTCACAGAACCCAGGGCCTACAGTGAGTTCACCTTCCCTTGGTCTACTGATGACAACCGTACCCAACAGCACAATCCACCTTTTGATCTAGCCTCTCTTAACTACGCCAGCTTTGCTTCCATTTTTTTACTTTTATGCACATACTATTCGCATTCTCTGCTGCTCTTGAAAAGTTGGATTGCAGAAGAATTCGCCATTGAGATATTTCTGAAGACAGATGCTCCTCATTTTTTATTGGAAAATAATAGATTTCAACTTAATTAAATTCAGTATGAGATACTTTGAAACAAACCCCAAACTAACTTAGTTAGATGGTCCTGTGTTCAATTTGTTGCATATAAAGAATAACAATTAGAAAACACTACCCAGCTTTCTGTCACTGCAGCTAAAACTGGCTACTTAGGAAGGAGAAAGAGATTTATTTGGACACATGGTCCTAAAGGTTTCAGCTCAAGGTCAGGTGGCCCCATTGGTTTAGACTTCTAATAAGGACAACTTTGTACAGAAATGCAAGAGACACATGTTGGAGCAAGTGAACACTCATATCCCTAAACCAAAAGTTAAAAGACTGAAGATTTCTACACACCACACACATTTCACGTGGCCTAAAGACCTTTCACTAAGAACTAGATCCTAAAAGTTCCACTGGCTCTAAAGGTGCCTCATCCTCCAACACATGTTAGGGACACTCATCCTTGGCTCTCAGTCTTGCTAATGCTGAGACCCTTTAATTTAGTTCCTCATCTTGTGGTGCCCACCTCGCTAACCATAAAATTATTTTTGTTCCTATTTTTTAACTGTAATTTTGCTACTGTTATGAATTATAATATAAACATCTGTGTTTTCTGAAGGTCTGAGACGATGCCTATAGAAGGACCATTCCACCCCCAAGGGTGTCACAACCCACAGGTTGAGAACTACTGGCATAGACAAGATCTCTAGTGTAATAGGCAAGTACCATGTGAAATTATCCATCATGTGCTTCTTTATCAATAGAGTTAGTCATGCAGGTTGATGAAGTTGCATGACTCTGCCATGCTTTTTAGAATACAGTTATACATGCTGAGCTTTGGCACATAGACACTGTCTCGTCCAGGCTCATTTACATACAAAAAAGAGAAATGTGAGGTAAAAGAATAGCTCTGAAATTTTGAGATGTGCCAATATTCATCCAAGAGGAAGACAGGAACCAAAACCAGTCTTCTACCAAAACATTACAAACTTTGTCCAATAGAAAGCTGCAGGGTCAACTTACATGTCAGTACATGTACAGTCCAGGGTCAACTTACATGCCAGTACCATGTGCACCCCAGGGACAACTTATATGTCAGTGCCATGTACACTCCAGGGTCAACTTAAATGCCAGTACCATGTACAGTCCAGGGTCAATTTACAGGTCAGTACTATGTTTTTGTTTTTCTTATTTTCTATTTGTTTATTTTTTCTGTAAAACTAATTTCTCTTTTTCTCATAAAAAAAGTCAAATAGGATATAATGCATTTCTGTATTGCCTAATCCTTCCCAAACAATTTCACTAACTGGGGACAAAGCATTCAAACACGTGTCTATGAGGGCCATAATCATTCAAGCTCCACAGAGAACTGTTCACCATCCTTTTTCTGTCTGAAGTACGTGCTTTGTGGGTAGTAGGAAACCACAAAAGCCTTTCTGTGTGTGCTTCTACATTATAAAGGGTAACTGGCTCTACGTCTAAGTGTCCTTAATCGGTAACTGAAATATTTTTGTTCTCCACAGTGTTCAATATAAAGCTGGATGCCAATGGGTTAGCAGAGCCCTTCGTGGTGTCTGGCTTTCATAAAGGAGAAAGAGGTGTGTTGTTGTTTAGGGGGTAGAAAAAATTGGACATATTTTGCTTTACAACACCCTCTAACATCAGCCTCTTTCGCGGCCCAGGAATAGGCCTAAGCAGTTTCAGTCCCAAGGCCAGTATAGAGCCAGGGTAGAGGGCCAAGCAAACTTGTACGGTTGGCCATCCTGTGACCTGTGTTTTTCCATCTGTCCACTCTGTTTCCATCTGTCAATTATCAGTCCTCTGACGTTAATCCCATTGTCTCTTAATGGGTTAATGGATGAACAAGCTGCAATGGAGCCAAATGATGAAAATCAACGAACAATAAAAAAAGAGCAAATGAATGATTCATGGAACTGTTGAACAAATCTCAAGAGTGTGATGCGCTCTATTCATTGCCAGACGCAAAGCTTACACTGTGTGCAAACTCATTTGACAGACATCTGCTAATGTTTTTTAAATCCCTAAGTGATGGAGAGCAAAGATTATACAAACCTATGAATGCAATAGAATACATAGGATTTTGTACCAAAGAGTAAAAAATTCATATTATTTGCAGGAAATATTTTAAACAAAATAAATTTATTTAAAAGAAAAATGTTGTCTTCATAGCCATGTATATCATAAAATAAGAAATACCATGCAAAGAATCAAAATCCTGACTTCCATTTTTTTATTATTTCTGAACAGTATATACATGAACATCCTGAATTTTTGGTCTTTTTTTCTTTTTTTTATTATTATTAATTTATAAAAATTTCCACTTCCTCCCCTCCTCCCAATACCCTCCCACTTCCCCCACTCCCTCTCCTCCTCCCTCTCCAGTCCTAAGAGCAGTCGGGGTTTCCTGACCTATGGGAAGTTCAAGCTCCTCCCCCCACCCTCCAGGTCTAGGAAGGTGAGCATTCAAACAGACTAGGATCCCAAAAAGCCAGTACATGCAGAGGAAACAAGTCCCAGTGCCATTATCAATGGCTTCTCAGACAGTCCCCATGTCAGCCACAATCAGAAAATCCGGTTTGATCACATGCTCGTTCAGGCCCAGTCCAGCTGGCCTTGGTGAGCTCTCATTAGATCAGTCCCCTTGTATCAGTGGGTGAAGGTACCCCTTGCGGTCCTGACTTCCTTGTTCATGTTCTCCCTCCTTCTGCTCCTCATTTGGACCTTGGGGGCTCAGTCCAGTGCTTCAATGTGGGTCTCTGTCTCAATCTCCATCTATCGTCGAATGAAGGTTCCCTCTGATCCTGACTTCCTTGCTCACATTCTCCCTCCTTCTGCTTCTCATTTGGACCTAGGGAGTTAAGTCCTGTGTTCCAATGTGTGTCTCTGTCTCTATCTCCATCCTTCGCCAGATGAAGGTTCTATGGTGATATGCAAAATATTCATCAGTATGGTCATGGGCCAAGGCCAGTTCAGGCCCCCTCTCCTCTGCTGCCCAGGTAACAATCTGGGGACCTCTCCTTGGACCTGGGAACCCCTCTAGAATCAAGTCTCTTGCAAACCCTAAAATGGCTCCCTTAGTTGAAATATGGTCATTTTTTCACTCCCCCATTACCTTCCTCATCTCCCTCCCTCTCTAAATGAAACCCTTCTTCTTCCCAATAAGTCCCCCTTCCATGGTATGTGTGTGTGTGTGTGTTTGTATGTGTCTGTGTTTGTGTGTGCATGTGTGTGTGCGCATTGTGTGTTTTCGTATGTGTGTGCATGTGTGTGTACATGTGTGTATGTGTTTGTGTGGGTGTTTGTGTGTATGGTGTGTGTGTATGTGTGTTCCACTGAGTGAAGTATAATCATTTTCATGAACTTGGGTGGGACATGATTACTGGAACATGGGCAACTTGAAACTGGCCAAATCACTAAAGAAAATGAAACCCCTCCACCAGCAACCATTAACTACCCACAGTCCTTCAGTGAAAAGTGGAGTCTCATAAGCTGCAATGAGGATGCCCAACCTTGTGAGATTCTTCTGCAAATACACACAGAGGCGATGAGTTTCTGCTTACAACAGCTGTGCTGTGTCGCAAAGACTCTCTTGCAGCATTCCCTCACAGCCTCTGCTCTCCCGCCCTTTGTACACCCTCCCTTCCTCGATGGCCCTGGGCCTTTGACACAGACGTCCTGCTTGGGGCCAATCACTCTCCAATCACTGATTCTCCTCCCTTTAACAAGTAGTGAGTCTCTGTAGGAACCTGGGCCCACTAACCAGAAGGGGAGCTTGGCCGAAAGCGCCTAGGAGCCTGAGAGCAGCACTTGTCTACGGCTATAAACATACCAATTTTGTAAGGCGGAAATCCCGATCTCATATACACTGCATAAATCGCTCCTTACTTCTGTGCCCTGATTTATAAAATGAGAGTCAGAAGCCAATTCTCTGAAACCTGATTGACCCAGCGCTAGAATTCTATGAAGTTATCACGTTGCACCATATGGAATTTCCCAAGTTGTTCATCGTAAGCATTAGCAAAGACCAAGGCTCGCTAAGGGAGGTAGCTGGGGGGCGGGGGGGGGGGCATCAAATGAGGGCGTTTCGTAATGTAAGATGATCCCTGAAGAGGAAGTACTAGTAAAAGTCTTTCTCACCAGAAAAACAGGAGTATCAGATTTAATGAATACGCTGAAATATTGAGCTACACATAACACCTTCTTAACTTAATATTTTAAAACAAAAATTATGCATATTTATGGGATAGCATGTGATAGCCAACACATGTATACATTGTATAATATTTAAATTAGGATTAATGTAACTATACCTCAGAGATGTACCAATCTTTGTAATATAAAACCCAAACCATTTCTTTTAGATTTTTTTGAAATTTTCATAGCATTGTTATTTGTTATGGTCAGTCTCCTATGCAGAAGAATGCCAAATCTTGCTTTCCCAGCTAGATTTAACTTACTGCCTATTAAGTAACCCTCCCTAGCTTATCATTCCCCATTTAATTTTTTAAAACCATTTTCTCACTTTTGGTCCAAATAAACTTACAAAATAAACTTCTCCCTCTCTATGGACTAGACTCCAGGAGGTAAACCCAGTGCTTAGCTATGGATCTCTGCCTCTGCTTCCATCAGTTGCTGATGAAGGTACTATGACGACAATTGAAGTTGCCATCAATATGATTAAAGGGAAAGGCCCATTCAGGCGCCCTCCTCACTATTGCTTAGTTGAGGTCATCCTTGTGGATTCCTGGAAATTTCCCTAGTGCCTGATTTCTCACTAACCCCATAATGGCTCCCTCTTCCAAGGTATCACTTTCCTTGCCCTCCGTCTCTGTCCTTAACCCAACATGACCTTTCTGATCCCTCGTGTTCTCCTCCCTGTTCCTCTTCTCCCTTCCCCCACTCCCTTACCATCCTCACCTCCCCCGACTCTGCCACTTTATTAAAGAAATCTTGTCTACTTTCCCTTCCCATGAGATCCATGTATGTCTCTCTTATGGTTCTCCTTGTTTCCTGTCTTCTCCGGGCCTGTGAACTGCAGGCTGGTTCCACAGAAACAATTGACCTGAGCTAGTGGAAGCTCACTAACTCTGGCCTGACAGCTGGGGAACCTTCATAGGACAGAACTAGGCACTCTGAATGTAGGAGACAGAGTGTGGCTTGGGCAGTTTGTGGGTCCACTAGCAGTGAAACCAGTATTTATCCCTAGTGCATGAACTTACTCTTTGGAGCCCATTGCCTATAGAAGGATACCCTGCTCAGCCTAGATACAAGGGTGAAGGCCTTGGCCCTGTCTCAAGTGATGTAACAGACTTTGTTGACTCCCCATGGGAGGCCTTACCCTGGTTGAGAAGTGGATAGCGAGTGGGGTGGTGAGAAAATGGGGGGAGTGGGAAGATTGGAGATAGAGGGAGCTGAGACTGATATGCAAAGTAAGATTGTTTTAGAAATAAAACTGAAAAAAACAAAAAAATAAAATGAATGAACTTAAAAATAAATGGGAAAGAGAGCAAAAATCTTGGTTCTTTCTGCCAGAAATGAAGCTTCTGCATTTTGCTTTTGCCTCTGATGGTGGATGGAGGATGAGAAAGAAGGGACTTTTTAGGCCAACAGAGCAATGTGAAGTTACTCACATGGTGTGAGCTCAATCTGAAAGCAGCAGCGCTACTCACAGCTTCTTACAAAAACTCCAGAACAGTCTTGCTGTTTCCATTGTACTGGAATATCCCTTTAAATTTCTTGTCTCCATCCTAATCGAGAATGCTCTGTGAAACCAAGGGAAAATAAAAAGGTCACTTCAGGACTTTAAGAAACCCTAAATGGTATCATAGCAAAAGTGAAGCAACAGATCAGTATCATGCAAGGATCAGAAACTTCAGAAACGGTTAAAGCGAAGTGTGGAGAAGACAACTGTTTTGAGATTTTGCTTTAATATCTAAAATCTCTAACGTAGCAGACTTATTATCATTGGAGTCTAATATCAAAATAATACATAGACTATTAAATGCCGTGTATGGAATTGTATTTGACTAACTTTGTGACAACATGACGTAAACTAGAGTCATCTAAGAAGAGAAAACTTCAGTTGAAAAAATTGCCACCATAAGATGACTGACTGTAGGGCATTTTCTTAAACAGTGATGGATGGGGGAGGTACCAGCCCATTGTGAGTGGTGCCATCCCCAGGATGGTGGTCCTGGGCTTTATAAGAAAGCAGGCTGAGCAAGCCATGAGGAGCAATCCACAGTAGCAGCATTCCTCCGTGGCATCTGCATCAGCTCTTGCCACCAGGTTCCTGCCTTGTGTGAGCTCCTGTTCTGTCTTCCTTCAGTGATGAACAGTGATTCAGAATCATAAGCCAAAATCCCTTTCCTCCCCAGGTTGCTTGGATCATGGTGCTTCGTCACAGTAATGATAACCCTAGGTAAGATATATGGTATGCCAATTCTCAAGATTTAATGTTTAGAAATATGAGGACTTAAAAAACAAATAATTCATGAGTGCTTGATTTACTTTCCCTGCAGTCACCAAATGGTAGCTTCCTAAGAGCCTCTTTATGTGCTGTGTTGGGCTTATTGAGTGTATTGAATTTTTCTGCAATAAAAGTATCTTGTAACAGGAAATCTAAATTATGTGGCAGAAATGAACCCTGGAAGCTACTGTCTGTTAAAGATGTTTGGGTTTAACATTATCACTGAAGATGCAAAGTGAGTTTTGAACTAAGCAAAATATGATTACTCGGTCCATTATCTCTTGGAATTTCAGAGCTTCAAAAACCTCAGCTGTCATCAGATACAACCTCCAGGCTGATGCAGAGGCTCACCCTCCCTACCTTGCTAGAAGATTTGTTTCCCAAGCCAGGCTGTTCTCTACTACTTACGACAGAATCTGACAATGTATATTATTGTAAATTTTGTTACCTCTAGCTCCCTGACATCTTTCCTGTCTATTGAGACCAAATTTTGTTTCTCAAGGATCCAAACCAAGAACCAAGTTCTGCCCTCGAGAGTACCAAGGATGTTCTCTTATTTCTATTCATCTGTCCTATGGCAAAATCAGTTAAAATCATGTCTATTACTTGGTTTTCTCAAACTGACTTCAAATTTCTCCTTCCTCTGCAAAAATATGTTTTCATCCTGTCTACCCTTCTTTAACTACTGTAAGATCCCAAGTACTTTCAAACCCTTTATATCTACAAGAAAACACACAGGTTCCAGGATATTCAACTGGCCCTGAGTTGAGCGAGTGATAGGAAATGAACGACAGTCCTCTATTGCTATGGTATTGTGTTCTTCATCACCACGTCGTTCTTTAACATGAAATAACCTTTCAATAAAAATTTTCTTCAAGTCTACGATGAAGAGTTTACATGAGATCAGCAGGAGAGCAACTTTATCAGTGGAAATTTTACATGAGGACCAGTATGATATGAAATTAATCAGGGAATTACCTAGTTAAAAGGAAAGCTATAGATACATAGAAGAGAAACTTGGTGTCTGTTTACATGGCCCACATCACAATCTCCACTTTCATAGGTTGAGAAGAAATAAAGAGAAAAGAGTCAGTGTCGTGTCTTTAATTTGGTCCCCCAGGTTCATGAAGGCATTTGTCCACTTACTTCATGGTTGTTGGTGATGATATCCTATAACTCAAAATAGCCTCAAATGTGCTGTGCAGCGTAGGCTAGCCCATAACGCCTGATTCTCCCGTTTCAAATCCCAACCATCAGGATTACAGTTGTATACCAACATGCTAGGGTAGAACTTGAATGCGTAGTCCCTGATAGACAATGTTTATAAGTGTGACAATTGATGATAACTGGGCAGCTGAGAAAACCAATCTCATTATCATAGCGAGTGGGTTTTTAATGAACTTGCTATCAGCCCATCTCTCCACCTATGCCATGGTGCATTCTGCCGTCCGCAGTGCAGCTGAAGACCCTCGCTGGGTGCCAGCTGTTCTCGGTCTCTCACCCTTTATGGCTCGGAGTCAGATAAATATCTTCCTAGGTATTGTAAGTAGTTTGGACTGGGTGGTGTTGTATCGCAGATGTCTAAAATGAACTAAGCAGCTGCAAAGTCAAGAGGAGGACACAGGGAAGAAAAACAGAACCACAAATGGACCTGGAGAAATTAAGATCCCACCATGTGCGCTCAACAGCAGAAGCCTGCTCCACAGCCCAGAGGTTCCCATTAGTGAAGAGCAGACCTCCCAAGATCACTTCTAACGTCCATCTCAATAACATCTCTTATACAACACGTGGAACACGGGCATTTATTTTTTTTAATACTTTAAGCACCTCCACACTTCAAAGGGTTTTCACTTTGAAGCTGTCACGCACTCCCCATCCCACGCCCAAAAATAGAGCCAGGGTTTTTAGAAGATAACGATTACAGGAATTGTAAGTAAATCTCACCCGAGGTCACAGCTCTAATTATTGCTTCGCACATGGAGAACCTCTGGCTCAAAGCAGATGTGAGCTTCCCAGGACCTATCAGTTAGGAGAAAGATGTGCCCGTAAGCCAGAACAATGGGAAACAGTGTATCCACGCTCTCGTAATGAGGACGGGATTGCATCCGTGAAGAATTCCCACTGACAAAGCCTGGGTTGTCATCGCCTTAGTCCTCCACTGTACTTTTGCAGCCTTGGCTCTGTCGTGTTGCCTCTTCCTGATAAGGAGGTTGTTTTCCTTTCGAGAATAAATAAACAGCCTGAACCAATAAATATCCTTTTATCGCGATTTTATTTTTTCCCAGAATATGGAATACCACACACAAAGAAATTTCTTTTCTCCAAAGTAATAAATATTTATTATAAGACACAAACAGCACACTAAATAAAGTGTGGGGTGCTTTTACTTTCTGTCAGTGCAACGTTTTCTCCAAGTTCATGGGGACATTGACCCAGAGTGGACACACAGAAAAAAATCTGAGTGATCTTGAGCACCAGTTTGGACACTGGGCTGGAGAGTTTTATGTCAACTTGACACAAGCTAAAGTCATCTGAGAGGAGGGAACCTAAACTGAAAAACTGACTCTGTAAGATTTGACAGTTGGCAAGTCTGTAGGACATTTTCTTGATTAGCGATTGATGGGGGAAAGCTCAGCCTATTGTGGGCAGTGCCATTCTTGGACTGGTGGTCCTGGGTTCTATAAGAAAGCACGCTGGGCAAGCCATGGGAAGCAAGCCAGTAAGCAACACTCCTCCATGGCCTCTGCATTAACTCCCGCCTCCAGGTTCCCTGTGTGAGTTCCTGCCCTCAGTGTTTTTGAGGATTTAACTATTTCTTATTTGGAACTGTAAACAAAATAAACCCTTTCCTCCCCAAGTTGCTTTTGGTCATGGTGTTTCATTACAGCCATAATAACCCTACCTAAGACAGACACTAAGCCAATAGTCCAATATAGCATGAGACCACTAAAGTCCCATGCCATGGTACCTACGGAGTCAGCTCTCTCCTTCACAGTTGTGTGAATTTCAGGGACCAAGTAGAGGTTTTCAGACTTGCACGAGAAGCACCATTACCCAATGATGCCTCTCTCAAACCTCAAATGACACTTATCTCATTCACCATTTAATCCAGTTTAAAGGATTATAGTTCTTTTACTTATTTGTTTATTTATTCATTTATTTATGTGTTTGTTTGTTTATTTCTTTGAAGGTAGCTTTTTTAAGGAGACAGGATTTCTCTATGTAACAGTCCTAACTGTTCTGGAACTCAATTTGTAGACCAGACTGGCCTAGAACTCACAGAGATCTGCCTGCCTCTGCCTCCCGAGTGTTGGGATTAAAGACACGTACAACAACACCTTGCTGGGTTGTAAATTCTTATTGCACAGTACTGCATATTAAGATACCCTATTGTGATTGCATGGGCTTGGCGGCTTGGCGAGGAGGCGAAGAATCATCATATCTTAATATGAAACAACTAATTCCAAAATTTTTAGCTACCTGTTGAGAGTATGGCCAACTGGCTCTTGGTCTTTGCTTTGCCCCCATCCTCTGCTTTATTCTGTTACTGTTCACACTAGCATCTTTCTGAGAAGACAATATGGAAAAATAGATGATGCAGAACAATTAAAAAGGATATGAAGATTGGAGGTCACACCTGGATACCATTAACCCTGGCTCTGTGAAACCCTAATCATGTTCACTAACTTGGCTGGCAAGCAAAGGGTAAAGAACTTTACTGTCTCAGTAAAGATAGCATCTCTGGTGTGGCTGCTCTTCTGTGTTCTGGACCTCTTTTTTCCCCTAAAGAACAAGTACTAAAGCCTTTTTTTACCACAAACTCCTCCATTGATTATGAGGACCATTTCTGCGAAGCACATGAAAGTCTCAGGTAGCAACCCTTGTGCCTTCTCTTGCCCTAACAACACAAATCAATAGCTAATTTGCAGAAAAATACACAATATAGGATGCAGAAATGGGGGGCATGAATGTAATCAGAGTGCCCCAACAGACCAAGAGCAGGTTTTGCTGGTCCTCTTAGATGTATAATTGCAATAGGTTGATTTAGATGACATTCTGCCAAAGGCAAGGAACGTATTAGGTGGCCTTTGATGAAATTTCTAGCCTTATAAATTTGATTGTTGGTTCCATGCCCCTAAGATTTGTGAAATTAAAAGGAGGTAGTTAGAGCAGCAAAATTGAGTTGTTTTGGAAAGCATAGTTGTTAAGACTTGAGGCACTATTTTTTTAATGTTCATGCAATTTCCATCATTATGAATAATTGTGAATCAAGAAGCTGGAAGAAATAAGAGATAAATATTTTCCCAATGTTTTCTGCTAAAGATCAATATAAGATATAAGTGATACTGGTCCCTTTGTTGAATTAGTAATAATTTCACATGCAGAACTGCCTGCTGTTGTTTATCCACTAGGATATAATAAGCATCCTTTTATGCATATGACAAAGTGTTAGGAAGAGAAATTCAAGCTTGGAATGGTGGCTAACTCCTTAATCCCGGCACTCTGGAGGCAGATGCAAGTGGATCTCTACAAGTTGAGGTCTGCCTGGTTTATATTGGGAGTTTCAAATCAGATAGGGATACAAAGAGGGATCTCACCTTAAAAAAAAATAATTAAACAAGGAAGGAAGCCATTAGTCACCGACTTTAAATGACTGTGTGTGTCATACTCTGAACTTACACCAACTGATTGACCTCTAAAGTGTCATGGACAGAGTCTCTGATCAGGGTCACTGCCAGGGCTTAAGGAAGCAGAAACCTGGACAGCATAAAGTATCCAAGGCTTCACATCTCCGAGAGGAGGACCCATAGAGGATCCCACAGTGGTCCTCACATCCATCAGCTGTCGCAGTGATGATCTCATAAAGCCTGAGGACAGGCAGAGATGAGAGTGACTCAATTCCACAGAGCAAAACTCATTCAAAGTCTCTTTCAGAGTTTCCTGCCCTCTGCTCTAGTTCACATGCCAATGGCGTTCCTTTGGCTCATATAGCTGAAAGGAAATTGCTGTATGTTCCTGAATTGCCATTATTAATAGCTGAGTCACACTTGATAGCTGAACACAGTAAAGATTTGATTCACCTGTTAAAGAAATAACACTACCCTTAGAATTGTCCGAGTCAGCAGGTATTTGGAAAGCTAGCTTTTTACTCCATTTCCTAACAATGTGTTCTAAAGTACAAATTAATGTCAAACTTTCAGAATGGGTCTTCAGCCTTGATGAAGATGGGGATATACTGGGAAAAAAAGTCTCTTCGCCAGTTTGCCTGGACCACAGTTCATCATTCCTGATTCAATTCTCCTTTCTCTGACTCAATGGGTGTTCCGATTCTAGCTGAATAGCAAACAGCAAAGAGAAAGAAAAACTCAGCATTAGGAGCATTAATGAGATGAGATTATTAGTGAATACTGTAGGCACTAATTTCCTTAGCTAGTCCCATCTCATTCCTTCATCATCATGATCTCGGGAAAAGCTATGATGAACTCCATGTTACAATTGGAGATAGGTAGTCTGTGGTGACTAAGTAGTAAACGCAATGCCAGTGTCCCCATTCTCCAGCTGAAGAAGCTGCCTTTGCCACATCACACAGTATGGTGCTTCTTTCGATGCAAACAGCCACCAAGGTGACCTCATATGTGCTATATCAAGGAGCAAAGTACAGAACCAGGGAGAGGGCTTTAAAGTCCACCAGCATGAGTTCAAATAACGAATGTGGGCCTGTAACAAGATGCATTACCTTGAGCAACATCCCTTAATCTATTTGTGGCTCAATTTCCTTGTGTATTGAAGAGGATACTATCTTCAAGGAGCAATTGAAATTAAGAAAGAACATTGTAAAAGCATCTAATACCATAGCTAATGAATAAAAAATTTTAGTTTGTGTTCTTCCTTTTAAAAAATCAATTAGTTCAATAAAAATAATTTTCCGAAAACATTGGGGAAGTTCATGAAGCAAATGGAGACTAAAGAAGAGGAAAGCATTGGCTGGTTAAGTACTCCCTGGAAAACAGAGGGGGATAAGGTCGTTCGTAGGTGGAGCAAGAGTGCAGAAGAAACAAAGTAGATGGGTCCAGTCAAACCTCTGCTTGTCAAATCTTCTGAAGGTTGTTCTGATAAATAGTGATCTCTTCATGATTGCCTTAGTGTCCCCAGCAACTACTACAGAACGTCCCCCACAGACTCCCTCCTCATGGCAACATACTTAATAATTTTTGTAAGTGAAGGGTTTTTTTTTACATACTCCTCTATACTGTAAAACCTGAAAGTGAAAGGCATGTCTACCTGAATCCCATTGCTCCTCCAAACTGTTTCTCCTCTCCATCCTTCAAAGCTTACTCTACCATCTGTTTTCTTGGTTTACTTTTCTGCCCCCTAATTGCTACTGTCACCTACAAACCATGGTCATCTCTTGTCACTTGTTCCAGATTGTCTGTACTTTTTTTCCACTCCTATTCCTTCTTGTTGAAACATTCAGTGACATCAACACTCTGGTGTCTTGATTCCCTACCTCCTGTGTTCAACAATTAATTTCCCCTTTCCAGTCCAGTCTCCTACTCCATCTTATTATCACTATTACTTCCAACAGCCAAGACTCAAGTTTCTTATTTTGAACACCAGGCTCTAGCCCTTGAGCTAATTCTTCTTTATATTTGTGGCATTTCTACTTCCAATTGTAGACTTCCAACCCACTGAAAAGTAGCAAGCACCCTACATTTCTTCTTGATATTTCATCTCATCTGGATTTTCTTCTTTTCCATTAATTTAAAGATTTTGCTCATACAAGTATCTCCTCTTCTTTGTTGCAATATCATATTTGATCATCACAAAGCTGGGCTGCAGCCCCTCCCACTTAGTAAACACCCTTCTTGCCATCCATCTTTTTTGAGCATCTGGTACTGGTCTCACTAGCAGCATAGCCCCCATAAGGAAACTCTTAGAGAAATCACCTTGGTCTTCTCCACTTCTCAGGTAGGAAGGCCATGCACCACTGCTGCATCCCCATACTATCCCATCACACAGCGGTAGTAACCGTGTCCTTCCAGAAACCCCATCTTCTCTAAGGTCCGAGCCCACCATGCTTCATTGTCTGTCTCTGCTTCGTAGGCTGCCCTTGTCGACTTTGTAGGATGCTTCTTCTGATCTGTGCACACTGTGTGGCAAAGTGACCATAGCCCTCTGATCTAAAATAGCACCCATTCCCCATAGCTCTCATCTAGACCCATGGCTTATGTCCTCCCCAAGGATAATGATGCACTAGTCACCAGCCCTGACCTAGCACTTAAACTCAAGATTCCCTTGTTCTATTACCCATGAGGCATTTGTTAGTCTCCTCCATGCCTCCTCAGTGTAAATGATTGATAATAACTACCCCACTGAAATCCATTTGTCTAGTCAATTATCTCAGTTATCTTGGTTATTTTTACCTTTGCTGGACTCTCCACATTCATTCAATTGGCAAGGCTGGGTTGTAGAACATTCTCAACATGCAACCATGGGGTGAATGGGTAGATGAGAAGAAACCAACAAGTCTGTACAACTGCTTCATGCCATGAAAGGAATTACTAGAAACTGTTCCTTAGAGTTCAAAGACACAAGTGCAGTGCTCATTCTTAGCATGCCTTTGGGATCTCTTGTGAGGAAATGAAACCTGTGATAAAGTCAGCTGCTCAAATTTAGGGCAAGAGTCCCTGCTTCTCAGATTTGATCACTTCCCCTACAGTTACTGGCATGGTAGGCTATTTTGAGATGTCTGATATCTCTTCTGTTAATCAGTTCATTTAAGTGCTGGTTGGCATGTTGAACTTTTTTTTTTTTTTGCTTTTATTGAGCTCTACATTTTTCTCTGTTCCCTTCCCATCAACCCTCTCCCAAGGTCCCCATGCTCCCAATTTACTCAGAAGATCTTGTCTTTTTCTACGTCCCATGTAGATTATATCTATGTATGCCTCTCTTAGGGTCCTCATTGTTGTCTAGGTTCTCTGGGATTGTGATTTGTGGGCTGATTTTCTTTGCTTTATGTTTAAAAACCACTTATGAGTGAGTGCATGTGATAATTGTCTTTTGGTGTCTGGGTTACCTCACTCAAAATGATGTCTTCTAGCTCCATCCATTTTCCTGCAAAATTCAAGATGTCGCTATTTTTTTCTGCTGTGTAGTACTCCATTCTGTAGATATACCACATTTTCCTTATCCATTCTTTGGTTGAGGGGCATTTAGGTTGTTTCCAGGTTCTGGCTATAATAAACAATGCTGCTATGAACATAGTTGAGCACATGTCCTTGTGGCACGATTGAGCATCCTTTGGATATATACCCAACAGCAGTATTGCTGGATCTTGAGGAAAGTTGCTTCCTAATTTTCTGAGAAATCACCACACTGACATCCAAAGGGGCTGTACCAGCTTGCATTTCCACCAGCAATACAGAAGTGTTCCCTTTCCCCACAATCTCTCCAGCATAAGTTGTAATCAGTGTTTTTGATCTTGGCCATTCTTACAGGTGTAAGATGAAATCTCAGAGTTGTTTTGATATGCATTTCCCTGATGACTAAAGATGTTGAACATTTCCTTAAGTGTCTTCCAGCCATTTTAGATTTCTCTGATGAGAGTTCTCTGTTTAGGTCTGTACTAGATTTTTTTTATCAGATTATTTGTCCTTTTGATGACCAATTTCTTGAGTTCTTTATATATTTTGGAGATCATCCCTCTATCTGATGTGGGGTTAGTGAAGATCTTTTCCCATTCTTTAGGCTATCATTTTCTCTTGTTGACCAAGTTCTTTGCTTTACAGAAGCTTTTCAGTTTTGGGAGGTCCCATTTATTAATTCTTTCTCTCAGTGTCTATGTTGCTGGGGTTGTATTTAGGAAGTGGTCTCCTGTGCCAATGCATTCAAGTGTACTTCTCACTTTCTCTTCTATAAGGTTCAGTGTGACTGGCTTTATGTTGAGGTTTCTGATCCATTTGGACTTGACTTTTGTGCATAGTAATAGATATGGTTCTATTTTCATTCTTGGAATGTTGAACTTTTAAGTCATTGCTCTCCAAAGATAAACGTCTAGATTTCTATAATATGTTGATTGCCAGACACTGACTTTGCAACTGGCTACTAGAGTGGAATCTGAAAGCAGGAAAAAAATAACTAATCTAGCTTTGTGTCTAAAAGAAAATATCAACTGTGCTGTATGGTGGTGCAGGAGAATTGTCTGTATTCTGTCGATCATATTTTAAATAAATGCTGACTGGCCAGGCAGGAAGTATAGGTGGGAAAACCAGACAGGAAGTAGAGGTGGAGCAAAGAGAACGGGAGTATTCTGGGAAGCAGGAAGCTCCCTCCACCACTCCTGCCCAGACCACTGAAGAACCAACATGTGAGTTGATAGCTGGAAAAGGTACTGAGCCACATGGCTAACACAGACAAGAATTATGGGTTAATATAAGCTATAGGAGTTAACAAGAAGCCTGAGCTAATGGGCCAATCAGTTTATAGCTTATAGAGATCTTTGTGTGATTTTCTTTGGGACTTGCCGGTTATGGGGTACCGGGCGGGACAGAAACCCCAACAAGCCGGTCCTTCGTGTTACAGTATGGAAGCTGCAGTGAGTGAAGCACAGCCAGCTGTTTCTGGAAACAACCTCTAAGAATAGAGAAGAAATAAGTTGGGTTTTTTTCAATTTATTATTTTGATCCAACTTTTATATTTGTTTTTCAAACCCAATTCAATTTAAAATGTAAGCTACTAATGTTTTTAGGAATAGGAAACATTAATTCACTTTTTGGTACACAAAGAGCATTAGTCCCTATAAAAATGCCTTGAATCATTGCTTTTTCAATAAAAACACTAAAAACTTGAGCCAGGCCTGACTCACATACTCATTAGCATCTTGGGTTTATTGATTGCTGTTCACATTCTTTCTAAGCCCTTTGAATCCAAAGAGAACTTACCAGATGTTAAATGTTCAAACCACTCACTCTAAGAAAATTTTGCCTAAGGCCCAACTCCGCACATTGTGAGTCAATCTTGAGACAGTGAATCCTGACAAGGCCACCCTCGCAGATACCCAGTGGTCATAAGGGCAATCAAGAAGGCAGAAACACAGCCTGTCTCCCTCCCATGAAATGATTCTGCTCAAAACCCTCTCCTCTAAGAAATAAAACACATCATTTCTGTTTCTTTTTCCATTTGAGTATGAGAAAGTTAATACAGATTGGAAGATAAAAGATGCCAAAAAAAAAAGCTATCAACACAAGTAGAAAACTGCAGCAGAGACGAGACACCTGCGTCCATTAAAGTCAGGACTGAGGATGTCACTGAATCTAGAAGGAAGAAGTTTCAGGTGATTATTGGACACTACTGAAAGCTACTGAACAACTCTTATCTCTTGAAGCTACTATTGAAAGCTACTGAACAACTCTTATCTCTTGAGATCCACTCAACAGAGAACAGAATAGTTAAGAACTTGAGTTTGTGGAATGAAATATGCATTATTATTAATATTATTATTATTTAAATAATCATTTATATTAACAAAAATGATAATAACAATTTATAAATGAGGTAGTTTAAACCATTGTTTCCTTTGGATGTCATAGAAACTGTCACATAAGCTACCTGTGCTCAATTCCCAAATAAGTCGCTGAAGTTCAAGAGAACAGTTAATAACTACATCTGTTTTATAGGACTTACATCGAGGAAATTCATAATAATAACTAACAGTAGTATTTATCCATGTTAGGCACTGCTAAAGTACAGTCAGAGTATATGGGCTTGGTCCCTAGAACAGTCGTGAGGTAGATAATATTGTTGTTTCCATGTGGAAGAGGAAACTGAGTGTCAGAAATGTAACCCCAAGAACAGACGTATCAGCCTCACATGAGAGCTTGTTAGAAATACAGACTCTCTCAAGCTCCACCACCTATTACTGACGTAGAATGTGCTTTCAATAATACTGATTTAGTCTTATAATTATTAAAGATTCTAAAGCAACTGAGACCACCTGGTTGGAAGTAATAGAAGAATATGTTAGAGCTTCCAGGCCCTTCTTTCTAGTCGCTGTGCTTTCTTGCCTCTTTGCATTAGATAATGTAAGTGTCTAAAATATAATAAGCATCATTATATTTTGGGGGTGCTTTGTAAATCATTCTATTCAAAATGAGCTTTCGAAAAACTGACTTTGGTGTCACCAAACACAGCAGATAGAAACTTATTTCTGATTTATAGAATATTAAGATTAAAATGCGACAGAAGGACCTAAGAAATCAAGTCTCATTTCTGTGGAAACTGATAGTGAGAGACATACTGAGTAATTTGACTAAGGTAAACCAATAAATGTGGGTGGTAATAAGGTCTGGAGCTTGAATATTTGTAGGTAGGTCAGCCTTTGGCCAGGCAATCGCCGGGTTCTTCATTCTATGCTATTGCACAGAATAAAAAAAAAACTTTTGGATAAGTATGCAATTAGCAGATACCCATAGTATCATATTACTGTTTAAAATGCTCTGTCAACCATGGAGGGTTACTTCTAATGTCTATGAATATAAAATATCCTAAAAATAAGCTTTTTCATAAACCAATTGCTTTCTGTTCAGTAGCAGATATGTTTCATGGGCATTTCCTGCCATTTGACCAGAGCATTGATGCAAAACTGGTGTTGTGTAACACTGTAAACTTTGAGCAATAGTGTACCACTCCCCGCCACCACCAAAAATCTTTCTATGCGACATTAATCCTTACCATTCTATCCATGTTCATAGATAACGTTTTAAAAGATGCCAATGCTTTGATCTTTTACAAATGACATCATATTCTCATAAATACTTGTCTTCTGATTAGTTAACCCAAGCTTTACTTCCTGTCTGCTATCTGTACACTGTTAGTCCTCTTACTTCTGTAAAAGTGACATCTACTCCTGACGGTCCTTTTCTCCTTCTCTAGCTATAGTCTTTCAAGATGCTCGGTCATGCAAAGTACATATAGATCAACCCTTCTGCATTGTACTCTGCTCAAACTGTCCAAATACATTTTTTCTAAAACCATTTCATTAAAAAGTATTGTTGAAGATAAATAAGATATTTTTCTTTTTTAAATTAATTTTTGAAGTTAACATACAAAGTAATGAGCTCCATTATGGCATTTACACACACACACACACACACACACACACACACACATACACATACACACACATACACACACACACACAAAACCACACACAGAGAGATGGTACAGATAGAGGAGAACAAATGCTGACAAGGTTGTGGAGAAAGAGGAACACTTATTCACTCTTGATGATAAAGCAAATTGGTGCAACCACTCTGAAAATCAGTTTGTAGAATAATCAAAAAAAACCACACAAACAAATCTACAATATGATTCAGGTATACCTCTTCTTGGTATATTCCCAAAGGGGTCAGTACTCTACTCTAGAGATACTTGTTCATCCATGTTTACCACCACCTTGTTTCCAATAGCCAAGAAATGGAAACAGAGTTTTAACAGACGAATTAATAATGAAAATGATTGCATATGCACAAAAGAACACTATTTAACTGTAAAGAAAAAAATAAAATTTGCCAATAAATATATTCACCTAGAAAACATTATATTCAGTGAGCCAGCCCAGACACAGAAAGACAAATACCACATGCGCTCTTTCATCTGCGATGGTTAGCGCCACGTCTTCAGACATAATAACTACCAGTCCTAATTAAGAAACACCTGTTTACAGCATATGGCAACCATCACGGAAAATCACAAGCGGACACAACGCAGACAATGAATCCCATCCCAATCAATACATCTATGTCACAACTCCTGCAGCTATGGCCCAGTAAACATCACAAAAAAGGGGACAGAAAGATTATACCAGGAAGTCTGCTGTGAAACAGTCTCTCCTAGAAAGAGTTTCATAAACAATGTCTGAGCAACGGCAGTATCAATAGAAATGCTAATGCAGAAGGGAGAATTCATGAGACCCCACCCTTAACCAAAGAACTAAAGGTAAGTAATGACTGCTGACGGGAGACTCATCCTGTCTCAGGGATGCATTATCAGTTTTCTATTACAGAGCAGTCAGTCCTGAAATCACATAAACACAAACAGCAAAAACAGGCTTGGCAGGCTGTGATTATTTATTTGTGTAAATGCATATATGAATGTGTGTGTGGATGTAATATCAAGCAAAGAAAAATTTTAGAATAATGAGAATTGACAGGAATCAGAGTATTTTGTAACATTCATTTTTTAAATTGTTGAACTTCAAACACTATTTCATTCCAATACTGGAATATTATTCCAATATTTGAGAGTGGGGTATCATTTTGAGGGAGGGGCTGGGGGAAGAAAAAGGAAGGGGAAAGTGTTGTTTTTAATTCAAGATGTATTATAAAGCAATACAAATCTTTAAAAAATCAGTTATTTCCACTGAAATAAAGTGTACCTGAAGGCACCCCTGTTTTCATTGTTGCAAAAGTCTGACCAGAAGTAAGGTAAAAATAAACTGCAAGTTTTAAAAAGAAAAGATTAGCATTGTTTTCATGTATTATGCTTCTTTCTTTTCAAATGAGGTAATTTATTTAAAAATTTTTAATAATCTAATGATCCGAAAATCTACAGTGTTAGTATTCAGGCATCCTTACTGGCCTGCCCTGAAGGTCCTAACACGATACGTCCTCAGCTGTAGCTACCAAGGGCACTTCCTGTGCACGTTCGCTGCGTTCCCTTTTAAACGGTGGGCCTCGCCCTCCTCCCATTTCTTCCTTTCTCTCTTTCTCTCTCTCTCTTTCTCTCTCTCTCTCTCTCTCTCTCTCTCTCTCTCTCTCTCTCTCTCTCTCTCTCTCTTTCTCTCTCTCTCTCTCTCCTCTTCTTTTCTCTTCTTTTCTGCTGCTTTTGTCCCCAGAAGCCAGTCTCCCCTCTTCCCTCTCCCCTTTTCCCATTCACTTTCCCCCAATAAAAAAGCCTCCTCACCTGAGCTCTATCACATGGTGTCTTTCTCTCATGTATGGGTTTTTTTTTTCAATTACAACACACAGGTTTAAAAGTATGTTAAATAGTTTTGGGTGTTGGCCATCATATGAGATAAGCCTTTATCACTGAGCTATATCCCCAACCCTTAAAGGGAATTATAAACAATCTTTAAGCTATTGGTCCAATTTGACGGCCTGGATACATACTCTAAGATTAAACATTCAGCTTCAAAAAGCTAAGTTTTGCTCCACAAGAAATGGAATATATGCTCTAATATTTCCTACTCGTGTGATGAACCTGCATTTCATAAGAGTTTAGTTCCCATTCTCTTGTTTGTTGTCTATTTTTGTGTTCAAGGGAGAAATGGGATTCTTTGTCAAAGGCTTTTTGAGTCTTCTGAGAAAACCTCGTCATAAATAGCACCATATATTCAGTAATCACATCTATTCATTTACTTGTCCATTTAGCAGAGCATAGTCTAACCCCCAGAATAAAAAGATATGCAGAAAGGATACCCAAATGAAGTTTTGTCTAACCTGCCTTATTTTCTAGTGACAAAAATGGACATTGTCCTATACGTTCCTATATATACAGTGTGTTCCTATAATAACAGTGTGTGTTTGGAGACCATAAAGAAAGCAGATGGTCAATGCCCTTTGAAATGTGCATTTGGCCGTGTTCATGTACAACCATGTCCTACTGCTAAGAACAGCTTTTCAAGTGACTAAGCTAAAACAGAAACTCATTAACAAGTCGTAGCACATAAGCAGCTCTTTGCCATGGCCTTGCGCTAACATGCAACTCCTTGAGTTCCCACGGCATTACCTACCATCCAGTTAACACTATGCAAAACTAGGCAACTGAGTGCAGGCTAGGACAGAAGCCTCCGCTCTCCGGCAGGACAAGTGAAGCAAACACACACTGGAAAACGATTTTCAAGCTCTGTGGAGGCTTCACAAACAATAGTAACTCTATGAACTGAGACCCAGTAACCAATAAACCAACATCCAGAGATCAAGAATGCAGCTGCTCTTATTTAAACATGGACTTTGGCCAGCAAGTGTTGGGAATAGTAGTCTCTTCAGTGAGAATTGCAGATGCAAACTTCAGGCACAAATTACAGAATAAAATTATTGTACATCACTCTTTTAATAACTGATTAAAAGAATGGCCATCAATCATTTCAGCTTCAAATACAGGGTCAGTCATCTGCACATTGAACACCAATATCCTGTATTTTGATTTGTACTGGGAAACGTAAATCCATCTAAAGAAAACGAGAGTCATGATATAGTTGACAAATCGTAGCGGGCATGCTATCCAATGTTGCTCTTTTAAAACTCAAAATGCTTTTCTTTGGGTTCACCTCGTTATTTGGCTTCTCTAGGCTTATGAGCTATGGGCTTAATGTCCTTTGCTTATGGCTAGAGTCCACTAATGAGTGAGTACATACCATATTCATCTTTTTGGGTTTGGGTTATCTCACTCAGGATAGTGTTTTCTATTTCCATCCATTTGCATGCAAAATTCAAGATGTCATTATTTTTTACCGCTGAGTAGTACTCTAATGCATATATATTCCACACTTTCTTTATCCATTCTTTCATTGAAGGGCATCTAGGTCGTTTCCAGGTTCTGACTATTACAAATAATGCTTCTATGAACATAGTTGAACAAATGCTTTTGTAGTATGATAGGGTATCTCTTGGGTATATTCCCAAGTGGTATTGCTGGATCCTGAGGTAAACACAGTGCTTCATTATGGGTCCTTATCATATAACTTTTATTTTTATGCTCCTAAATATATTTATGCAATTATAAAATAGTATGCTAGATTAAAATATATAAGAAGAAATAGAATGAAAATTAATTCATAAAGAAAAGGAATGATAACATCTTTAATGATTAAAATGCACTCCCACCCCTAAAATATTGCCTTTTTTGCCTTTGACTCAAGAAATTAATCCTTCATGTCTGCTGGGCCAGCAGTGACTTCCTCTGAAGGAGATGCCAGGCAACGCCATACTGATAACCCTCCAGGTCCACCAATACTAGCCCCTAGAGCTATAACCAGACTCAAAGCTAAGCAGGCTTCTGGATAGGAAACAGAAAGTACAGCCTGTGGGAAGAAGCATTACAACACTAAGGAGCTTGATGAGTTTGCTAAATCTTTGTGTGTGTGTGTGTGGTTTTTCGAGACAGGGTTTCTCTGTAGTTTTGGAGCCTGTCCCAGAACTAGCTCTTGTAGACTGGGCTGGTCTCAAACCCACAGAGACCCACCTGCCTCTGCCTCCCAAGTGCTGGGATTAAAGGCGTGCACCACCGCCCCTTGGCGAGTTTGCTAATTCTTTCAAGAAGTCATATGTGGGAATGGATTTTAAGAGTGTGGCATAATGGTGACAGGAACACAAAACTGGGTCAAGATGAATTTATTGATGTGGGTCCAGTGGAGTCCAGGTTTAATTTGAAAGTCCGCACAGTTGAAGAAAAAGGAAAAAAAGATATCAAAAGTTTGAACGAATGGTTGAAGCATTTGTGAAAAGATAGCTCACTGAAAAAGCATTTGAAATGCCTGATATTCCTTGGCTTAGTGTTGATGGAGAGATTTTAAGACTCAGGGAAAGTGCAATGCTAGAGTGTAAAACCTAATTCTCCACAATGAGAAGGCCCAGAAGACACACCCTCCACTCGTCCTATAATACACATACTGGTGAGAGGGGCACCAGCGCATCTGAAGAGTTTTGTTGTCCTCCTTCTTTTCTTTATGCCAGACCTTAGGGTCGGAGATGCTACTGCTCAGTCAAATGAATTAAATTCAATGGGCTTAACTGGGCCCAAACATAGCAAGAGCCAGGTAGTGTCACTAGACAGCCAACGACAAGGTGATCATGGTTATCGTAATAGGCATCATAGGCAAAGCAATTTACATAATGGCCTGACCCACAATGACCAGCACAGGCAAAGGGCATTTTATGGTGGGATGACTCAGATGAACCTTTGGTACTGGCTAATCAATCATAGCATTTCCTGGCATAAAATAGATATAGAAGTCTACCATGTTTTTGTTTGATCTGTATAAGCAGGAAAAAAAAATCTCTAACAAGTGAAAGAAAAGCTCCATTGGATCATGCCAAAAGTGATGTGACCCCAGGAGCCAATTTCCAGACTTGAGCCATTTTGCAGACCCTGAAGATCATGGAGGGAAGGCCAGGTCCACCAGAGAAATGTTAGATCACAGTACTGACAGAAACAACTGACAGGAAGAGGGGTTAAGCTGCCTCACAAGCTAGAGGTTTTCGGTCCATGCTGGCAGGAAAGCTGCAGAGAGCCAATCGGTTCATGTCCAAGAGCACAGTTGAAAGGATTGTTCACATCATGGCAGACCAAGAGTGAGGAAGCAAAATAGGAACCCAGTATAGGAATAACCTTTAAATCCCCACCTCTAGTGGCCTATTTCAATCAGCAAGGCTCCCCCTCCTAAAACAGTACAGTCAGCCTAAGGCCATTTCAAAACATGAGCCTACGGGGGACACTCCAGATTCCAACCAAAGCAGTAGCAAGACCCTCTCCGAAATCATCAAGATTTTGTATAGATCCATAGTTACTTACATTAAATTTTTAAGGTAAGTTATATTTTCAGATTTTTAAAAGATCAAGTTTAGCAATGAATTCAGAGGTGATAGCTCTGTTGGAGTGAACCCAAACAACTGAGGGATTTGCAAAAGTTCTTCAGAATCTTTTTCAAAAGCATCACTTAAAGAACCTGTGGATGTGGACAAGTTCTCTGGCAGCAGGACTTGACAGGTTAGTTGAGGAAGATCAACAGCAAGGCTCTTA